>NC_139907.1:7323862-7725797 GCF_905171665.1 Trachurus trachurus | reverse complement strand
GTTTTTGGTCATTTTCTCCAAAACCACCGGAGCCCGATTTCAACCAAACCTTCTGCGTTGGACTCCCCTCGGACCCCCAGATGATATATCCGAGTTTGGAGAAATTTTAATTTTTGGTCAAAAAAAAAAAAAAATTTGGTCAAAAAAAAGACGACAGGCGCGTACCTGTCGTCTTTTTAAAATCGCCTGTTTGGTTTTTGGTCATTTTCTCCAAAACCACCGGCCCGATTTCAACCAAACCTTCTGCGTTGGACTCCCCTCGGACCCCCAGATGATATATCCGAGTTTGGAAGAAATTTTAATTTTTGGTATAAAAAAAAAAAAAATTGGTCAAAAAAAGACGACAGGCGCGTACCTGTGCTCTCTTTTAAAATCGCCTGTTTGGTTTTTGGTCATTTTCTCCAAAACCACCGGCCCGATTTAACCAAACCTTCTGCGTTGGACTCCCCTCGGACCCCCAGATGATATATCCGAGTTTGGAAAAAATTAAATTTTTTGGTCAAAAAAAAAAAAAAAATTTGGTCAAAAAAAGACGACAGGCGCGTACCTGTCGTCTTTTTAAAATCGCCTGTTTGGTTTTTGGTCATTTTCTCCAAAACCACCGGCCCGATTTCAACCACACCTCTGCGTTTGACTCCCCTCGGACCCCCAGATGATATATCCGAGTTTGGAGAAATTTTAATTTTTGGTCAAAAAAAAAAAAAAAATTGGTCAAAAAAAGACGACAGGCGCGTACCTGTCGTCTTTTTAAAATCGCCTGTTTGGTTTTTGGTCATTTTCTCCAAAACCACCGGCCCGATTTCAACCAAACCTTCTGCGTTGGACTCCCCTCGGACCCCCAGATGATATATCCGAGTTTGGAGAAATTTTAATTTTTGGTCAAAAAAAAAAAAAAAATTGGTCAAAAAAAGACGACAGGCGCGTACCTGTCGTCTTTTTAAAATCGCCTGTTTGGTTTTTGGTCATTTTCTCCAAAACCACCGGCCCGATTTCAACCAAACCTTCTGCGTTGGACTCCCCTCGGACCCCCAGATGATATATCCGAGTTTGGAGAAATTTTAATTTTTGGTCAAAAAAAAAAAAAAAATTGGTCAAAAAAAGACGACAGGCGCGTACCTGTCGTCTTTTTAAAATCGCCTGTTTGGTTTTTGGTCATTTTCTCCAAAACCACCGGCCCGATTTCAACCAAACCTTCTGCGTTGGACTCCCCTCGGACCCCCAGATGATATATCCGAGTTTGGAGAAATTTTAATTTTTGGTCAAAAAAAAAAAAAAATTGGTCAAAAAAAGACGACAGGCGCGTACCTGTCGTCTTTTTAAAATCGCCTGTTTGGTTTTTGGTCATTTTCTCCAAAACCACCGGCCCGATTTCAACCAAACCTTCTGCGTTGGACTCCCCTCGGACCCCCAGATGATATATCCGAGTTTGGAGAAATTTTAATTTTTGGTCAAAAAAAAAAAAAAATTTGGTCAAAAAAAGACGACAGGCGCGTACCTGTCGTCTTTTTAAAATCGCCTGTTTGGTTTTTGGTCATTTTCTCCAAAACCACCGGCCCGATTTCAACCAAACCTTCTGCGTTGGACTCCCCTCGGACCCCCAGATGATATATCCGAGTTTGGAGAAATTTGAGAAATTTTAATTTTGGTCAAAAAAAAAAAAAAAATTGGTCAAAAAAAGACGACAGGCGCGTACCTGTCGTCTTTTTAAAATCGCCTGTTTGGTTTTTGGTCATTTTCTCCAAAACCACCGGCCCGATTTCAACCAAACCTTCTGCGTTGGACTCCCCTCGGACCCCCAGATGATATATCCGAGTTTGGAGAAATTTTAATTTTTGGTCAAAAAAAAAAAAAAAATTGGTCAAAAAAAGACGACAGGCGCGTACCTGTCGTCTTTTTAAAATCGCCTGTTTGGTTTTTGGTCATTTTCTCCAAAACCACCGGCCCGATTTCAACCAAACCTTCTGCGTTGGACTCCCCTCGGACCCCCAGATGATATATCCGAGTTTGGAGAAATTTTAATTTTTGGTCAAAAAAAAAAAAAAAATTGGTCAAAAAAAGACGACAGGCGCGTACCTGTCGTCTTTTTAAAATCGCCTGTTTGGTTTTTGGTCATTTTCTCCAAAACCACCGGCCCGATTTCAACCAAACCTTCTGCGTTGGACTCCCCTCGGACCCCCAGATGATATATCCGAGTTTGGAGAAATTTTAATTTTTGGTCAAAAAAAAAAAAAAAATTGGTCAAAAAAAGACGACAGGCGCGTACCTGTCGTCTTTTTAAAATCGCCTGTTTGGTTTTTGGTCATTTTCTCCAAAACCACCGGCCCGATTTCAACCAAACCTTCTGCGTTGGACTCCCCTCGGACCCCCAGATGATATATCCGAGTTTGGAGAAATTTTAATTTTTGGTCAAAAAAAAAAAAAAAATTTGGTCAAAAAAAGACGACAGGCGCGTACCTGTCGTCTTTTTAAAATCGCCTGTTTGGTTTTTGGTCATTTTCTCCAAAACCACCGGCCCGATTTCAACCAAACCTTCTGCGTTGGACTCCCCTCGGACCCCCAGATGATATATCCGAGTTTGGAGAAATTTTAATTTTTGGTCAAAAAAAAAAAAAAAAATTGGTCAAAAAAAGACGACAGGCGCGTACCTGTCGTCTTTTTAAAATCGCCTGTTTGGTTTTTGGTCATTTTCTCCAAAACCACCGGCCCGATTTCAACCAAACCTTCTGCGTTGGACTCCCCTCGGACCCCAGATGATATATCCGAGTTTGGAGAAATTTGAGAAATTTTATTTTTTGGTCAAAAAAAAAAAAAAAATTGGTCAAAAAAAACGACAGGCGCGTACCTGTCGCCTTTTTAAAATCGCCTGTTTGGTTTTTGGTCATTTTCTCCAAAACCACCGGCCCGATTTCAACCAAACCTTCTGCGTTGGACTCCCCTCGGACCCCCAGATGATATATCCGAGTTTGGAGAAATTTTAATTTTTGGTCAAAAAAAAAAAAAAATTGGTCAAAAAAAGACGACAGGCGCGTACCTGTCGTCTTTTTAAAATCGCCTGTTTGGTTTTTGGTCATTTTCTCCAAAACCACCGGCCCGATTTCAACCAAACCTTCTGCGTTGGACTCCCCTCGGACCCCCAGATGATATATCCGAGTTTGGAGAAATTTTAATTTTTGGTCAAAAAAAAAAAAAAAATTGGTCAAAAAAAGACGACAGGCGCGTACCTGTCGTCTTTTTAAAATCGCCTGTTTGGTTTTTGGTCATTTTCTCCAAAACCACCGGCCCGATTTCAACCAAACCTTCTGCGTTGGACTCCCCTCGGACCCCCAGATGATATATCCGAGTTTGGAGAAATTTAATTTTTGGTCAAAAAAAAAAAAAAAATTGGTCAAAAAAAGACGACAGGCGCGTACCTGTCGTCTTTTTAAAATCGCCTGTTTGGTTTTTGGTCATTTTCTCCAAAACCACCGGCCCGATTTCAACCAAACCTTCTGCGTTGGACTCCCCTCGGACCCCCAGATGATATATCCGAGTTTGGAATGAAATTTTAATTTTTGGTCAAAAAAAAAAAAAAAATTGGTCAAAAAAAGACGACAGGCGCGTACCTGTCGTCTTTTTAAAATCGCCTGTTTGGTTTTTGGTCATTTTCTCCAAAACCACCGGCCCGATTTCAACCAAACCTTCTGCGTTGGACTCCCCTCGGACCCCCAGATGATATATCCGAGTTTGGAGAAATTTGAGAAATTTAATTTTTGGTCAAAAAAAAAAAAAAAATTGGTCAAAAAAAGACGACAGGCGCGTACCTGTCGTCTTTTTAAAATCGCCTGTTT
Organism: Trachurus trachurus; assembly: GCF_905171665.1. Taxonomy (NCBI): domain Eukaryota; kingdom Metazoa; phylum Chordata; class Actinopteri; order Carangiformes; family Carangidae; genus Trachurus; species Trachurus trachurus. The sequence continues at coordinate 7,721,970 of NC_139907.1, read as the reverse complement.
GGTTTTTGGTCATTTTCTCCAAAACCACCGGCCCGATTTCAACCAAACCTTCTGCGTTGGACTCCCCTCGGACCCCCAGATGATATATCCGAGTTTGGAGAAATTTTAATTTTTGGTCAAAAAAAAAAAAAAATTTGGTCAAAAAAAGACGACAGGCGCGTACCTGTCGTCTTTTTAAAATCGCCTGTTTGGTTTTTGGTCATTTTCTCCAAAACCACCGGCCCGATTTCAACCAAACCTTCTGCGTTGGACTCCCCTCGGACCCCCAGATGATATATCCGAGTTTGGAGAAATTTGAAGAAATTTACATTTTTGGTCAAAAAAAAAAAAAAAAATTGGTCAAAAAAAACGACAGGCGCGTACCTGTCGTCTTTTTAAAATCGCCTGTTTGGTTTTTGGTCATTTTCTCCAAAACCACCGGCCCGATTTCAACCAAACCTTCTGCGTTGGACTCCCCTCGGACCCCCAGATGATATATCCGAGTTTGGAGAAATTTTAATTTTTGGTCAAAAAAAAAAAAAAATTTGGTCAAAAAAAGACGACAGGCGCGTACCTGTCGTCTTTTTAAAATCGCCTGTTTGGTTTTTGGTCATTTTCTCCAAAACCACCGGCCCGATTTCAACCAAACCTTCTGCGTTGGACTCCCCTCGGACCCCCAGATGATATATCCGAGTTTGGAGAAATTTTAATTTTTGGTCAAAAAAAAAAAAAAAATTGGTCAAAAAAAGACGACAGGCGCGTACCTGTCGTCTTTTTAAAATCGCCTGTTTGGTTTTTGGTCATTTTCTCCAAAACCACCGGCCCGATTTCAACCAAACCTTCTGCGTTGGACTCCCCTCGGACCCCCAGATGATATATCCGAGTTTGGAGAAATTTTAATTTTTGGTCAAAAAAAAAAAAAAATTGGTCAAAAAAAGACGACAGGCGCGTACCTGTCGTCTTTTTAAAATCGCCTGTTTGGTTTTTGGTCATTTTCTCCAAAACCACCGGCCCGATTTCAACCAAACCTTCTGCGTTGGACTCCCCTCGGACCCCCAGATGATATATCCGAGTTTGGAGAAATTTGGAGAAATTTTAATTTTTGGTAAAAAAAAAAAAAAAAATTTGGTCAAAAAAAGACGACAGGCGCGTACCTGTCGTCTTTTTAAAATCGCCTGTTTGGTTTTTGGTCATTTTCTCCAAAACCACCGGCCCGATTTCAACCAAACCTTCTGCGTTGGACTCCCCTCGGACCCCCAGATGATATATCCGAGTTTGGAGAAATTTTAATTTTTGGTCAAAAAAAAAAAAAAATTTGGTCAAAAAAAGACGACAGGCGCGTACCTGTCGTCTTTTTAAAATCGCCTGTTTGGTTTTTGGTCATTTTCTCCAAAACCACCGGCCCGATTTCAACCAAACCTTCTGCGTTGGACTCCCCTCGGACCCCCAGATGATATATCCGAGTTTGGAGAAATTTTAATTTTTGGTCAAAAAAAAAAAAAATTTGGTCAAAAAAAGACGACAGGCGCGTACCTGTCGTCTTTTTAAAATCGCCTGTTTGGTTTTTGGTCATTTTCTCCAAAACCACCGGCCCGATTTCAACCAAACCTTCTGCGTTGGACTCCCCTCGGACCCCCAGATGATATATCCGAGTTTGGAGAAATTTTAATTTTTGGTCAAAAAAAAAAAAAAAATTGGTCAAAAAAAGACGACAGGCGCGTACCTGTCGTCTTTTTAAAATCGCCTGTTTGGTTTTTGGTCATTTTCTCCAAAACCACCGGCCCGATTTCAACCAAACCTTCTGCGTTGGACTCCCCTCGGACCCCCAGATGATATATCCGAGTTTGGAGAAATTTTAATTTTTGGTCAAAAAAAAAAAAAAAATTGGTCAAAAAAAGACGACAGGCGCGTACCTGTCGTCTTTTTAAAATCGCCTGTTTGGTTTTTGGTCATTTTCTCCAAAACCACCGGCCCGATTTCAACCAAACCTTCTGCGTTGGACTCCCCTCGGACCCCCAGATGATATATCCGAGTTTGGAAAAATTTTAATTTTTGGTCAAAAAAAAAAAAAAATTTGGTCAAAAAAGACGACAGGCGCGTACCTGTCGTCTTTTTAAAATCGCCTGTTTGGTTTTTGGTCATTTTCTCCAAAACCACCGGCCCGATTTCAACCAAACCTTCTGCGTTGGACTCCCCTCGGACCCCCAGATGATATATCCGAGTTTGGAGAAATTTTAATTTTTGGTCAAAAAAAAAAAAAAATTTGGTCAAAAAAAGACGACAGGCCCGTACCTGTCGTCTTTTTAAAATCGCCTGTTTGGTTTTTGGTCATTTTCTCCAAAACCACCGGCCCGATTTCAACCAAACCTTCTGCGTTGGACTCCCCTCGGACCCCCAGATGATATATCCGAGTTTGGAGAAATTTTAATTTTTGGTCAAAAAAAAAAAAAAAATTGGTCAAAAAAAGACGACAGGCGCGTACCTGTCGTCTTTTTAAAATCGCCTGTTTGGTTTTTGGTCATTTTCTCCAAAACCACCGGCCCGATTTCAACCAAACCTTCTGCGTTGGACTCCCCTCGGACCCCCAGATGATATATCCGAGTTTGGAGAAATTTTAATTTTTGGTCAAAAAAAAAAAAAAAATTGGTCAAAAAAAGACGACAGGCGCGTACCTGTCGTCTTTTTAAAATCGCCTGTTTGGTTTTTGGTCATTTTCTCCAAAACCACCGGCCCGATTTCAACCAAACCTTCTGCGTTGGACTCCCCTCGGACCCCCAGATGATATATCCGAGTTTGGAGAAATTTTAATTTTTGGTCAAAAAAAAAAAAAAAATTGGTCAAAAAAAGACGACAGGCGCGTACCTGTCGTCTTTTTAAAATCGCCTGTTTGGTTTTTGGTCATTTTCTCCAAAACCACCGGCCCGATTTCAACCAAACCTTCTGCGTTGGTCTCCCCTCGGACCCCCAGATGATATATCCGAGTTTGGAGAAATTTTAATTTTTGGTCAAAAAAAAAAAAAAAATTGGTCAAAAAAAGACGACAGGCGCGTACCTGTCGTCTTTTTAAAATCGCCTGTTTGGTTTTTGGTCATTTTCTCCAAACCACGGCCCGATTTTCAACCAAACCTTCTGCGTTGGACTCCCCTCGGACCCCCAGATGATATATCCGAATTTGAAGAAATTTTAATTTTTGGTCAAAAAAAAAAAAAAAATGGTCAAAAAAAGACGACAGGCGCGTACCTGTCGTCTTTTTAAAATCGCCTGTTTGGTTTTTGGTCATTTTCTCCAAAACCACCGGCCCGATTTCAACCAAACCTTCTGCGTTGGACTCCCCTCGGACCCCCAGATGATATATCCGAGTTTGGAGAAATTTTAATTTTTGGTCAAAAAAAAAAAAAAATTGGTCAAAAAAAGACGACAGGCGCGTACCTGTCGTCTTTTTAAAATCGCCTGTTTGGTTTTTGGTCATTTTCTCCAAAACCACCGGCCCGATTTCAACCAAACCTTCTGCGTTGGACTCCCCTCGGACCCCCAGATGATATATCAGAGTTTGAAGAAATTTTAATTTTGGTCAAAAAAAAAAAAAAATGGTCAAAAAAAGACGACAGGCGCGTACCTGTCGTCTTTTTAAAATCGCCTGTTTGGTTTTTGGTCATTTTCTCCAAAACCACCGGCCCGATTTCAACCAAACCTTCTGCGTTGGACTCCCCTCGGACCCCCAGATGATATATCCGAATTTGAAGAAATTTTAATTTTTGGTCAAAAAAAAAAAAAAAAATGGTCAAAAAAAGACGACAGGCGCGTACCTGTCGTCTTTTTAAAATCGCCTGTTTGGTTTTTGGTCATTTTCTCCAAAACCACCGGCCCGATTTCAACCAAACCTTCTGCGTTGGACTCCCCTCGGACCCCCAGATGATATATCAGAGTTTGGAGAAATTTGGAGAAATTTTAATTTTTGGTAAAAAAAAAAAAAAAAATTTGGTCAAAAAAAGACGACAGGCGCGTACCTGTCGTCTTTTTAAAATCGCCTGTTTGGTTTTTGGTCATTTTCTCCAAAACCACCGGCCCGATTTCAACCAAACCTTCTGCGTTGGACTCCCCTCGGACCCCCAGATGATATATCAGAGTTTGGAGAAATTTGGAGAAATTTTAATTTTTGGTAAAAAAAAAAAAAAAAAATTTGGTCAAAAAAAGACGACAGGCGCGTACCTGTCGTCTTTTTAAAATCGCCTGTTTGGTTTTTGGTCATTTTCTCCAAAACCACCGGCCCGATTTCAACCAAACCTTCTGCGTTGGACTCCCCTCGGACCCCCAGATGATATATCCGAGTTTGGAGAAATTTGGAGAAATTTTAATTTTTGGTCAAAAAAAAAAATATTTGGTCAAAAAAAGACGACAGGCGCGTACCTGTCGTCTTTTTAAAATCGCCTGTTTGGTTTTTGGTCATTTTCTCCAAAACCACCGGCCCGATTTCAACCAAACCTTCTGCGTTGGACTCCCCTCGGACCCCCAGATGATATATCCGAGTTTGGAGAAATTTTAATTTTTGGTCAAAAAAAAAAAAAATTTGGTCAAAAAAAGACGACAGGCGCGTACCTGTCGTCTTTTTAAAATCGCCTGTTTGGTTTTTGGTCATTTTCTCCAAAACCACCGGCCCGATTTCAACCAAACCTTCTGCGTTGGACTCCCCTCGGACCCCCAGATGATATATCCGAGTTTGGAGAAATTTGAAGAAATTTTAATTTTTGGTCAAAAAAAAAAAAAAAAATGGTCAAAAAAAAACGACAGGCGCGTACCTGTCGTCTTTTTGAAATCGCCTGTTTGGTTTTTGGTCATTTTCTCCAAAACCACCGGCCCGATTTCAACCAAACCTTCTGCGTTGGACTCCCCTCGGACCCCCAGATGATATATCCGAGTTTGGAGAAATTTTAATTTTTGGTCAAAAAAAAAAAAAAATTTGGTCAAAAAAAGACGACAGGCGCGTACCTGTCGTCTTTTTAAAATCGCCTGTTTGGTTTTTGGTCATTTTCTCCAAAACCACCGGCCCGATTTCAACCAAACCTTCTGCGTTGGACTCCCCTCGGACCCCCAGATGATATATCCGAGTTTGGAGAAATTTGAAGAAATTTTAATTTTTGGTCAAAAAAAAAAAAAAAAATGGTCAAAAAAAAACGACAGGCGCGTACCTGTCGTCTTTTTAAAATCGCCTGTTTGGTTTTTGGTCATTTTCTCCAAAACCACCGGCCCGATTTCAACCAAACCTTCTGCGTTGGACTCCCCTCGGACCCCCAGATGATATATCCGAGTTTGGAGAAATTTTAATTTTTGGTCAAAAAAAAAAAAAAATTTGGTCAAAAAAAGACGACAGGCGCGTACCTGTCGTCTTTTTAAAATCGCCTGTTTGGTTTTTGGTCATTTTCTCCAAAACCACCGGCCCGATTTCAACCAAACCTTCTGCGTTGGACTCCCCTCGGACCCCCAGATGATATATCCGAGTTTGGAGAAATTTGAAGAAATTTTAATTTTTGGTCAAAAAAAAAAAAAAAAAAGGTCAAAAAAAAACGACAGGCGCGTACCTGTCGTCTTTTTAAAATCGCCTGTTTGGTTTTTGGTCATTTTCTCCAAAACCACCGGCCCGATTTCAACCAAACCTTCTGCGTTGGACTCCCCTCGGACCCCCAGATGATATATCCGAGTTTGGAGAAATTTGAAGAAATTTTAATTTTTGGTCAAAAAAAAAAAAAAAAATGGTCAAAAAAAAACGACAGGCGGGTACCTGTCGTCTTTTTGAAATCGCCTGTTTGGTTTTTGGTCATTTTCTCCAAAACCACCGGCCCGATTTCAACCAAACCTTCTGCGTTGGACTCCCCTCGGACCCCCAGATGATATATCCGAGTTTGGAGAAATTTTAATTTTTGGTCAAAAAAAAAAAAAAATTTGGTCAAAAAAAGACGACAGGCGCGTACCTGTCGTCTTTTTAAAATCGCCTGTTTGGTTTTTGGTCATTTTCTCCAAAACCACCGGCCCGATTTCAACCAAACCTTCTGCGTTGGACTCCCCTCGGACCCCCAGATGATATATCCGAGTTTGGAGAAATTTGAAGAAATTTTAATTTTTGGTCAAAAAAAAAAAAAAAAATGGTCAAAAAAAAACGACAGGCGCGTACCTGTCGTCTTTTTAAAATCGCCTGTTTGGTTTTTGGTCATTTTCTCCAAAACCACCGGCCCGATTTCAACCAAACCTTCTGCGTTGGACTCCCCTCGGACCCCCAGATGATATATCCGAGTTTGGAGAAATTTTAATTTTTGGTCAAAAAAAAAAAAAAATTTGGTCAAAAAAAGACGACAGGCGCGTACCTGTCGTCTTTTTAAAATCGCCTGTTTGGTTTTTGGTCATTTTCTCCAAAACCACCGGCCCGATTTCAACCAAACCTTCTGCGTTGGACTCCCCTCGGACCCCCAGATGATATATCCGAATTTGAAGAAATTTTAATTTTTGGTCAAAAAAAAAAAAAAAAATGGTCAAAAAAAGACGACAGGCGCGTACCTGTCGTCTTTTTAAAATCGCCTGTTTGGTTTTTGGTCATTTTCTCCAAAACCACCGGCCCGATTTCAACCAAACCTTCTGCGTTGGACTCCCCTCGGACCCCCAGATGATATATCCGAGTTTGGAGAAATTTTAATTTTTGGTCAAAAAAAAAAAAAAATTGGTCAAAAAAAGACGACAGGCGCGTACCTGTCGTCTTTTTAAAATCGCCTGTTTGGTTTTTGGTCATTTTCTCCAAAACCACCGGCCCGATTTCAACCAAACCTTCTGCGTTGGACTCCCCTCGGACCCCCAGATGATATATCAGAGTTTGGAGAAATTTGGAGAAATTTTAATTTTTGGTAAAAAAAAAAAAAAAAATTTGGTCAAAAAAAGACGACAGGCGCGTACCTGTCGTCTTTTTAAAATCGCCTGTTTGGTTTTTGGTCATTTTCTCCAAAACCACCGGCCCGATTTCAACCAAACCTTCTGCGTTGGACTCCCCTCGGACCCCCAGATGATATATCCGAGTTTGGAGAAATTTTAATTTTTGGTCAAAAAAAAAAAAAAATTTGGTCAAAAAAAGACGACAGGCGCGTACCTGTCGTCTTTTTAAAATCGCCTGTTTGGTTTTTGGTCATTTTCTCCAAAACCACCGGCCCGATTTCAACCAAACCTTCTGCGTTGGACTCCCCTCGGACCCCCAGATGATATATCCGAATTTGAAGAAATTTTAATTTTTGGTCAAAAAAAAAAAAAAAATGGTCAAAAAAAGACGACAGGCGCGTACCTGTCGTCTTTTTAAAATCGCCTGTTTGGTTTTTGGTCATTTTCTCCAAAACCACCGGCCCGATTTCAACCAAACCTTCTGCGTTGGACTCCCCTCGGACCCCCAGATGATATATCCGAGTTTGGAGAAATTTTAATTTTTGGTCAAAAAAAAAAAAAAAATTGGTCAAAAAAAGACGACAGGCGCGTACCTGTCGTCTTTTTAAAATCGCCTGTTTGGTTTTTGGTCATTTTCTCCAAAACCACCGGCCCGATTTCAACCAAACCTTCTGCGTTGGACTCCCCTCGGACCCCCAGATGATATATCCGAGTTTGGAGAAATTTGGAGAAATTCTAATTTTTGGTAAAAAAAAAAAAAAAAATTTGGTCAAAAAAAGACGACAGGCGCGTACCTGTCGTCTTTTTAAAATCGCCTGTTTGGTTTTTGGTCATTTTCTCCAAAACCACCGGCCCGATTTCAACCAAACCTTCTGCGTTGGACTCCCCTCGGACCCCCAGATGATATATCCGAGTTTGGAGAAATTTTAATTTTTGGTCAAAAAAAAAAAAAAATTTGGTCAAAAAAAGACGACAGGCGCGTACCTGTCGTCTTTTTAAAATCGCCTGTTTGGTTTTTGGTCATTTTCTCCAAAACCACCGGCCCGATTTCAACCAAACCTTCTGCGTTGGACTCCCCTCGGACCCCCAGATGATATATCCGAATTTGAAGAAATTTTAATTTTTGGTCAAAAAAAAAAAAAAAAATGGTCAAAAAAAGACGACAGGCGCGTACCTGTCGTCTTTTTAAAATCGCCTGTTTGGTTTTTGGTCATTTTCTCCAAAACCACCGGCCCGATTTCAACCAAACCTTCTGCGTTGGACTCCCCTCGGACCCCCAGATGATATATCCGAATTTGAAGAAATTTTAATTTTTGGTCAAAAAAAAAAAAAAAAATGGTCAAAAAAAGACGACAGGCGCGTACCTGTCGTCTTTTTAAAATCGCCTGTTTGGTTTTTGGTCATTTTCTCCAAAACCACCGGCCCGATTTCAACCAAACCTTCTGCGTTGGACTCCCCTCGGACCCCCAGATGATATATCAGAGTTTGGAGAAATTTGGAGAAATTTTAGTTTTTGGTAAAAAAAAAAAAAAAAATTTGGTCAAAAAAAGACGACAGGCGCGTACCTGTCGTCTTTTTAAAATCGCCTGTTTGGTTTTTGGTCATTTTCTCCAAAACCACCGGCCCGATTTCAACCAAACCTTCTGCGTTGGACTCCCCTCGGACCCCCAGATGATATATCAGAGTTTGGAGAAATTTGGAGAAATTTTAATTTTTGGTAAAAAAAAAAAAAAAAATTTGGTCAAAAAAAGACGACAGGCGCGTACCTGTCGTCTTTTTAAAATCGCCTGTTTGGTTTTTGGTCATTTTCTCCAAAACCACCGGCCCGATTTCAACCAAACCTTCTGCGTTGGACTCCCCTCGGACCCCCAGATGATATATCCGAGCTTGGAGAAATTTGGAGAAATTTTAATTTTTGGTCAAAAAAAAAAAAATATTTGGTCAAAAAAAGATGACAGGCGCGTACCTGTCGTCTTTTTAAAATCGCCTGTTTGGTTTTTGGTCATTTTCTCCAAAACCACCGGCCCGATTTCAACCAAACCTTCTGCGTTGGACTCCCCTCGGACCCCCAGATGATATATCCGAATTTGAATAAATTTTAATTTTTGGTCAAAAAAAAAAAAAAAAATGGTCAAAAAAAGACGACAGGCGCGTACCTGTCGTCTTTTTAAAATCGCCTGTTTGGTTTTTGGTCATTTTCTCCAAAACCACCGGCCCGATTTCAACCAAACCTTCTGCGTTGGACTCCCCTCGGACCCCCAGATGATATATCCGAGTTTGGAGAAATTTTAATTTTTGGTCAAAAAAAAAAAAAAATTGGTCAAAAAAAGACGACAGGCGCGTACCTGTCGTCTTTTTAAAATCGCCTGTTTGGTTTTTGGTCATTTTCTCCAAAACCACCGGCCCGATTTCAACCAAACCTTCTGCGTTGGACTCCCCTCGGACCCCCAGATGATATATCAGAGTTTGGAGAAATTTGGAGAAATTCTAATTTTTGGTAAAAAAAAAAAAAAAAATTTGGTCAAAAAAAGACGACAGGCGCGTACCTGTCGTCTTTTTAAAATCGCCTGTTTGGTTTTTGGTCATTTTCTCCAAAACCACCGGCCCGATTTCAACCAAACCTTCTGCGTTGGACTCCCCTCGGACCCCCAGATGATATATCCGAGTTTGGAGAAATTTTAATTTTTGGTCAAAAAAAAAAAAAAATTTGGTCAAAAAAAGACGACAGGCGCGTACCTGTCGTCTTTTTAAAATCGCCTGTTTGGTTTTTGGTCATTTTCTCCAAAACCACCGGCCCGATTTCAACCAAACCTTCTGCGTTGGACTCCCCTCGGACCCCCAGATGATATATCCGAATTTGAAGAAATTTTAATTTTTGGTCAAAAAAAAAAAAAAAAATGGTCAAAAAAAGACGACAGGCGCGTACCTGTCGTCTTTTTAAAATCGCCTGTTTGGTTTTTGGTCATTTTCTCCAAAACCACCGGCCCGATTTCAACCAAACCTTCTGCGTTGGACTCCCCTCGGACCCCCAGATGATATATCAGAGTTTGGAGAAATTTGGAGAAATTTTAATTTTTGGTAAAAAAAAAAAAAAAAATTTGGTCAAAAAAAGACGACAGGCGCGTACCTGTCGTCTTTTTAAAATCGCCTGTTTGGTTTTTGGTCATTTTCTCCAAAACCACCGGCCCGATTTCAACCAAACCTTCTGCGTTGGACTCCCCTCGGACCCCCAGATGATATATCCGAGTTTGGAGAAATTTGGAGAAATTTTAATTTTTGGTCAAAAAAAAAAAAATATTTGGTCAAAAAAAGATGACAGGCGCGTACCTGTCGTCTTTTTAAAATCGCCTGTTTGGTTTTTGGTCATTTTCTCCAAAACCACCGGCCCGATTTCAACCAAACCTTCTGCGTTGGACTCCCCTCGGACCCCCAGATGATATATCCGAGTTTGGAGAAATTTTAATTTTTGGTCAAAAAAAAAAAAAAATTTGGTCAAAAAAAGACGACAGGCGCGTACCTGTCGTCTTTTTAAAATCGCCTGTTTGGTTTTTGGTCATTTTCTCCAAAACCACCGGCCCGATTTCAACCAAACCTTCTGCGTTGGACTCCCCTCGGACCCCCAGATGATATATCCGAGTTTGGAGAAATTTGGAGAAATTTTAATTTTTGGTCAAAAAAAAAAAAAAATTTGGTCAAAAAAAGACGACAGGCGCGTACCTGTCGTCTTTTTAAAATCGCCTGTTTGGTTTTTGGTCATTTTCTCCAAAACCACCGGCCCGATTTCAACCAAACCTTCTGCGTTGGACTCCCCTCGGACCCCCAGATGATATATCCGAGTTTGGAGAAATTTTAATTTTTGGTCAAAAAAAAAAAAAAATTTGGTCAAAAAAAGACGACAGGCGCGTACCTGTCGTCTTTTTAAAATCGCCTGTTTGGTTTTTGGTCATTTTCTCCAAAACCACCGGCCCGATTTCAACCAAACCTTCTGCGTTGGACTCCCCTCGGACCCCAGATGATATATCCGAGTCTGGAGAAATTTTAATTTTTGGTCAAAAAAAAAAAAAAAATTGGTCAAAAAAAAACGACAGGCGCGTACCTGTCGTCTTTTTAAAATCGCCTGTTTGGTTTTTGGTCATTTTCTCCAAAACCACCGGCCCGATTTCAACCAAACCTTCTGCGTTGGACTCCCCTCGGACCCCCAGATGATATATCCGAGTTTGGAGAAATTTTAATTTTTGGTCAAAAAAAAAAAAAAAATTGGTCAAAAAAAGACGACAGGCGCGTACCTGTCGTCTTTTTAAAATCGCCTGTTTGGTTTTTGGTCATTTTCTCCAAAACCACCGGCCCGATTTCAACCAAACCTTCTGCGTTGGACTCCCCTCGGACCCCCAGATGATATATCCGAATATGAAGAAATTTTAATTTTTGGTCAAAAAAAAAAAAAAAATGGTCAAAAAAAGACGACAGGCGCGTACCTGTCGTCTTTTTAAAATCGCCTGTTTGGTTTTTGGTCATTTTCTCCAAAACCACCGGCCCGATTTCAACCAAACCTTCTGCGTTGGACTCCCCTCGGACCCCCAGATGATATATCCGAGTTTGGAGAAATTTTAATTTTTGGTCAAAAAAAAAAAAAAAATTTGGTCAAAAAAAGACGACAGGCGCGTACCTGTCGTCTTTTTAAAATCGCCTGTTTGGTTTTTGGTCATTTTCTCCAAAACCACCGGCCCGATTTCAACCAAACCTTCTGCGTTGGACTCCCCTCGGACCCCCAGATGATATATCCGAGTTTGGAGAAATTTTAATTTTTGGTCAAAAAAAAAAAAAAATTTGGTCAAAAAAAGACGACAGGCGCGTACCTGTCGTCTTTTTAAAATCGCCTGTTTGGTTTTTGGTCATTTTCTCCAAAACCACCGGCCCGATTTCAACCAAACCTTCTGCGTTGGACTCCCCTCGGACCCCCAGATGATATATCCGAGTTTGGAGAAATTTTAATTTTTGGTCAAAAAAAAAAAAAAAATTTGGTCAAAAAAAGACGACAGGCGCGTACCTGTCGTCTTTTTAAAATCGCCTGTTTGGTTTTTGGTCATTTTCTCCAAAACCACCGGCCCGATTTCAACCAAACCTTCTGCGTTGGACTCCCCTCGGACCCCCAGATGATATATCAGAGTTTGGAGAAATTTGGAGAAATTTTAATTTTTGGTAAAAAAAAAAAAAAAATTTGGTCAAAAAAAGACGACAGGCGCGTACCTGTCGTCTTTTTAAAATCGCCTGTTTGGTTTTTGGTCATTTTCTCCAAAACCACCGGCCCGATTTCAACCAAACCTTCTGCGTTGGACTCCCCTCGGACCCCCAGATGATATATCCGAGTTTGGAGAAATTTTAATTTTTGGTAAAAAAAAAAAAAAATTTGGTCAAAAAAACTTTTTAAAATCGCCTGTTTGGTTTTTGGTCATTTTCTCCAAAACCACCGGCCCGATTTCAACCAAACCTTCTGCGTTGGACTCCCCTCGGACCCCCAGATGATATATCCGAGTTTGGAGAAATTTGGAGAAATTTTAATTTTTGGTAAAAAAAAAAAAAAAATTTGGTCAAAAAAAGACGACAGGCGCGTACCTGTCGTCTTTTTAAAATCGCCTGTTTGGTTTTTGGTCATTTTCTCCAAAACCACCGGCCCGATTTCAACCAAACCTTCTGCGTTGGACTCCCCTCGGACCCCCAGATGATATATCCGAGTTTGGAGAAATTTGGAGAAATTTTAATTTTTGGTCAAAAAAAAAAAAATATTTGGTCAAAAAAAGATGACAGGCGCGTACCTGTCGTCTTTTTAAAATCGCCTGTTTGGTTTTTGGTCATTTTCTCCAAAACCACCGGCCCGATTTCAACCAAACCTTCTGCGTTGGACTCCCCTCGGACCCCCAGATGATATATCCGAGTCTGGAGAAATTTTAATTTTTGGTCAAAAAAAAAAAAAAAATTGGTCAAAAAAAAACGACAGGCGCGTACCTGTCGTCTTTTTAAAATCGCCTGTTTGGTTTTTGGTCATTTTCTCCAAAACCACCGGCCCGATTTCAACCAAACCTTCTGCGTTGGACTCCCCTCGGACCCCCAGATGATATATCTGAGTTTGGAGAAATTTGGAGAAATTTTAATTTTTGGTCAAAAAAAAAAAAAAAAATGGTCAAAAAAAAACGACAGGCGCGTACCTGTCGTCTTTTTAAAATCGCCTGTTTGGTTTTTGGCCATTTTCTCCAAAACCACCGGCCCGATTTCAACCAAACCTTCTGCGTTGGACTCCCCTCGGACCCCCAGATGATATATCCGAGTTTGGAGAAATTTTAATTTTTGGTCAAAAAAAAAAAAAAATTTGGTCAAAAAAAAAACGACAGGCGCATACCTGTCGTCTTTTTAAAATCGCCTGTTTGGTTTTTGGTCATTTTCTCCAAAACCACCGGCCCGATTTCAACCAAACCTTCTGCGTTGGACTTCCCTCGGACCCCCAGATGATATATGAATATATGAATATGATCTATAAGACAGCTTTCTAATGTCAGGATACACACCACTGCCCCCCCCCCCCCCCCGCCGACTTGGTGGTACTTGGAGAGGCAAGTATTTTCTGGGGTGGTACTTGGTGTAAAAAGTTTCAGAACCACTGTTTTAGCACATTTACATTAATATCGCTTCTTCTCTTAAAACTACACTGCAAAATACAAACACCAGGGTTCTGGGGTTCATTTCGGGTCTGTGTTATTTCGTTATCTCTCATAAGGTGGCAGCACAGAGGTGTGAATATTCATATTCAAATGTTAAGAGGAGGAGGGAGCACCATGACACCACCCACCTGTAGAGTTCAAGTTTATTTGGCTGATATGAGAGTTTAGGGAGGTTGAGATTAATCTGATGATCTGATGATACTCTCATCACAAGGACTATGATGATGGCAGCAGCTCTGATCCAACTCTCTGCAGCTCTGCTCTGTGCTGTAGGTACTGTACATCATCACTCTGAAAACATTGATATTGTTTGATATTGATGACACCAGTGGTCCTGTAATGTGATTTAAAAAAATTTTTATTTACAGGTCTAATTGATGGCAGTGATGTCAACCAGTCTCCTCTGGTGTGGCAGTATCAGGGTCAGTCTGCCACAATAAACTGCAGCCACACTAAGGGCAGCACGTATCGACAGATGTACTGGTACAGGCAGCGGCCAGGGGAGGGAATGAGGCAAATAGTCTACACAACTGCCTATGCCGCCCATGAATACGAAAGTGGCTTCAGCAAGGAGAGATTTCCAGCAGAGAAGAACGATACTGAGACTGGATCTCTGACGGTGAAGGAGCTGCAGCCTGACGACAGCGCGGTGTATTTCTGTGCTGTGAGTGAACACAGTGATAAAGACGACTGAGACAGCTGCACAAATACCCAACGAGTGGTGTCACAGTGAACAGAGGCCAACAGTTCCTCTAATGAACCATAGAGGGAACCATACACTCAGACAGAAAAGATGCACTGAATTGTATTGTAACACTGCATTGCGGTGTGAATATTCATATTCAAATGTTAAGAGGAGGAGGGAGCACCATGACACCACCCACCTGTAGAGTCCAGGTTTATTTGGCTGATATGAGATTTTAGGGAGGTTGAGATTAATTTGATGATCTGATTACACTTCCAATGATTCACAGCAACAAACAACAACTTTAAGAACAAAAAATGATCGTCCTATTTTTATTTTTCCTAAGCAATGCTGTTCTCATTTCAGGTAATTATTGTTATTTCTTAAAAATCTATTCATACATTTGCATGTGCACAGCAAATCTGCCCTGCTGCTGCTATTCCACATTTTGTGTTTCCACAGGTTCCTCTCTCAGTGAGAAAGTCAAACAGACTCCAGCCGACATGTGGAAGAGAGAAGGAGAAAAAACCGTGATCGGCTGTTCACACAGCGATAGCTCCTATAATCGAATCCTTTGGTACAAGCAGTCGAACAGAGAGCTGCAGTTCCTGGGGTACCTGCTGGCGGGGAGCTCTGGAAAACCTGAGGATGGAGCAGGTGTAATAATAGATGGGGGTGCAAATATGGACGAGACTTGCACATTAACAATTGAAAAACTCAATTCAAACAATAGTGCAGTTTATTTCTGTGCTGCTAGTTACCACAGTGCTGCACATGACTGCTCCTCAATACAAAAACCTCTAATGATCCCTGTGCTGCAGCTCACAGCCCCTCACACCTGGAATAAACCATAAGATCACAGATTATAATGGGATCTGGAAATCTTGAAATATTTCAAATTATTACCTGATTAATTAAAGTAAAATAATTATTAAAACACAACATAAACATAAAAAAAATATGTTAAAAACTCAGTATCTTCTATCTACATCATGGATATGGATTTTACATATTAAATGAAAATGTACTAATTGGAGCTCTCATGAAATCGTTTTAGCACATTTACATTATTATTGCTTCTTCTCTTAAAACTAAACTGCAAAATACAAACACCAGGGTTCTGGGGTTCATTTCAGGTCTGTGTTATTTTGTTATCTCTCATAAGGTGGCAGCACAGAGGTGTGAATATTCATGTTCAAATGTTAATTAAGAGGAGGAGGGAGCACCATGACACCACCCACCTGTAGAGTTCACGTTTATTTGGCTGATATGAGAGTTTAGGGAGGTTGAGATTAATCTGATGATCTGATGATACCTCTAATTAACAACTCTGAGAACACAAAATGATCGTCCTATTTTTGTTTTTCCTAAGCAATGCTGTTCTCATTTCAGGTAATTATTGTTATTTCTTAAAACATCTATTCATACATTTGCATGTGCACAGCAGCACATCTCCCCTGCAGCTGCTATTCCAGCTGTTTCTCTCTATATATATTTTGACGATTGTGTTTCCACAGGTTCCTCTCTCAATGAGAAAGTCAAACAGACTCCAGCCGACATTTGCAAGAGAGAAGGAGAAAAAGCCGTGATCAGCTGTTCACACAGCGATAGCTCCTATAACCAGATCCTCTGGTACAAGCAGTCGAACAGAGAGCTGCAGTACCTGGGATACATGGTGGGGAAGAGCTCTGGAAAAAAGGATGGAGTGGATGTAATAATAGATGGGGCTGCAAATAAGGACGAGACTTGCACATTAACATTTGAAAGACTCAGTCCAAACAATAGTGCAGTTTATTTCTGCGCCGCTAGTTACCACAGTGCTGCACATGACTGCTCCTCAATACAAAAACCTCTTATGATCCCTGTGCTGCAGCTCACAGCCCCTCACACCTGTAATAAACCATAAGATCACAGATTATAATGGGAGGTCCTTTCTGTTTAACAAGGCTGCCAGTGTCACATCTCCTATTATAAAAAAAAGTTTACAAGCTCAGATCAAATATTCAGCAGAGCGTGGGGCTCTTATTGTGAAAAACCTGCAGCTGGAGGACAGAGCAGCTGATCAATACATCTGGTGAACTGGAGGTCAGATTTGGGCTTTTATATCTTCCCAGTAGGTGGCGCTGCAGTGATACTTTTCAGCTCAACGTGCACAATGATGCTTATTTCAGAGAGGAGGGTGTTATGTTAATAAAAGAGAGTGTAGTGAAACATATTCAGTCTTTGGAGGCACTTGGTGTTGTGTGGTCGTTCAGGCAGGAGGACAACATGCCGACATTGATCTTTCTATCTTCACTCATTGGTAATAATCACTCCTGTCATTCAGGATTAACACTTCATCTATAGTTTTTATTTACATGGTTCATTCATTTTCTCTCTCTCTCTCTCTCTAGGTCTCTGTCTGGGTGTTGAGGTTCATCAGTCTCCCTCTGACCTCATCACACAACCTGATCTGGGAACAGTTCAGATTTCCTGCAGCTATGACTACAGAGTGATGCTGTGGTACCAGCGCTCACCTGGAGACACGGCTATGAAACTCATCGGATATTTGCACTACAAAGATCCCAAAATGGAGGATTCATATGCAACAGACTTCAACATCTCTGGGGATTTGAGTGTTAATTCAGTAAAACACGGCTCTCTGATATTCAAACGTCTAACACAAGAGCAGACTAGTGCAGTTTATTATTGTGCAGCCAGCAAAGCACAATGACAAAAACTCCCCTGTCAACTTAACAAAAACCCTGCACAACGTTTTATCATCAGTGGTTTTGGATAAGACGCTGAATAAACTGACACCTGTTCTTGAGGTTGAACTAACTGTGTTTCTATTTGTGTCCTGTTCTCTAAAGTATAATGAACTCTGTCACTATATGAGGGTTTATTTGTTTTATTTACGACTCATCATTTATTCACCATTGTTTGTTTTTTTCCGGTTCCGTCTTGTTTTTTATCGATTTATTTATTTTTAAAATCTTATTCCTGTTTACTCTTGTTGCATTCCTCTCTGTCTGTCTTTGGACACATCCGAGAAATAAAGTTATTTGAATTGAATTGAACTGAATTGTTTAGCTGTCAGTCCATTTCTCTTCCCTTTTCTTCTTTAAACAACATGTTTAAAAAAAGAAAGGAAAAAAAAGCATGAACAAACAGTAGTGACCTCAACATGAACAAAGCTTCACATTTACATTAATCTGTCTTTTCTGGATTAAAAACAAAACAAAAGCTAAATTAGTTGATAATGGTTCCTCTTGAAT
The DNA here is from genome assembly GCF_905171665.1 of Trachurus trachurus. Taxonomy (NCBI): domain Eukaryota; kingdom Metazoa; phylum Chordata; class Actinopteri; order Carangiformes; family Carangidae; genus Trachurus; species Trachurus trachurus. The sequence continues at coordinate 7,704,424 of NC_139907.1, read as the reverse complement.
ATAAACAGCTTCGGATCAGTAAACTTTAAACTTGAGTTGAGCTTTAAAAATCAAAACTCCACAAAGTTGATGAACACCGTCCTTCTTATTCCTGAATGAAGCACTCGAAGATCAACAGGAAGTATTTCTTTCAGTCACCATGACGTTCAGTCCTCCCTGAAGTTGCTGTGTGTGTGTGTGTGTGTGTGTGTGTGTGTGTGTGTGTGTGTGTGTGTGTGTGTGTGTGTGTGTGTGTTGTGTTTGCTCAGTTTTCTCTGCATCAGTTCCTCCTGAGCAGCAGAGACTCAACCTGGTTCTCCACATCCAACATGACACCGTCTCATCTCATCATATCCATCATCACTGCAATCTGTATTAAAGGTATTCTACATCCATGAAGCCACTTTTCAACTTTACAACATTTACATTATGTTTTTTTTTTTTTTTTTAAAGATCTTTGATTCTTTAATCTTTATTCCAAATGAAGTTTATATTAAAGATGTTAAACTACGACCTAACTGTCTTTACAAGTGTTCATCTCAGTAAAGAAAAGCAGGTGTTTCAGGCTCCTGCTGACTGGTTTGGGAAACCTGACAGTGAAGTGAAGCTAAGTTTAACACATCAGATCTCGAACTACGACACAATACTGTGGTATAAACGCTCAGCAGGAGACAACGCTCTGAAGCTGATCGGCTACGTGAGGTTCAAAAAGCCAACGATGGAGCCAGAATTTGAGGGACACTTCAACGTGAGCGGAGACGGAGAGAAAGAAGTTTTTCTTCACATCCTGAACCCGAGACACCCTGAAGACAGCGGAGAATATTTTGGAGCAGCGAGTATACACGGCAGATAAAGACAGCGACTCTCTCGCACAAAAACCTCCAGGATGATGCAGCAGATAAAGAGGAAACCATGGAAACCACAATGCACAGTAACTCCGTTGGGATGTTTCTTACACTGAGAAACCTAAGAAGTAAAACTAACAAAGCTGTCAAACTTAATGCAATAATGACACATCATGTAATGCAAATTCCCTTTAACACCACTATTTCTTAAAATGTGATAGTAAAGTTACATTCACATAAAAGCATGCATATATATATGTATATATCCATCATTAAATACTTGAAAAACATGATATTAATTTGCAATTAATCATTTAACTGACTGCCAGCCCTAAAATAAACAATCAAGACAATGAGAAAATCAATTATCAATAGGGCTGGGTTTGAATTATCACCCACGACTGCACTGAAGAGTTGCACTGTTTACTTCTGAAGTGGATCATATTAGATAAATGTGCATCAATGTAAATGCTTTTTGGTCAATTTTTTTTTAAAGTAAACATCAATATTTTTAATAGTTTTAAACACTCTTCACCACATATAGTTACACCATCATTTCAGGTGTTATTTTGTTATCACTCATAAGGTGGCAGCACAGAGGTGTGAATATTCATATTCAAATGTTAAGAGGAGGAGGGAGCAGCATGACACCACCCACCTGTAGAGTTCAAGTTTATTTGGCTGATATGAGAGTTTAGGGAGGTTGAGATTAATCTGATGATCTGATGATCTGATGATACTCTCATCACAAGGACGATGATGATGATGGCAGCAGGTCTGATCCAACTCTCTGCAGCTCTGCTCTGTGCTGTAGGTACTGTACATCATCACTCTGAAAACATTGATATTGTTTGATATTGATGACACCAGTGGTACTGTAATGTGTTTTTTTTTAAATTTTATTTACAGGTTTAATTGGCGGTAGTGATGTCAACCAGTCTCCTCTGGTGTGGCAGTATCAGGGTCAGTCTGCTACAATAAACTGCAGCCACACTAAGGGCAGCACGTATCGACAGATGTACTGGTACAGGCAGCGGCCTGGGGAGGGAATGAGGCAAATAGTCTACACAACTTCGTACGCGGCCCATGAATATGAAAGTGGCTTCAGCAAGGAGAGATTTCCAGCAGAGAAGAGCAATCATGCTGAGACTGGATCTCTGAGGGTGAAGGAGCTGCAGCCTGACGACAGCGCGGTGTATTTCTGTGCTGTGAGTGAACACAGTGATAAAGGCGACTGAGACAGCTGCACAAATACCCAACGAGTGGTGTCACAGTGAACAGAGGCGAACAGTTCCTCTAATGAACCATAGAGGGAACCATACACTTCTCCTCAGACAGAAAAGATGCACTGAATTGTATTGTAACACTGCATTGCGGTGTGAATATTCATATTCAAATGTTAAGAGGAGGAGGGAGCACCATGACACCACCCACCTGTAGAGTCCAGGTTTATTTGGCTGATATGAGATCTTAGGGAGGTTGAGATTAATTTGATGATCTGATTACACTTCCAATGATTCACAGCAACAAACAACAACTTTAAGAACAAAAAATGATCGTCCTATTTTTATTTTTCCTAAGCAATGCTGTTCTCATTTCAGGTAATTATTGTTATTTCTTAAAAATCTATTCCTACATTTATATGTGCACAGCAGCACATCTGCCCTGCTGCTGCTATTCCAGCTGTTTCTCTCTCTCTATATATTTTGACAATTGTGTTTCCACAGGTTCCTCTCTCAATGAGAAAGTCAAACAGACTCCAGCCGACATGTGGAAGAGAGAAGGAGAAAAAGCCGTGATCAGATGTTCACACAGTGATAGCACCTATAATCGAATCCTCTGGTACAAGCAGTCGAACAGAGAGCTGCAGTTCCTGGGATACCTGCTGGCAGGGAGCTCTGGAAAACCTGAGGATGGAGCAGGTGTAATAATAGATGGGGGTGCAAATAAGGACGAGACTTGCACATTAACAATTGAAAAACTCAATTCAAACAATAGTGCAGTTTATTTCTGCGCCGCTTGTTACCACAGTGCTGCACATGACTGCTCCTCAATACAAAAACCTCTTATGATCCCTGTGCTGCAGCTCACAGCCCCTCACACCTGTAATAAACCATAAGATCACAGATTAAAATGGGAGGTCCTTTCTGTTTAACAAGGCTGCCAGTGTCACATCTCCTATTGTTAAAAAAAGTTTACAAGCTCTGATCAAATATTCAGCAGAGCGTGGGGCTCTTATTGTGAAAAACCTGCAGCTGGAGGACAGAGCAGCTGATCAATACATCTGGTGAACTGGTGGTCAGATTTGGGCTTTTATATCTTCCCAGTAGGTGGCGCTGCAGTGATACTTTTCAGCTCAACGTGCACAACGATGCTTATTTCAGAGAGAAGGGTGTTATGTTAATAAAAGAAGAGTGAAGTGAAAAGTATTCAGTCTTTGGAGGCACTTGGTGTTGTGTGGTCGTTCAGGCAGGAGGACAACATGCCGACATTGATCTTTCTATCTTCACTCATTGGTAATAATCACTCATTCAGGATTAACACTTATCTATAGTTTTTATTTACATGGTTCATTCATTTTCTCTCTCTCTCTCTCTCTAGGTCTCTGTCTGGGTGTTGAGGTTCATCAGTCTCCCTCTGACCTCATCACACACCCTGATCTGGGAACAGTTCAGATTTCCTGCAGCCCTGATAAAACTGACTACAGAGTGATGCTGTGGTACCAGCGCTCACCTGCAGACACGGCTATGAAACTCATTGGATATTTGAACTACAAAAATCCCAAAATGGAGGATTCATATGCAACAGACTTTAACATCTCTGGGGATTTGAGTGTAGATACAGTAAAACACGGCTCTCTGATATTCAAACGTCTAACACGAGAGCAGAGTGCAGTTTATTATTGTGCAGCCAGCAAAGCACAATGACAAAAACTCCCCTGTCAACTTAACAAAAACCCTGCACAACGTTTTATCATCAGTGGTTTTGAATAAGACGCTGAATAAACTGACACCTGTTCTTGTGGTTGAACTTCATCAGCCAATGTAACTGTGTTTCTATTTGTGTCCTGTTCTCTAAAGTATAATGAACTCTGTCACTATATGAGGGGAAATCAGTTCAAAACAAGAGTTAATATGTGTCTAGTTCAGTTCAGTTTAGTTTATTTAGTTTATCGCAGGACAGCGTGCAGTGACATTGCACCAGATTTAGAGAGGACGCTAATTTCCATCTGTAGTCCTTGACATACAGGCATCATAAATAGATTGTAAGTACAAGTTAAGATACACAATACAGGGTACATTAATACCAACAATCATAAGACTAAGGGTTTTTTCTTTTTTCATTTTTTAAAGAGAAAAAACAAAACAAAACAAGGACAGTCATCGTGATTAAATTACAGAGTTTTGTTCCCACCTCATCATTTATTCACCGTTGTTTTTATTTTTTCGGTTCCAGGTCACAGTCTTGTTTTTTACTTATTTATTTAATTTTATTCTTGTTTACCCTTGTTGCATTCCTGTCTGTCTGTCTTTGAACACATCAGATAAATAAAGTTATTTGAATTGAATTGAATTGTTTAGCCGTCACTCCATTTCTCTTCCCTTTCCTGCTTTAAACATATGTACAACTTGTTAAAAAAAGTATGAACAAACAACAGTAGTGATCACAACTTGATCAAAGCTTCACATTACATTCATCTGTCTTTTCTGGAATAAAAAAATCAAAACAAAAATTAAATTTGTTGATAATGGTTCCTCTATATGAACAGCTTCTAATCAGCAAACTTTAAACTTGAGCTTTAAAAAACAAAGCTCCACAAAGCTGATGAACACCGTCCTTTTTATTCCTGAATGAAGTAAGTAACAGGAAGTATTTCTTTCAGTCACCATGAGGTTAAGTCCTCCCTGAAGTTGCTGTATGTGTATGTGTGTGTGTGTGTTGTGTTTGCTCAGTTTTCTCTGCATAAGTTCCTCCTGAGCAGCAGAGACTCAACCTGGTTCTCCACATCCAACATGACACCGTCTCATCTCATCATATCCATCATCACTGCAATCTGTATTAAAGGTATTCTACATCCATGAAGCCACTTTTCACCTCTAACAAAGGAATTTACATAATTTACATTGTGTTTTTTAAAATATATTTTATAAATGTTGTATTCCAAATGAATGTTAAACTACGACCTAACTGTCTTTACAGGTGTTCATCTCAGTAAAGAAAAGCGGGTGTTTCAGGCTCCTGCTGACTGGTTTGGGAAACCTGACAGTGAAGTGAAGCTAAGTTTAACACATAAGATCTCGACCTACGACACAATACTGTGGTATAAACGCTCAGCAGGAGACAACGCTCTGAAGCTGATCGGCTATGTGAGGTACAAAAAGCCAACGATGGAGCCAGAATTTGAGAGACACTTCAACGTGAGCGGAGACGGAGAGAAAGAAGTTTTTCTTCACATCCTGAACCCGAGACACCCTGAAGACAGCGGAGAATATTTTGGAGCAGCGAGTATACACGGCAGATAAAGACAGCGACTCTCTCGCACAAAAACCTCCAGGATGATGCAGCAGATAAAGAGGAAACCATGGAAACCACAATGCACAGTAACTCCGTTGGGATGTTTCTTACACTGAGAAACCTAAGAAGTAAAACTAACAAAGCTGTCAAACTTAATGCAATAATGACACATTATGTAATGCAAATTCCCTTTAACACCACTATTTCTTAAAATGTGATAGTAAAGTTACATTCACATAAAAGCATGCATATATATATATGTATATATCCATCATTAAATACTTGAAAAACATGATATTAATTTGCAATTAATCATTTAACTGACTGCCAGCCCTAAAATAAACAATCAAGACAATGAGAAAATCAATTATCAATAGGGCTGGGTTTGAATTATCACCCACGACTGCACTGAAGAGTTGCACTGTTTACTTCTGAATTGGATCATATTAGATAAATGTGCATCAATGTAAATGCTTTTTGGTCAATTTTTTTTTTAAGTAAACATCAATATTTTTAATAGTTTTAAACACTCTTCACCACATATAGTTACACCATCATTTCAGGTGTTATTTTGTTATCTCTCATAAGGTGGCAGCACAGAGGTGTGAATATTCATATTCAAATGTTAAGAGGAGGAGGGAGCAGCATGACACCACCCACCTGTAGAGTTCAACTTTTTTAGCTGATATGAGAGTTTAGGGAGGTTGAGATTAATCTGATGATCTGATGATACTCACATCACAACACAACGAGGACGATGATGATGATGGCAGCAGCTCTGATCCAACTCTCTGCAGCTCTGCTCTGTGTTGTAGGTACTGTGCATCATCACTCTGAAAACATTGATATTGTTTGATATTGATGACACCGCTGGTCCTGTAATGTGTTTTTTTTTTTTATTTCATTTACAGGTTTAATTGGCGGTACACTGTAAAACATAATAGTCATCACGACTTAGAAAAAATGAGTAACTTTTACTAATTTGTTATAATACTAGGTTTATTCAAGTAACCTTTACTGAAAAACACAATTTACTTATTTTTTTTGAGTAAAGATATATTTTTTACTTGTCCAGAACAAGTAACATTTAATTGCATTGTGATTAGTATGATTTACCTATTTATTTGTATTCACTGTTACTTGCCTAGAGCGGCTAACCTTTAATTGCATCGTGATTAGTATTATTTACTTTTATTTGTATTTAAGGTTACTTTCCCAGAGCGAGTAACCTCTAATTGCATTGTGATTATAGTATAATTTACTTGTATTTGTATTTAGGGTTACTTGGCCAGAGCGAGTAACCTCTAATTGCATTGTGATTATAGTATTATTTACTTGTATTTGTATTTAGGGTTACTTGGCCAGAGCGAGTAACCTCTAATTGCATTGTGATTATAGTATTATTTACTTGTATTTGTATTTAGGGTTACTTGGCCAGAGTGAGTAACCTCTAATTGCATTGTGATTATAGTATTATTTACTTTTATTTGTATTTAGGGTTACTTGGCCAGAGCGAGTAACCTCTAATTGCACTGTGGTTATAGTAACATTTACTTTTATTTGCAAGTAAGCTTTACTTGAGCAGCTGGGCGTGGCTTAATGTGCGCAAGACACAGCAGCAGTTAGTACTACAGCAGAAGTCAGCACAAGAAGAGGAAACAGAGCGTTTTTAAATCTTTTTTATATCTTCTCAACTCATTTCATCAATAAGGTAAGTTTTATCTAGTGTGAATTTGTTTATCTGACCACTGCCGCTATGTTAGTGAACATTTGCTAAACGGTGCACCAATACTGGACAATGAATGAAGGGGGTTGTGTTCAAACCGGGATTTGGCGTGAGCCAAGTAACGTTAGTTCACCACACCGTGTTAAAATTCCATGTTTTCACGTGAAAATGTATTTAAACCTACCCGGTATTCGTTTCAAAGCAGTGTTGTAATGAATGGAAGTTACAGGCATTAAAATCACTCACTTTTCGGCAAAATTCGTCGTTTTGAAACCAAAATAGTTGACCTACATGAATCGTGTAGATGGAGGTAACGTTAGCAGAGATTATCAGTGATGTGCAGATCGATACTGAAATATCAATACTTCCGATACCAGGTCTGTATGCTCTAGAATCGATTCTCAAAAATAGAACTGCTACGGATTGATAGCGCTGTGGCTCTCTGCTGGGACGCTGCTGAGACGTGCCGCAGATGTGCCCCCCCCCCCCCCCCGTCGTGAGCGTCGTGTGTCTTGGTAGAGCATGACCACTGCTTTATAATAAGAATCACGATTCGAATTGACTTTTTTCCGACCTGGAGGCCATTCAAAAATCTTGAAATGTCATGCTTTGAACTCAATAAATATCAGGCATTAAAAGTAATTCAATTGTATTGTATACAAATGTTGATAAAACTTCTGAATGCAGATGTGTGAGTGATCTACATTTCCCTGTTTGTTTGGTTCTATACAGGATGGTCACAGCAAAGAGGCCTGGCCAGGGGTAGACGTTGGATTGCTCAACGAGCAGTGAAGATTCAGCAGATGTCTTCCGTCTCTATTTTTTTTTTTATTTTGTTGTAATTAAGGCCAGGATATTATTTATGTTTCTGAATTAAATTAAATGTTTATTTTATCTCTGTAAACTGCACCACCAGCTGTTTTGTTTGTGACCCCCCCAAAAAAGGGGGAAAAATGAATATAAAGTTGATGTACTGTGTTTGTTTTTCCTTCAAGGAATAAACCTAAGGTATTCCAAATGTATTGTTGTCTGTTTAAATGAGATGATGTAAACCTGATTTTCCTTAAAGTAATCATTAATCATCATTAATTAGAGCTTAAGTAAATTATCTAGTACGCTTTACTAAATAAATGATGAAGTAAACCTTACTAAATGATGAAGTAAAACCTACTAAATGATGAAGTAAACCTTACTAAATGATGAAGTAAAACCTACTAAATGATGAAGTAAAACCTACTAAATGATGAAGTAAACCTTACTAAATGATCAAGTAAAACTTACTAAATGATCAAGTAAAACTTACTAAATGATCAAGTAAAACTTACTAAATGATGAAGTAAACCTTACTAAATGATCAAGTAAAACTTACTAAATGATCAAGTAAAACTTACTAAATGATCAAGTAAAACTTACTAAATGATGAAGTAAACCTTACTAAATGATCAAGTAAACCTTACTAAATGATCAAGTAAAACTTACTAAATGATCAAGTAAAACTTACTAAATGATCAAGTAAAACTTACTAAATGATGAAGTAAACCTTACTAAATGATCAAGTAAAACTTACTAAATGATCAAGTAAAACTTACTAAATGATGAAGTAAACCTTACTAAATGATCAAGTAAAACTTACTAAATGATGAAGTAAAACTTACTAAATGATCAAGTAAACCTTACTAAGTAAATGATCAAGTAAACCTTACTAAGTAAATGATCAAGTAAACCTTACTAAATAAATGATTGAGTAAACCTTACTAAGTAAATGATCAAGTAAACCTTACTAAATAAATGATTGAGTAAACCTTACTAAGTAAATGATAAAGTAAACCTTACTCAGTAATGCTCAAAGTAAACTTTACTAGCTGGAACGAGTTTCCACACTTTTTTCTATTAAGGTTTACTAATTGCGTCTTACAGTGTAGTGATGTCAACCAGTCTCCTCTGGTGTGGCAGTATCAGGGTCAGTCTGCTACAATAAACTGCAGCCACACTAAGGGCAGCACTTATCGACTGATGTACTGGTACAGACAGCGGCCAGGGGAGGGAATGAGGCAGATAGTCTACACAACTTCGTACGCCGCCCATGAATATGAAAGTGGCTTCAGCAAGGAGAGATTTCCAGCAGAGAAGAGCAATCATGCTGAGACTGGATCTCTGACGGTGAAGGAGCTGCAGCCTGACGACAGCGCGGTGTATTTCTGTGCTGTGAGTGAACACAGTGATAAAGGCGACTGAGACAGCTGCACAAATACCCAACGAGTGGTGTCACAGTGAACAGAGGCCAACAGTTCCTCTAATGAACCATAGAGGGAACCATACACTTCTCCTCAGACAGAAAAGATGCACTGAATTGTATTGTAACACTGCATTGCGGTGTGAATATTCATATTCAAATGTTAAGAGGAGGAGGGAGCACCATGACACCACCCACCTGTAGAGTTCACGTTTATTTGGCTGATATGAGAGTTTAGGGAGGTTGAGATTAATCTGGTGGTCTGATGATACTTCCAATGATTTACAGCAACAAACAACAACTTTAAGAACACAAAATGATCGTCCTATTTTTATTTTTCCTAAGCAATGCTGTTCTCATTTCAGGTAATTATTGTTAATTCTTAAAAAATCTATTCATACATTTGCATGTGCACAGCAGCACATCTCCCCTGCAGCTGCTATTCCAGCTTTGTTTCTCTCTATATATATTTTTTTACATTTTGTGTTTCTACAGGTTCCTCTCTCAATGAGAAAGTCAAACAGACTCCAGCCGAAATGTGGAAGAGAGAAAGAGAAAAGGCCGTGATCAGATGTTCACACAGCGATAGCTCCTATAATCAAATCCTCTGGTACAAGCAGTCGAACAGAGAGCTGCAGTTCCTGGGATACCTGGTGGGGAAGAGCTCTGGAAAACCTGAGGATGGAGCAGGTGTAACAATAGATGGGGGTGCAAATCAAGACGAGACTTGCACATTAACAATTGAAAAACTCAATTCAAACAATAGTGCAGTTTATTTCTGTGCTGCTAGTTACCACAGTGCTGCACATGACTGCTCCTCAATACAAAAACCTCTAATGATCCCTGTGCTGCAGCTCACAGCCCCTCACATCTGTAATAAACCATAAGATCACAGATTATAATGGGAGGTCCTTTCTGTTTAACAAGGCTGCCAGTGTCACATCTCCTATTGTTAAAAAAAGTTTACAAGCTCTGATCAAATATTCAGCAGAGCGTGGGGCTCTTATTGTGAAAAACCTGCAGATGGAGGACAGAGCAGCTGGTCAATACATCTGGTGAACTGGAGGTCAGATTTGGGCTTTTATATCTTCCCAGTAGGTGGCGCTGCAGTGATACTTTTCAGCTCAACATGCACAATGATGCTTATTTCAGAGGGAGGGTGTTATGTTAATAAAAGAGAGTGAAGTGAAAAGTATTCAGTCTTTGGAGGCACTTGGTGTTGTGTGGTCGTTCAGGCAGGACGACAACATGCCGACATTGATCTTTCTATCTTCACTCATTGGTAATAATCACTCCTGTCATTCAGGATTAACTCTTCATCTATAGTTTTTATTTACATGGTTCATTCATTTTCTTTCTCTCTCTCTCTCTAGGTCTCTGTCTGGGTGTTGAGGTTCATCAGTCTCCCTCTGACCTCATCACACAACCTGATCTGGGAACAGTTCAGATTTCCTGCAGCCATGATAAAACTGACTAGTGATGCTGTGGTACCAGCGCTCACTTGGAGACACAGCTATGAAACTCATCGGATATTTGAACTACAAAAATCCCACAATAGAGGATTCATATGTGAAAGAATTTAACATCTCTGGGGATTTGAGTGTTAATTCAGTAAAACACGGCTCTCTGATATTCAAACGTCTAACACGAGAGCAGACTAGTGCAGTTTATTATTGTGCAGCCAGCAAAGCACAATGACAAAAACTCCCCTGTCAACTTAACAAAATCCCTGCACAACGTTTTATCATCAGTGGTTTTGAATAAGACGCTGAATAAACTGACACCTGTTCTTGTGGTTGAACTAACTGTGTTTATATTTGTGTCCTGTTCTCTAAAGTATAATGAACTCTGTCACTATATGAGGGTTTATTTGTTTTGTTTACGACTCATCATTTATTCACCATTGTTTTGTTTTTTTCTGGTTCCGTCTTGTTTTTTATCGATTTATTTATTTATTGAATCTTATTCCTGTTTACTCTTGTTGCATTCCTCTCTGTCTGTCTTTGGACACATCCAAGAAATAAAGTTATTTGAATTGAATTGAACTGAATTGTTTAGCTGTCAGTCCATTTCTCTTCCCTTTCCTGCTTTAAACATATTAACAACTTGTTAAAAAAATAGAAAGAAAGAAAAAAGCATGAACAAACAGTAGTGATCTCAACATGAACAAAGCTTCACATTACATTCATCTGTCTTTTCTGGAAAAGAATAACAAAACAAAAACTACATTTGTTGATACAGTAATGGTTCCTCTCGAATAAAAACAGCTTCTGATCAGTAAACTTTAAACTTGAGCTTTAAAAATCAAAACTCCACTAAACTGATAAACACCGTCCTTTTTATTCCTGAATGAAGTAAGTAACAGGAAGTATTTCTTTCAGTCACCATGACGTCAAGTCCTCCCTGAAGTTGCTGTTTGTGTGTGTGTGCGTGTGCGTGTGTGTTGTGTTTGCTCAGTTTTCTCTGCATCAGTTCCTCCTGAGCAGCAGAGACTCAACCTGGTTCTCCACATCCAACATGACACCGTCTCATCTCATCATATCCATCATCACTGCAATCTGTATTAAAGGTATTCTACATCCATGAAGACACTTTTCACCTCTAACAAAGGAATTTACAACATTTACATTGTGTTTTTTTTAAAGATCTTTTACTCTTTAATCTTTATTCCAAATGAAGTTTATATTAAAGATGTTAAACTACGACCTAACTGTCTTTACAGGTGTTCATCTCAGTAAAGAAAAGCAGGTGTTTCAGGCTCCTGCTGACTGGTTTGGGAAACCTGACAGTGAAGTGAAGCTAAGTTTAACACATCAGATCTCGAACTACGACACAATACTGTGGTATAAACGCTCAGCAGGAGACAACGCTCTGAAGCTGATCGGCTACGTGAGGTTCAAAAAGCCAACGATGGAGCCAGAATTTGAGGGACACTTCAACGTGAGCGGAGATGGAGAGAAAGAAGTTTTTCTTCACATCCTGAACCCGAGACACCCTGAAGACAGCGGAGAATATTTTGGAGCAGCGAGTAACACGGCAGATAAAGACAGCGACTCTCTCGCACAAAAACCTCCAGGATGATGCAGCAGATAACAAGGAAACCATGGAAACCACGATGCATTGTAACAGTAACTACGTTGGGATGTTTCTTACACTGAGAAACCTAAGAAGTCAAACTAACAGAGCTGTCAAACTAAATGACACATTAATGCAAATTCCTTTTAACACTACTACTTCTTAAAATGTGTGATATATGATAAAGTTGCATTCACATATACATCCATCATTAAACACTTGAAAAACATGCTATTAATTTGCAATTAATCATTTAACTGGCTTCCAGCCCTAAAATAAATAATCAAGACAATGAGAAAATCAATTATCAATAGGACTGGGTTTCAATTATCACCCACGACTGCACTGAAGAGTTGCACTGTTTACTTCTGGAGTGGATCATATTAGATAAATGTGCATCAATGAAACTGCTTTTTGGTCAATTTTTTAAAGAAAACATCAATAATTTTAATAGTTTTAAACACTCTTCACTACATATAGTTAAACCATCATTTCAGGTCTGTGTTATTTTGTTATCACTCATAAGGTGGCAGCACAGAGGTGTGAATATTCATATTTAAATGTTAAGAGGAGGAGGGAGCAGCATGACACCACCCACCTGTAGAGTTCAAGTTTATTTGGCTGATATGAGAGTTTAGTGAGGTTGAGATTAATCTGATGATCTGATGATACTCTCATCACAAGGACGATGATGATGATGGCAGCAGCTCTGATCCAACTCTCTGCAGCTCTGCTCTGTGTTGTAGGTACTGTGCATCATCACTCTGAAAACATTGATATTGTTTGATATTGATGACACCGGTGGTCCTGTAACTTGTTTTTTTTTTTAAATTTCATTTACAGGTTTAATTGGCGGTAGTGATGTCAACCAGTCTCCTCTGGTGTGGCAGTATCAGGGTCAGTCTGCTACAATAAACTGCAGCCACACTAAGGGCAGCACTTATCGACAGATGTATTGGTACAGGCAGCGGCCAGGGGAGGGGATGAGGCAAATAGTCTACACAACTTCATACACCGCCCATGAATATGAAAGTGGCTTCAGCAAGGAGAGATTTCCAGCAGAGAAGAACGATGCTGAGACTGGATCTCTGACGGTGAAGGAGCTGCAGCCTGACGACAGCGCGGTGTATTTCTGTGCTGTGAGTGAACACAGTGATAAAGGCGACTGAGACAGCTGCACAAATACCCAACGAGTGGTGTCACAGTGAACAGAGGTGAACAGTTCCTTTAATGAACTATAGAGGGAACCATACACTTCTCCTCAGACAGAAAAGATGCACTGAATTGTATTGTAACATTGCATTACGGTGTGAATATTCATATTCAAATGTTAAGAGGAGGAGGGAGCACCATGACACCACCCACCTGTAGAGTTCAAGTTCATTTGGCTGATATGAGATTTATGGGAGGTTGAGATTAATTTGATGATCTGATGATACTTCCAATGATTCACAGCAACAAACAACAACTCTGAGAACACAAAATGATCGTCCAATTTTTATTTTTCCTAAGCAATGCTGTTCTCATTTCAGGTAATTATTGTTATTTCTTAAAAATCTATTCATACATTTGCATGTGCACAGCAAATCTGCCCTGCTGCTGCTATTCCACATTTTGTGTTTCCACAGGTTCCTCTCTCAGTGAGAAAGTCAAACAGACTCCAGCCGACATGTGCAAGAGAGAAGGAGAAAAAGCCGTGATCAGATGTTCACACAGCGATAGCTCCTATAATCGAATCCTCTGGTACAAGCAGTCGAACAGAGAGCTGCAGTTCCTGGGATACCTGGTGGGGAAGAGCTCTGGAAAACCTGAGGATGGAGCAGGTGTAACAATAGATGGGGGTGCAAATCAAGACGAGACTTGCACATTAACAATTGAAAAACTCAATTCAAACAATAGTGCAGTTTATTTCTGTGCTGCTAGTTACCACAGTGCTGCACATGACTGCTCCTCAATACAAAAACCTCTTATGATCCCTGTGCTGCAGCTCACAGCCCCTCACACCTGTAATAAACCATCAGACCACAGATTATAATGGGATCTGGGGTTCATTTCAGGTCTGTTATTTTGCTATCTCTCATAAGGTGGCAGCACAGAGGTGTGAATATTCATGTTCAAATAAGAGGAGGAGGGAGCAGCATGACACCACCCACCTGTAGAGTTCAAGTTTATTTGGCTGATATGAGAGTTTAGGGAGGTTGAGATTAATCTGATGATCTGATGATACTCTCATCACAAGGACGATGATGATGATGGCAGCAGGTCTGATCCAACTCTCTGCAGCTCTGCTCTGTGTTGTAGGTACTGTACATCATCACTCTGAAAACATTGATATTGTTTGATATTGATGACACCAGTGGTCCTGTAATGTGATTTTTTTTTAAATTTTATTTATAGGTCTAATTGATGGCAGTGATGTCAACCAGTCTCCTCTGGTGTGGCAGTATCAGGGTCAGTCTGCTACAATAAACTGCAGCCACACTAAGGGCAGCACTTATCGACTGATGTACTGGTACAGGCAGCGGCCAGGGGAGGGGATGAGGCAAATAGTTGTAACCCCAGTCCCATGTAGCTAGGAAATATTGACTAATTGGGGTGTTGTAGTACAGTGGGACGGGGCCTGAGTTCGTCTAAATATGGCGCTACCTGTGATAACTGTGATAGTGAAATAAAATAACTTGGCGGTGCCTCCAATAACTTTTAAGAAGTAAACACAAAATGTGGTACTTCCCCTTTAAAAAATAAAAGTTCACTTAAACCTAATTTATATTTATCCAAACAGTATTATTCTTATAATTACAACACAGGATTTAGTTGAAACACCAAAAATATTTATTACAATGTTACGAATTGGATTTAGAAATTAGTTAACCAGTTCACTGTTGACCTTTAAGTATGCAGTTATAACAGTATTCAAAACTCTCATATAATGCACTGGAAAGTTTGAGACACAAATGACCACGGTTAAACCCACTGAGAGAATGTAAAAACAAAGTGACCAGGTCAATTCAAATGTCCACAGCCCACACTCACACACACATTCACACAGGGCTATTAAATGTAAACGAAAATAAAAACGTTGCAGGCCCGTTCGATGCTTGTGAGCGTGGAGGCCAGAAACGAATAGCCACTTCACTGGGTTTTAACCAGCACAAACAAAAAAGCACGTGCAATGGGTTAGTGTACTCACGAATCCTCACAGTCAGAGATGGAGATGGGGGGAAAAGGGGCAAAGGCAAGGTGCAGTTTCAGCGGCAAGGGGACGGAGCGTGCAGCAACACGGTGCGGAGAAACCACGCTCAAGTACAGCAGCTACAGTCTCTCTCCACGGTCCAGGGCTCTCCCGGTCCTCACTCTCTCCCTCTTATGGCAAATGTCCGGTCCTGAATCACACAATTCCTCTTAGTAACTAAGCTACAGGCCTATTCATGGTGAAAAACCCACAGAACGTATCACACAAATTAGCAATTGCTAACTACAATGCAGAATAAACAGTGTGAAGGCCTACGAGGAGGCTAAGCTAAAGGCTAACGGCGATTAGCAACTCGGCTCGTTTTACACACATTACAAATAAACAATAGCACCGAGCACATTAAAACACATGAATTTACCTCTGGCAGCTTCACAGAGTTCACACACATCGACCACAGGACGACTCTCCGTCAGTCTTGGAAGTTAGGAGTGTTTTTACTTTTACAGTTTACAGCTATCCAACTCGGACGCCGATAAAAGCAGGCTCTGCTACCGCTAACTTTGCTGCGGCACGTAGGTGACGCTAAGTCCCTCCTACCTGAGCAAGGTGCGGACAGGATTGGCTCTACAGACATACAAAGATGGGAGAATAAAATAAAAGATGCTTCACTACCCCACAACAATCGAGGTCTCCTTGTGCTGACATTACCCATGAATGATTTTTAAGATAACTCCACTCTTTTATCTCTGACTTGTGACTGTATATAACATGGCTGTTTAACATTTTATAATTCAACATTTTTAACATATTTACACTTCATGAACTATTACGTATTACCAACACAAACATTTTAATATATGCATAAATGAATGACATTAATAGCCACAGGGCTACAATCTCCCCTTTCTAAAGGGTGTTGATGTCCTCATCACACTAGTTTACATCTGTCACGTCCGGTATATGTCAACATCAATGTCTGGCATGTATGCTACAGACTAGGGTCATAAATATGTGTTTTTGTCATTATACATTATCCCAACTTTGATAAAGCACTGGGGAATCTCTTTTAATAGTGATTCTCAATCCCCTATGTACAACTACAATAGGTTCATTAGTGGAATGGCCAGGTCTATCATAGCTTAACCGCACGACGGGTTTCACTTGTCTTCGGGCGGGACGGTTACAACCAGACTCGGCACTACTTTGGGACTGACTAGTAGAGGGGAGCTCTCCCCCTTCTAGACCTGTGTGCACCACAGTGTCCTTTGGCAGTTGCTGAATTTGCTCTGTATCTTGTCCTTCCGAGATTTCATCCACTTCCTCCTCAGTATCCACATCAATGTCCTCTTCAACAATGTTATGCGGAGTTAGTGCATTTTCCAGGGGAACATCTCCGCTCAGGTGATCCGCCAGCAGATCAAGGGCCAGTAAGATGTCCTCCCTCCGGTCCGCAGGTAGGTTCCAATGTTCTTCCTCGTCTTCTGAGGGTTCCTCCTGATTTGGATTTTCAATGGACTGTTTATTTTGATGTAATCGTGTCACCGGCCTCTGTGGTGGCCGCTCCACCTCCAAATCTGAGGGAAACCTGACCAGATACCCTATGGGTAAAAGGTGGTCCCTATGCAGGGTCTTGACCATTCCTCTTCCCTTTTCAGGTTTTACTCTGTACACAGGTAAGTCTTGTAATTTTTCGACAACAACGTAAGGGTCAGAACGCCATTTGTCGCCAAGCTTGTGCTTTCCAGGCAAGCCCAGAGCTCGGACGAGCACGCGATCCCCTTTCTCCAACACTTGGTCTCTCACTCTGTTGTCATAGTACCTCTTGTTTTTGTCATGTGACTTATTAGCAACTGTCACTGCTAACTCGTATGCCCTTTTCAGGTCACTTTTCAGCTTGTCAACATACTGTAAGTAGTCACTACAGTTGTCTCCATCGGGAGAAGTTCCAAAACACAGATCAATGGGCAGACGAGCCTCACGCCCAAACATCAAGCAGTATGGAGAGTAACCCGTCGCATCGTTACGGGTACAGTTGTAGGCGTGAACGAGCGAACTGACATACTGGCTCCATTTTTGTTTTTGACTGGGTTGGAGAGTACCGAGCATAGACAAGAGCGTTCGGTTGAAACGCTCTGGCTGCGGGTCACCTTGGGGGTGATATGGACTCGTTCTGGATTTTTTGATGCCTAACATTCCCAAGAGCTCTTTGATGAGACGGCTCTCAAAGTCACGCCCTTGGTCAGAATGAATTCTGGACGGCAGGCCATAATGCACGAAAAATCTCTCGACCAGCACCTTGGCGACGGTGGTTGCTCTTTGATCTTTTGTCACATAAGCCTGTGCATATCGGGTAAAGTGGTCTGTTACCACAAGAACGTTGGTCATACCCTTTGAATCAGGCTCTATAGACAGAAAGTCTATACACACCAAGTCGAGGGGACCACTGCTGGTTATCTGTTTCAAAGGTGCGGCCCGGTGAGGTAACGTTTTACGAGCAACACACCGGCCACAGTTTTTGATGTACTGGGAAATGTCAGAGGCCATTTTCGGCCAATAAAATCGATCTTTCACCAGGTCAGTGATGCGGTCAACTCCCAGATGGCCAGAATCATCATGAACAGACTTAAGCACTCTAAGACGGTGTTCACTGGGGAGGACTAGTTGGAAAATCTGGCCGCTCACCGGTCTAGTGGTTTTCCTGTACAACAGGCCTGACTTTATCAGAAGCCTGCTGCTTTCCCGTTGCAGCAAAGCAACATCTGGAGTGTGGCTTTGGGAGGTCGGGGGCCAGACTCCACTTTGTACAGCTTGTTTGGCGACACCGATGTCTGGGTCTCCGTCTTGCGCCTTGCGCAGCTCCTCGTTGCTTAGCTGTTCCAAAGAACTCACCCCGAGCTGAGTGGATAACGCATAAGCAGGGGGGATGGCAGTTGGGGGAACTCCCAATTGGTCTATGAGACGGTTGGGCAGTTTAGATGATTGAGTGACACTAAAGGGGCGACAGAGAGCCTTAACACCTGATTGAGGGATGTGTCTCCATCCGTCGTCCTCTTCCATGGCATTCCGGGACAACCAGTCGGCATCCACATTTTCTCTGCCAGGCTTATACTTAATGTCAAAGTCGTAGGTAGTTAAGTTAGCCAACCACCTATGGCCAGTAGCGTTCAACTTCGCCGTGGTGAGAACATAGGTGAGCGGGTTGTTGTCGGTTCTCACTGTGAATCTGGCACCATAGAGGTAATCGTGGAACTTATCCACCACGGCCCACTTCAAAGCCAGAAATTCAAGTTGGTGGATAGGGTAGTTTTTCTCTGCTTGGCATAGCTTACGGCTAGCAAATGCCACAGGTCGCAACCCTTCAGGGTATTCTTGATTGAGGACCGCCCCAAGCCCGTCCATGCTGGCATCCACATGTAGGATGTAAGGCTTTGTGGCATCGGCAAAAGCCAACACTGGAGCACTGGTAAGACATTGGATGATTTGGCGAAAAGCGTCCGCACATGCTGGGGTCCAGCGCTTGCCAAAGGGCTCAGAGGGTCGAAAATAGTCATGAACATCGGACTTGGCAGGTTTCTTCCCCTTCCTTACAGGAGGGTATCCCTTCGTTAAGTCAGTAAGAGGGCGAACTATGGCTGAGTAGTTCTTGATGAACTTGCGATAATAACCGCAGAACCCCAGAAATGACTGCAGCGACTTCAAGTGGGTAGGTGGCTGCCACTGGGCTACAGCCTTGATTTTGTCGGGGTCGGTTGCAATACCGGCTGCGGACACTATATGCCCCACGTACTTTACTTCCGGCTGGCAAAACTGGCACTTGTCCAGTGAAAGTTTCAAGCCGACCTCTGCCAGTCGGTCAAGTACGCGCAGAAGACGTTCTTCGTGTTCTTCCAGGGTGCGACCAAACACGATGAGGTCGTCGAGGTAAACGAGACACTGAAGCAGGTTCATATCTCCCACTGCCTTTTCCATCAATCGCTGGAACGTGGCAGGGGCCCCGGTGATGCCCTGGGGCATCCGCTCAAACTGGTAAAACCCAAGCGGGCATATGAACGCTGTTTTTTCCTTGTCCTCCTCGGACATTGCGATTTGATAATAGCCAGAGCGAAGATCAAGCACAGAAAACCAACGGCTTCCCGTGAGGCTGGCCAAAGCATCATCGATCCGAGGAAGGGTGTATTGGTCTGGTATGGTCTTCAGATTAAGGGTGCGATAATCAATGCACATTCTTATCTTACCATTTTTTTTCCTAGCGATCACTATGGGAGAAGCCTACGGGCTGCGTGATTCTTTGATGATCCCTGCAGCAAGGAGCTCCTGTAGATGTTTGCGGACATCATCGATTTCTGCTGGAGCAAGACGTCTGACTCTCTCTCGAAAGGGGCTAGGGTCTTTCAGCCTAATACAGTGCTCCACTCCTTTCGCCAAACCTACATCCCACTCGGACAAGGAGAAAACCTCAGGCCGATCAGCCAATTTTTGAGCCAGTCGGTTTTTCCAGTTCCCTGGAATGGGAGAGTCACCAAAATTAAAGATAGCAGGGTCAAGTGTGTTAGATGGGGTATCTACCTGCTGCAGCTGGGTGACAACTTCTGCTTTGTGCACATAAGCGATCACTGTGCCTTTGGGGATGGCTTTTGGTTTGGCAGACTCGTTTTTTAACAAAACTGAAAATCTGTTGCAATCCATCTCTGCGGAGAGTAGGACGCAGGGGGGCATTAACACTCCAGCTGGAAGAGCTCCGTTGGAAGGAGTCTCTACCACGAGGATGCTATCTTCGATTTTCTCATTACATAACACTTTACAAATAGCTGAACGCTCACTACCAGGAGGTACAGTAAGAGGTCCAGGTCCACTCCACTTAACTACAGCCAGAGGATCACTACGAGGGAGGTGTGACTTAGACTGGCTAGGTAGCTGTGTAGCTACACGCATGGTTCGAGCTAGCTTGGGGTCACCATGAACCTCACTGGACTGCGGGGCATGACTGAATGCTCGGGCATTGGTGCCAACAATGAGTGGCAGCTTTTCAGGGCCATTACCTTCTGGGCAGACTAAAACAAGCACCACCTTAGGCTCACACTGATCACCATCTTCGAGAAACTGTATCTCAGCTGCAATGTAGCCTTTATATGGGTAACTAGCCTGACTTAGACCCCATAGCTCCAGGCTTGAAATGGAGTGAAGCGGTAGATGGGACAAATGCTTGTTATAGTAGTCTTCAAAAACAATTGACACGTTAGAGCCACCATCCATTAAAGCGTCACATGTGTGTCCTTCAATTATGACTTTCCCAATGCTAGACTCACCTACTAAACCTTTAGGGATGTCTGCTGGCGTGCTGAGCCCTAGGGAACTGCTGTTGAGTTGGCCTACATGTCCTGTTTGTCCAGGGGAATTGGTTGGGGGACACTTTTGGTTTTGTCTGAGCTTTTGGTTGTTTCTGATTAGCTTGCTTATCACTTTGGAGGGGTTGTCAGGGCCACTGCAGTTTTTGGTGATGTGGCCATCCTCTCCACAGCGGTAACAAAATACACTCTGGCCATCGGTAGTATTACTGCTTTTCCTAGGCTTAAAGGGCTGTTTTGCTCTAAACCTATGGGGGTCCCTTTCTCTGGGGGTCTCTTGCATGGCTGATTGCTCTCTGAGCTGATTTAACAGCTGCAAACTAGCCACTTGTTCCTTCAGTGACTGCACTTCAGGATCAACATGTAACACTGAGGGTTTCTCTTTGACTGATAGCTGCTGTACTTTAGCTTCTAAAGCTTTTACTTGGCTCTTAAGAACATCTACTTCAGCAGAATGGGCTGTACTGTCCTCTGCTGCACGTACTGTATGCGCGCTTGTGGTGAGATTTCGTCTAGTAACCTTCTGATCTTCCTCTACTCTGATCTCGCTCAGTAACTCCATGAAAGAGGGAGGGTTCCTCAACCTCTCTTTAAGACGCAACTGGAGTAGCAGGATGTCTGATTCTGATGCTGCACCTCTCAATAGCTGCTCTGCCCGTGCACGGTCTCTGGATGTAGGAGGAAGGCCTCCTTTCTGAACAGCTTTTGACAACGCCTTTTCTAATCTCCTCAGATAATCTGATAGCCTCTCACCTGACTTTTGTTGCATGGATCTGAACGCAAAATAAAAATCTTCACCAGACTTGGTGATCCCAAATGCATTTTCCAAGGCTGCTAAATAATCTTCTGGACGCGCATCTGCATCATTGTATCGCACCGCCTGTATTATCTCAAATGCTGGACCTTTTACACTCTCAACAATCCTTTTCTTTTTCTCTTTTACAGAACCATCGCACTCATCCAGCATTACCTGTGCCTGCTCAAGCCAGTTTTCAAGGGTCTCCTCTCCTGCAGGTGTGGGTATCACTCCTGAAAAAACACGTAACCTGCGGAAAGCATTGTTTTCTGGTGGGGGTCGCATTGTTTTTTCCAGCAACTCTCCCACAGCACGAATGATGGAGGTGGGGTCTGACTGTGTGGGTGTGCTTTGCTCAAATAAGGGTTGGAGATCATTCAGTGATTTACCTTCACTTTGCAGCAACTTCAGCAACTTCAGGGTGAAGTCATCAGGCTGGGCGGTGGCCCGTGTGAGAAGGGTAACTTTCCATGGGGTCCCACCATTAAGGGGGTAGATCTCAGGGGGAACTGTTTTAGGGTCAACTGGGTTTTGGCACTCACAGAGTATCATGTCTTGCTGTAGCTGTGAGACTGATATTTTAGCTTTATAGCGAACTCGGCCGAGGGCTTTTACAGCTTCCAGTGACTCTGTTATATCAGCTACAACTGCCTCTGTAGGTACATTACTCAGTATCAAAGCATTGGCTGGATCTACTTTTACATCATCACACCATTTCAGTAGCTCAGCTAGTAGCTCAGGGTTGGGTGAGTGAGTCATTATTGTATATGAGTTTGATCTTGACTACTTAAATTTAGTTGGCCATACAGTGAACTAATCCCAGCGGTGCCTCCATTTATGTAACCCCAGTCCCATGTAGCTAGGAAATATTGACTAATTGGGGTGTTGTAGTACAGTGGGACGGGGCCTGAGTTCGTCTAAATATGGCGCTACCTGTGATAACTGTGATAGTGAAATAAAATAACTTGGCGGTGCCTCCAATAACTTTTAAGAAGTAAACACAAAATGTGGTACTTCCCCTTTAAAAAATAAAAGTTCACTTAAACCTAATTTATATTTATCCAAACAGTATTATTCTTATAATTACAACACAGGATTTAGTTGAAACACCAAAAATATTTATTACAATGTTACGAATTGGATTTAGAAATTAGTTAACCAGTTCACTGTTGACCTTTAAGTATGCAGTTATAACAGTATTCAAAACTCTCATATAATGCACTGGAAAGTTTGAGACACAAATGACCACGGTTAAACCCACTGAGAGAATGTAAAAACAAAGTGACCAGGTCAATTCAAATGTCCACAGCCCACACTCACACACACATTCACACAGGGCTATTAAATGTAAACGAAAATAAAAACGTTGCAGGCCCGTTCGATGCTTGTGAGCGTGGAGGCCAGAAACGAATAGCCACTTCACTGGGTTTTAACCAGCACAAACAAAAAAGCACGTGCAATGGGTTAGTGTACTCACGAATCCTCACAGTCAGAGATGGAGATGGGGGGAAAAGGGGCAAAGGCAAGGTGCAGTTTCAGCGGCAAGGGGACGGAGCGTGCAGCAACACGGTGCGGAGAAACCACGCTCAAGTACAGCAGCTACAGTCTCTCTCCACGGTCCAGGGCTCTCCCGGTCCTCACTCTCTCCCTCTTATGGCAAATGTCCGGTCCTGAATCACACAATTCCTCTTAGTAACTAAGCTACAGGCCTATTCATGGTGAAAAACCCACAGAACGTATCACACAAATTAGCAATTGCTAACTACAATGCAGAATAAACAGTGTGAAGGCCTACGAGGAGGCTAAGCTAAAGGCTAACGGCGATTAGCAACTCGGCTCGTTTTACACACATTACAAATAAACAATAGCACCGAGCACATTAAAACACATGAATTTACCTCTGGCAGCTTCACAGAGTTCACACACATCGACCACAGGACGACTCTCCGTCAGTCTTGGAAGTTAGGAGTGTTTTTACTTTTACAGTTTACAGCTATCCAACTCGGACGCCGATAAAAGCAGGCTCTGCTACCGCTAACTTTGCTGCGGCACGTAGGTGACGCTAAGTCCCTCCTACCTGAGCAAGGTGCGGACAGGATTGGCTCTACAGACATACAAAGATGGGAGAATAAAATAAAAGATGCTTCACTACCCCACAACAATCGAGGTCTCCTTGTGCTGACATTACCCATGAATGATTTTTAAGATAACTCCACTCTTTTATCTCTGACTTGTGACTGTATATAACATGGCTGTTTAACATTTTATAATTCAACATTTTTAACATATTTACACTTCATGAACTATTACGTATTACCAACACAAACATTTTAATATATGCATAAATGAATGACATTAATAGCCACAGGGCTACATAGTCTACACAACTTCGTACGCCGCCCATGAATATGAAAGTGGCTTCAGCAAGGAGAGATTTCCAGCAGAGAAGAGCGATGCTGAGACTGGATCTCTGACGGTGAAGGAGCTGCAGCCTGACGACAGCGCGGTGTATTTCTGTGCTGTGAGTGAACACAGTGATAAAGGCGACTGAGACAGCTGCACAAATACCCAACGAGTGGTGTCACAAGAGGTGAACAGTTCCTCTAATGAACCATAGAGGGAACCATACACTCAGACAGAAAACATGCACTGAATTGTATTGTAACACTGCATTGCGGTGTGAATATTCATATTCAAATGTTAAGAGGAGGAGGGAGCACCATGACACCACCCACCTGTAGAGTCCAGGTTTATTTGGCTGATATGAGAGTTTAGGGAGGTTGAGATTAATCTGATGATCTGATGATACCTCTTAACAACTCTGAGAACACAAAATGATAGTCCTATTTTTGTTTTTCCTAAGCAATGCTGTTCTCATTTCAGGTAATTATTGTTATTTCTTAAAAATCTATTCATAAATTTGCACGTGCACAGCAGCAAATCTACACTGCTGCTGCTATTCCAGCTGTTTCTCTCGCTATATATATTTTGATAATTGTGTTTCCACAGGTTCCTCTCTCAATGAGAAAGTCAAACAGACTCCAGCCGACATGTGGAAGAGAGAAGGAGAAAAAGCCCTGATCAGATGTTCACACAGCGATAGCTCCTATAACCAGATCCTCTGGTACAAGCAGTCGAACAGAGAGCTGCAGTTCCTGGGATACCTGGTGGGGAAGAGCTCTGGAAAACCTGAGGATGGAGCAGGTGTAATAATAGATGGGGGTGCAAATCAGGACGAGACTTGCACATTAACAATTGAAAGACTCAGTCCAAACAATAGTGCAGTTTATTTCTGCGCCGCTTGTTACCACAGTGCTGCACATGACTGCTCCTCAATACAAAAACCTCTTATGATCCCTGTGCTGCAGCTCACAGCCCCTCACACCTGTAATAAACCATAAGATCACAGATTATAATGGGAGGTCCTTTCTGTTTAACAAGGCTGCCAGTGTCACATCTCCTATTATAAATAAACGTTTAAAAGCTCTGATCAAATATTCAGCAAAGCGTGGGGCTCTTATTGTGAAAAACCTGCAGCTGGAGGACAGAGCAGCTGGTCAATACATCTGGTGAACTGGAGGTCAGATTTGGGCTTTTATATCTTCCCAGTAGGTGGCGCTGCAGTGATACTTTTCAGCTCAACATGCACAACGATGCTGATTTCAGAGAGGAGGGTGTTATGTTAATAAAAAAAGAGTGTAGTGAAATGTATTCAGTCTTTGGAGGCACTTGGTGTTGTGTGGTCGTTCAGGCAGGACGACAACATGCCGACATTGATCTTTCTGTCTTCACTAATTGGTAATAATCACTCCTATCATTCAGGATGAACTCTTCATCTATAGTTTTTATTCACACGGTTCATTCATTTTCTCTCTCTCTCTCTCTCTAGGTCTCTGTCTGGGTGTTGAGGTTCATCAGTCTCCCTCTGACCTCATCACACAACCTGATCTGGGAACAGTTCAGATTTCCTGCAGCTATGATAAAACTGACTACAGAGTGATGCTGTGGTACCAGCGCTCACCTGCAGACACGGCTATGAAACTCATTGGATATTTGAACTACAAAAATCCCAAAATGGAGGATTCATATGCAACAGACTTTAACATCTCTGGGGATTTGAGTGTAGATACAGTAAAACACGGCTCTCTGATATTCAAACGTCTAACACGAGAGCAGAGTGCAGTTTATTATTGTGCAGCCAGCAAAGCACAATGACAAAAAGTCCCCTGTCAACTTAACAAAAACCCTGCACAACGTTTTATCATCAGTGGTTTTGAATAAGACGCTGAATAAACTGACACCTGTTCTTGTGGTTGAACTTCATCAGCCAATGTAACTGTGTTTCTATTTGTGTAATGTTCTCTAAAGTATAATGAACTCTGTCACTATATGAGGGGAAATCAGGTCAAAACAAGAGTTCATTTGTTTTGTTCCCAACTCATCATTTATTCACCATTGTTTTGTTTTTTCGGTTGCAGGTCCTAGTCTTGTTTTTTATCGATGTATTTATTTTAAAAGTCTTATTCCTGTTTACTCTTGTTGCATTCCTGTCTGTCTGTCTTTGAACACATCAGATATATAAAGTTATTTGAATTGAATTGTTTATCTGTCACTCCATTTCTCTTCCCTATCCTGCTTTAAACATATGAACAACTTGTTAAAAAAAAGCACAAACAACAGTAGTGATCACAACTTGATCAAAGCTTCACATTACATCCATCTGTCTTTTCTGGAATAAAATAACAAAACAAAAACATACAGTAATGGTTCCTCTTGCATATAAACAGCTTTTTATAAGCAAACTTTAAACTTTAGCTTTAAAAATCGAAGATCCACAAAGCTGATAAACACCGTCCTTTTTATTCCTGAATGAAGTAAGTAACGGGAAGCATTTCTTTCAGTCACCATGACGTCAAGTCCTCCCTGAAGTTGCTGTTTGTGTGTGTGTGTGTGTGTGTGTGTTGTGTTTGCTCAGTTTTCTCTGCATAAGTTCCTCCTGAGCAGCAGAGACTCAACCTGGTTCTCCACATCCAACATGACACCGTCTCATCTCATCATATCCATCATCACTGCAATCTGTATTAAAGGTATTCTACATCCATGAAGACACTTTTCACCTCTAACAAAGGAATTTACATCATTTACATTGTGTTTTTTAAAATATATTTTATAAATGTTGTATTCCAAATGAATGTTAAACTACGACCTAACTGTCTTTACAGGTGTTCATCTTAATAAAGAAAAGCAGGTGTTTCAGGCTCCTGCTGACTGGTTTGGGAAACCTGACAGTGAAGTGAAGCTAAGTTTAACACATCAGATCCAGAGCTACGACACAATACTGTGGTATAAACGCTCAGCAGGAGACAACGCTCTGAAGCTGATCGGCTATGTGTGGTACAAAAAGCCAACGATGGAGCCAGAATTTGAGGGACACTTCAACGTGAGCGGAGACGGAGAGAAAGAAGTTTTTCTTCACATCCTGAACCCGAGACACCCTGAAGACAGCGGAGAATATTTTGGAGCAGCGAGTATACACGGCAGATAAAGACAGCGACTCTCTCGCACAAAAACCTCCAGGGTGATGCAGCAGATAACAAGGAAACCATGGAAACCACAATGCACAGTAACTCCGTTGGGATGTTTCTTACACTGAGAAACCTAAGAAGTAAAACTAACAAAGCTGTCAAACTTAATGCAATAATGACACATTATGTAATGCAAATTCCCTTTAACACCACTATTTCTTAAAATGTGATAGTAAAGTTACATTCACATAAAAGCATGCATATATATATATGTATATATCCATCATTAAATACTTGAAAAACATGATATTAATTTGCAATTAATCATTTAACTGACTGCCAGCCCTAAAATAAACAATCAAGACAATGAGAAAATCAATTATCAATAGGGCTGGGTTTGAATTATCACCCACGACTGCACTGAAGAGTTGCACTGTTTACTTCTGAAGTGGATCATATTAGATAAATGTGCATCAATGTAAATGCTTTTTGGTCAATTTTTTTTTAAAGTAAACATCAATATTTTTAATAGTTTTAAACATTCTTCACCACATATAGTTACACCATCATTTCAGGTGTTATTTTGTTATCTCTCATAAGGTGGCAGCACAGAGGTGTGAATATTCATATTCAAATGTTAAAGCAGATATCAGCTTCACGGCCGTTTCGGCTAATGCTGCGTTCAAGGCAGGCTTTTGAAACCGTAAGTTACAGCTTCAAGTCACAACTACGACTTGGTAGCGTTCCAGGTAACCCGTAGCTCGTGTTTTTACCATCCTGTTGTCTGTGAAAGTTCACTATAACGGCCACTCGTAACTTCCGACCCGTGAACTCGTACCAGATCGAACTGGTATGACTTCACAGGAAGGAAAAACACAAAGTACGAGTTTCTTTGAACGCACCATGAGTTAGCAGCCCCCGCCCTTGTCAGGCATCAATTGGTCCTCGTGCTACGTCACCACATTCACGCGCATCCCTTGGCTGCACACACAGCCCTTCATGCCGTTCTCTCTCCTCATTGGATAACACTTGTATCCCACAAGGAAAATTTTCTCCTCGGGTTACAGCAGAGCAGAGTGACGGAGAGACTCGTGTTTAGGCTGAAATACTTCATGTAAGTGATTGCTGACGGAAAATAGGACTATTTAGGACTTATATTAACAAAAACATTCCACTGATATCTGCTTTATGAGGAGGAGGGAGCAGCATGACACCACCCACCTGTAGAGTTCAACTTTTTTAGCTGATATGAGAGTTTAGGGAGGTTGAGATTAATCTGATGATCTGATGATACTCACATCACAACACAACGAGGACGATGATGATGATGGCAGCAGCTCTGATCCAACTCTCTGCAGCTCTGCTCTGTGTTGTAGGTACTGTACATCATCACTCTGAAAACATTGATATTGTTTGATATTGATGACACCGGTGGTCCTGTAATGTGTGTTTTTTTTAAAATTTCATTTACAGGTCTAATTGATGGCAGTGATGTCAACCAGTCTCCTCTGGTGTGGCAGTATCAGGGTCAGTCTGCTACAATAAACTGCAGCCACACTAAGGGCAGCACGTATCGACAGATGTACTGGTACAGGCAGCGGCCAGGGGAGGGGATGAGGCAGATAGTCTACACAACTTCATACGCGGCCCATGAATATGAAAGTGGCTTCAGCAAGGAGAGATTTCCAGCAGAGAAGAGCAATCATGCTGAGACTGGATCTCTGACGGTGAAGGAGCTGCAGCCTGACGACAGCGCGGTGTATTTCTGTGCTGTGAGTGAACACAGTGATAAAGGCGACTGAGACAGCTGCACAAATACCCAACGAGTGGTGTCACAAGAGGTGAACAGTTCCTCTAATGAACCATAGAGGGAACCATACACTTCTCCTCAGACAGAAAACATGCACTGAATTGTATTGTAACATTGCATTATGGTGTGAATATTCATATTCAAATGTTAAGAGGAGGAGGGAGCACCATGACACCACCCACCTGTAGAGTTCAAGTTCATTTGGCTGATATGAGAGTTTAGGGAGGTTGAGATTAATCTGATGATCTGATGATACCTCTAATTAACAACTCTGACAACACAGAATGATCATGCTACTTTTGTTTTTCCTAAGCAACGCTGTTCTCATTTCAGGTAATTATTGTTATTTCTTAAAAATCTATTCATAAATTCACAAATCCCTGCTGCTGCTATTCCAGTCACATATATTTTTGACAATTGTGTTTCTACAGGTTCCTCTCTCAATGAGAAAGTCAAACAGACTCCAGCCGACATGTGGAAGAGAGAAGGAGAAAAAGCCGTGATCAGATGTTCACACAGCGATAGCCTCTATAATCGAATCCTCTGGTACAAGCAGTCGAACAGAGAGCTGCAGTTCCTGGGATACCTGCTGGCGGGGAGCTCTGGAAAACCTGAGGATGGAGCAGGTGTAATAATAGATGGGGGTGCAAATAAGGACGAGACTTGCACATTAACAATTGAAAAACTCAATTCAAACAATAGTGCAGTTTATTTCTGCGCCGCTTGTTACCACAGTGCTGCACATGACTGCTCCTCAATACAAAAACCTCTTATGATCCCTGTGCTGCAGCTCACAGCCCCTCACACCTGGAATAAACCATAAGATCACAGATTATAATGGGAGGTCCTTTCTGTTTAACAAGGCTGCCAGTGTCACATCTCCTATTGTTAAAAAAAGTTTACAAGCTCTGATCAAATATTCAGCAGAGCGTGGGGCTCTTATTGTGAAAAACCTGCAGCTGGAGGACAGAGCAGCTGGTCAATACATCTGGTGAACTGGTGGTCAGATTTGGGCTTTTATATCTTCACAGTAGGTGGCGCTGCAGTGATACTTTTCAGCTCAACGTGCACAATGATGCTTATTTCAGAGAGGAGGGTGTTATGTTAATAAAAGAGAGTGTAGTGAAACATATTCAGTCTTTGGAGGCACTTGGTGTTGTGTGGTCGTTCAGGCAGGACGACAACATGCCGACATTGATCTTTCTATCTTCACTCATTGGTAATAATCACTCCTATCATTCAGGATTAACACTTCATCTATAGTTTTTATTTACACGGTTCATTCATTTTCTCTCTCTCTCTCTCTCTCTCTCTCTCTCTCTCTCTCTAGGTCTCTGTCTGGGTGTTGAGGTTCATCAGTCTCCCTCTGACCTCATCACACAACCTGATCTGGGAACAGTTCAGATTTCCTGCAGCTATGATAAAACTGACTACAGAGTGATGCTGTGGTACCAGCGCTCACCTGGAGACACGGCTATGAAACTCATCGGATATTTGAACTACAAAAATCCCACAATAGAGGATTCATATGCAACAGACTTTAACATCTCTGGGGATTTGAGTGTAAATACAGTAAAACACGGCTCTCTGATATTCAAACGTTTAACACGAGAGCAGACTAGTGCAGTTTATTACTGTGCAGCCAGCAAAGCACAATGACAAAAACTCCCCTGTCAACTTAACAAAAACCCTGCACAACGTTTTATCATCAGTGGTTTTGGATAAGACGCTGAATAAACTGACACCTGTTCTTGTGGTTGAACTAACTGTGTTTCTATTTGTGTCCTGTTCTCTAAAGTATAATGAACTCTGTCACTATATGAGGGTTTATTTGTTTTGTTTACGACTCATCATTTATTCACCATTGTTTGTTTTTTTCCGGTTCCGTCTTGTTTTTTATCGATTTATTTATTTTTAAAATCTTATTCCTGTTTACTCTTGTTGCATTCCTCTCTGTCTGTCTTTGGACACATCCGAGAAATAAAGTTATTTGAATTGAATTGAACTGAATTGTTTAGCTGTCAGTCCATTTCTCTTCCCTTTTCTGCTTTAAACAACATGTTTAAAAAAAGAAAGGAAAAAAAGCATGAACAAACAACAGTAGTGATCTCAACATGAACAAAGCTTCACATTTACATTTATCTGTCTTTTCTGGATTAAAAACAAAACAAAAGCTAAATTAGTTGATAATGGTTCCTCTTGAATATAAACAGCTTCGGATCAGTAAACTTTAAACTTGAGCTTTAAAAATCAAAACTCCACAAAGTTGATGAACACCGTCCTTCTTATTCCTGAATGAAGCACTCGAAGATCAACAGGAAGTATTTCTTTCAGTCACCATGACGTTCAGTCCTCCCTGAAGTTGCTGTGTGTGTGTGTGTGTGTGTGTGTGTGTGTGTGTGTGTGTGTGTGTGTGTGTGTTGTGTTTGCTCAGTTTTCTCTGCATCAGTTCCTCCTGAGCAGCAGAGACTCAACCTGGTTCTCCACATCCAACATGACACCGTCTCATCTCATCATATCCATCATCACTGCAATCTGTATTAAAGGTATTCTACATCCATGAAGACACTTTTCAACTTTACAACATTTACATTATGTTTTTTTTTTTTTTTAAAGATCTTTGATTCTTTAATCTTTATTCCAAATGAAGTTTATATTAAAGATGTTAAACTACGACCTAACTGTCTTTACAGGTGTTCATCTTAATAAAGAAAAGCAGGTGTTTCAGGCTCCTGCTGACTGGTTTGGGAAACCTGACAGTGAAGTGAAGCTAAGTTTAACACATCAGATCTCAACCTACGACACAATACTGTGGTATAAACGCTCAGCAGGAGACACCGCTCTGAAGCTGATCGGCTATGTGAGGTACAAAAAGCCAACGATGGAGCCAGAATTTGAGAGACACTTCAACGTGAGCGGAGACGGAGAGAAAGAAGTTTTTCTTCACATCCTGAACCCGAGACACCCTGAAGACAGCGGAGAATATTTTGGAGCAGCGAGTATACACGGCAGATAAAGACAGCGACTCTCTCGCACAAAAACCTCCAGGATGATGCAGCAGATAAAGAGGAAACCATGGAAACCACAATGCACAGTAACTCCGTTGGGATGTTTCTTACACTGAGAAACCTAAGAAGTAAAACTAACAAAGCTGTCAAACTTAATGCAATAATGACACATCATGTAATGCAAATTCCCTTTAACACCACTATTTCTTAAAATGTGATAGTAAAGTTACATTCACATAAAAGCATGCATATATATATATGTATATATCCATCATTAAATACTTGAAAAACATGATATTAATTTGCAATTAATCATTTAACTGACTGCCAGCCCTAAAATAAACAATCAAGACAATGAGAAAATCAATTATCAATAGGGCTGGGTTTGAATTATCACCCACGACTGCACTGAAGAGTTGCACTGTTTACTTCTGAAGTGGATCATATTAGATAAATGTGCATCAATGTAAATGCTTTTTGGTCAATTTTTAAAAAAAGTAAACATCAATATTTTTAATAGTTTTAAACACTCTTCACCACATATAGTTACACCATCATTTCAGGTGTTATTTTGTTATCTCTCATAAGGTGGCAGCACAGAGGTGTGAATATTCATATTCAAATGTTAAGAGGAGGAGGGAGCAGCATGACACCACCCACCTGTAGAGTTCAACTTTTTTAGCTGATATGAGAGTTTAGGGAGGTTGAGATTAATCTGATGATCTGATGATACTCACATCACAACACAACGAGGACGATGATGATGATGGCAGCAGCTCTGATCCAACTCTCTGCAGCTCTGCTCTGTGTTGTAGGTACTGTGCATCATCACTCTGAAAACACTGATATTGTTTGATATTGATGACACCGGTGGTCCTGTAACTTGTTTTTTTTTTTAAATTTCATTTACAGGTTTAATTGGCAGTAGTGATGTCAACCAGTCTCCTCTGGTGTGGCAGTATCAGGGTCAGTCTGCTACAATAAACTGCAGCCACACTAAGGGCAGCACTTATCGACAGATGTACTGGTACAGGCAGCGGCCAGGGGAGGGGATGAGGCAGATAGTCTACACAACTTCATACGCCGCCCATGAATATGAAAGTGGCTTCAGCAAGGAGAGATTTCCAGCAGAGAAGAGCAATCATGCTGAGACTGGATCTCTGACGGTGAAGGAGCTGCAGCCTGACGACAGCGCGGTGTATTTCTGTGCTGTGAGTGAACACAGTGATAAAGGCGACTGAGACAGCTGCACAAATACCCAACGAGTGGTGTCACAAGAGGTGAACAGTTCCTTTAATGAACCATAGAGGGAACCATACACTTCTCCTCAGACAGAAAAGATGCACTGCATTATGGTGTGAATATTCATATTCAAATGTTAAGAGGAGGAGGGAGCACCATGACACCACCCACCTGTAGAGTTCAAGTTTATTTGGCTGATATGAGAGTTTAGGGAGGTTGAGATTAATCTGATGATCTGATGATACCTCTAATTAACAACTCTGACAACACAGAATGATCATGCTACCTTTGTTTTTCCTAAGCAATGCTGTTCTCATTTCAGGTAATTATTGTTATTTCATCGATTCAGAAATTTGCATGTGCACAGCAAATCTGCCCTGCTGCTGCTATGTTTCTCTCTCTATATATTTTTTTTTGACATTTGTGTTTCCACAGGTTCCTCTCTCAATGAGAAAGTCAAACAGACTCCAGCCGACATGTGGAAGAGAGAAGGAGAAAAAGCCGTGATCAGCTGTTCACACAGCGATAGCTCCTATAATCGAATCCTCTGGTACAAGCAGTCGAACAGAGAGCTGCAGTTCCTGGGATACCTGGTGGGGAAGAGCTCTGGAAAACCTGAGGATGGAGCAGGTGTAATAATAGATGGGGGTGCAAATAAGGACGAGACTTGCACATTAACAATTGAAAGACTCAGTCCAAACAGCAGTGCAGTTTATTTCTGCACCGCTTGTTACCACAGTGCTGCACATGACTGCTCCTCAATACAAAAACCTCTTGTGATCCCTGTGCTGCAGCTCACAGCCCCTCACACCTGTAATAAACCATCAGATCACAGATTATAATGGGATCTGGGGTTCATTTCAGGTCTGTGTTATTTTGTCATCTCTCGTAAGGTGGCAGCACAGAGGTGTGAACATCATATTCAAATGTTAAGAGGAGGAGGGAGCACCATGACACCACCCACCTGTAGAGTTCAAGTTTATTTGGCATATTGATTGATTGATTGATTGATTCTTTTAATGACCACACAGCCAGGCTGGTGGAATTTGCTTTCAGTACAGCTCATTGGTACAGGTTCCAAACATATAACATGTATAGACAAACACACAATTACAACTTATAATGCCATGCTTGTTCCACGGTGAACAGAGTTCAAGATATTTATTGCAGTGGGGATGAAACTGTTTCTGAAGCGGGTTGTTTTGGAGGCCACTGTCCTGTAGCGCCTCCCAGAGGGGAGCAGCTGGAAGGCAGAGTGTGCAGGATGAGTGGGATCAGTGACAATTTTCCGGGCTCTGCGCAGTGTCCGTTTGTGGTGAAGTGATTCAAGTGATGGTAAGGGGGAGCCAGTGATTCTGGATGCTCTGTTGATGATGCGCTGTAGTTTCTTCTTTGACAGTGTGTCAAGACTGCTGTACCAGACTGTAATGGATGAGGTGAGGATACTTTCAATGATGGCTGTGTAAAAACGGAGCAGGAGATGGGACCTGACTCTGAACTTTTTGAGCTGACGGAGATGGAAGAGTCTTTGTTGAGCTTTTTTGTAGATGTGTTCTGTGTTGATTTTCCATATGAGAGTTTAGGGAGGTTGAGATTAATCTGATGATCTGATGATACCTCTAATTAACAACTCTGAGAACACAAAATGATAGTGCTATTTTTGTTTTTCCTAAGCAATGCTGTTCTCATTTCAGGTAATTATTGTTATTTCTTAAAAATCTATTCATACATGCATGTGCACAGCAAATTTACCCTGCTGCTGCTATTCCAGTTATATATATTTTTGACATTTTGTGTTTCCACAGGTTCCTCTCTCAGTGAGAAAGTCAAACCGACTCCAGCCGACATATGGAAGAGAGAAGGAGAAAAAGCCGTGATCAGCTGTTCACACAGCGATAGCTCCTATAATCGAATCCTCTGGTACAAGCAGTTGAACAGAGAGCTGCAGTTCCTGGGGTACCTGCTGGCAGGGAGCTCTGGAAAACCTGAGGATGGAGCAGGTGTAGAAATAGATGGGGGTGCAGATAAGGACGAGACTTGTACATTAACAATTGAAAGACTCAATTCAAACAATAGTGCAGTTTATTTCTGCGCCGCTAGTTACCACAGTGCTGCACATGACTGCTCCTCAATACAAAAACCTCTAATGATCCCTGTGCTGCAGCTCACAGCCCCTCACACCTGTAATAAACCATCAGACCACAGATTATAATGGGAGGTCCTTTCTGTTTAACAAGGCTGCCAGTGTCACATCTCCTATTATAAAAAAAAGTTTACAAGCTCTGATCAGATATTCAAAAACAGAGAGTGGGGCTCTTATTGTGAAAAACCTGCAGCTGGAGGACAGAGCAGCTGATCAATACATCTGGTGAACTGGAGGTCAGATTTGGGCTTTTATATCTTCCCAGTAGGTGGCGCTGCAGTGATACTTTTCAGCTCAACGTGCACAATGATGCTTATTTCAGAGAGGAGGGTGTTACTGTAATAAAAGAGAGTGTAGTGAAACGTATTCAGTCTTTGGAGGCACTTGGTGTTGTGTGGTCGTTCAGGTAGGAGGACAACATGCCGACATTGATCTTTCTATCTTCACTCATTGGTAATAATCACTCCTAAGATTATCACTTCATCTATAGTTTTTATTTACATGGTTCATTCTTTTTTTTTCTCTCTCTCTCTCTAGGTCTCTGTCTGGGTGTTGAGGTTCATCAGTCTCCCTCTGACCTCATCACACAACCTGATCTGAGAACAGTTCAGATTTCCTGCAGCTATGATAAAACTGACTACAGAGTGATGCTGTGGTACCAGCGCTCACCTGGAGACACAGCTATGAAACTCATCGGATATTTGAACTACAAAAATCCCACAATAGAGGATTCATATGCAACAGACTTCAACATCTCTGGGGATTTGAGTGTAGATACAGTAAAACACGGCTCTCTGATATTCAAACGTCTAACACGAGAGCAGAGTGCAGTTTATTATTGTGCAGCCAGCAAAGCACAATGACAAAAACTCCCCTGTCAACTTAACAAAAACCCTGCACAACGTTTTATCATCAGTGGTTTTGAATAAGACGCTGAATAAACTGACACCTGTTCTTGTGGTTGAACTTCATCAGCCAATGTAACTGTGTTTCTATTTGTGTCCTGTTCTCTAAAGTATAATGAACTCTGTCACTATGAGGGTTTATTTTGTTTTGTTTACGACCCATCATTTATTCACCATTGTTTTTTTTCCCTGTTTACTCTTGTTTCCTGTTTACTCTTGTTGCATTCCTCTCTGTCTGTCTTTGGACACATCCAAGAAATAAAGTTATTTGAATTGAATTGAACTGAATTGTTTAGCTGTCAGTCCATTTCTCTTCCCTTTCCTGCTTTAAACATATGATCAACTTGTTTAAAAAAAGAAAGAAAAGAAAGCACGAACAAACAACAGCAGTGATCTCAACATGAACAAAGCTTCACATTACATTCATCTGTCTTTTCTGGAATAAAATAACAAAACAAATCTACATTTTCTACATAATGGTTCCTCTTGAATATAAACAGCTTCTGATCAGTAAACTTTAAACTTGAGTTGAGCTTTAAAAATCAAAACTCCACTAAACTGATAAACACCGTCCTTCTTATTCCTGAATGAAGCACTCGAAGATCAACAGGAAGTATTTCTTTCAGTCACCATGACGTTAAGTCCTCCCTGAAGTTGTTCTGTGTGCGTGTGTGTGTGTGTGTGTGTGTGTGTGTGTGTGTGTGTGTTGTGTTTGCTCAGTTTTCTCTGCATCAGTTCCTCCTGAGCAGCAGAGACTCAACCTGGTTCTCCACATCCAACATGACACCGTCTCATGATCTCATCATATCCATCATCACTGCAATCTGTATTAAAGGTATTCTACATCCATGAAGACACTTTTCAACTTTACAACATTTACATTATGTTTTTTTTTTTTTTAAAGATCTTTGATTCTTTAATCTTTATTCCAAATGAAGTTTATATTAAAGATGTTAAACTACGACCTAACTGTCTTTACAGGTGTTCATCTTAATAAAGAAAAGCAGGTGTTTCAGGCTCCTGCTGACTGGTTTGGGAAACCTGACAGTGAAGTGAAGCTAAGTTTAACACATCAGATCTCGACCTACGACACAATACTGTGGTATAAACGCTCAGCAGGAGACACCGCTCTGAAGCTGATCGGCTATGTGAGGTACAAAAAGCCAACGATGGAGCCAGAATTTGAGAGACACTTCAACGTGAGCGGAGACGGAGAGAAAGAAGTTTTTCTTCACATCCTGAACCCGAGACACCCTGAAGACAGCGGAGAATATTTTGGAGCAGCGAGTATACACGGCAGATAAAGACAGCGACTCTCTCGCACAAAAACCTCCAGGATGATGCAGCAGATAAAGAGGAAACCATGGAAACCACAATGCACAGTAACTCCGTTGGGATGTTTCTTACACTGAGAAACCTAAGAAGTAAAACTAACAAAGCTGTCAAACTTAATGCAATAATGACACATCATGTAATGCAAATTCCCTTTAACACCACTATTTCTTAAAATGTGATAGTAAAGTTACATTCACATAAAAGCATGCATATATATATGTATATATCCATCATTAAATACTTGAAAAACATGATATTAATTTGCAATTAATCATTTAACTGACTGCCAGCCCTAAAATAAACAATCAAGACAATGAGAAAATCAATTATCAATAGGGCTGGGTTTGAATTATCACCCACGACTGCACTGAAGAGTTGCACTGTTTACTTCTGAAGTGGATCATATTAGATAAATGTGCATCAATGTAAATGCTTTTTGGTCAATTTTTTTTAAAAGTAAACATCAATATTTTTAATAGTTTTAAACACTCTTCACCACATATAGTTACACCATCATTTCAGGTGTTATTTTGTTATCTCTCATAAGGTGGCAGCACAGAGGTGTGAATATTCATATTCAAATGTTAAGAGGAGGAGGGAGCAGCATGACACCACCCACCTGTAGAGTTCAACTTTTTTAGCTGATATGAGAGTTTAGGGAGGTTGAGATTAATCTGATGATCTGATGATACTCACATCACAACACAACGAGGACGATGATGATGATGGCAGCAGCTCTGATCCAACTCTCTGCAGCTCTGCTCTGTGTTGTAGGTACTGTACATCATCACTCTGAAAACATTGATATTGTTTGATATTGATGACACCGGTGGTCCTGTAACTTGTTTTTTTTTTAAATTTCATTTACAGGTTTAATTGATGGCAGTGATGTCAACCAGTCTCCTCTGGTGTGGCAGTATCAGGGTCAGTCTGCTACAATAAACTGCAGCCACACTAAGGGCAGCACATATGGACAGATGTACTGGTACAGGCAGAGGCCAGGGGAGGGGATGAGGCAGATAGTCTACACAACTTCATACACCGCCCATGAATATGAAAGTGGCTTCAGCAAGGAGAGATTTCCAGCAGAGAAGAGCAATCATGCTGAGACTGGATCTCTGACGGTGAAGGAGCTGCAGCCTGACGACAGCGCGGTGTATTTCTGTGCTGTGAGTGAACACAGTGATAAAGGCGACTGAGACAGCTGCACAAATACCCAATGAGTGGTGTCACAAGAGGTGAACAGTTCCTTTAATGAACCATAGAGGGAACCATACACTTCTCCTCAGACAGAAAAGATGCACTGAATTGTATTGTAACACTGCATTACGGTGTGAATATTCATATTCAAATGTTAAGAGGAGGAGGGAGCACCATGACACCACCCACCTGTAGAGTTCACGTTTATTTGGCTGATATGAGAGTTTAGGGAGGTTGAGATTAATCTGGTGGTCTGATGATACTTCCAATGATTTACAGCAACAAACAACAACTCTGAGAACACAAAATGATCGTCCAATTTTTATTTTTCCTAAGCAATGCTGTTCTCATTTCAGGTAATTATTGTTATTTCTTAAAAATCTATTCATACATTTGCATGTGCACAGCAAATCTGCCCTGCTGCTGCTATTCCACATTTTGTGTTTCCACAGGTTCCTCTCTCAGTGAGAAAGTCAAACAGACTCCAGCCGACATGTGCAAGAGAGAAGGAGAAAAAGCCGTGATCAGATGTTCACACAGCGATAGCTCCTATAATCGAATCCTCTGGTACAAGCAGTCGAACAGAGAGCTGCAGTTCCTGGGATACCTGGTGGGGAAGAGCTCTGGAAAACCTGAGGATGGAGCAGGTGTAACAATAGATGGGGGTGCAAATCAAGACGAGACTTGCACATTAACAATTGAAAAACTCAATTCAAACAATAGTGCAGTTTATTTCTGTGCTGCTAGTTACCACAGTGCTGCACATGACTGCTCCTCAATACAAAAACCTCTTATGATCCCTGTGCTGCAGCTCACAGCCCCTCACACCTGTAAAAACCATCAGACCACAGATTATAATGGGATCTGGGGTTCATTTCAGGTCTGTTATTTTGCTATCTCTCATAAGGTGGCAGCACAGAGGTGTGAATATTCATGTTCAAATAAGAGGAGGAGGGAGCACCATGACACCACCCACCTGTAGAGTTCAAGTTTATTTGGCTGATATGAGAGTTTAGGGAGGTTGAGATTAATCTGATGATCTGATGATACTCACATCACAAGGACGATGATGATGATGGCAGCAGGTCTGATCCAACTCTCTGCAGCTCTGCTCTGTGTTGTAGGTACTGTACATCATCACTCTGAAAACATTGATATTGTTTGATATTGATGACACCGGTGGTCCTGTAATGTGATTTTTTTTTAAATTTTATTTACAGGTCTAATTGATGGCAGTGATGTCAACCAGTCTCCTCTGGTGTGGCAGTATCAGGGTCAGTCTGCTACAATAAACTGCAGCCACACTAAGGGCAGCACATATGGACAGATGTACTGGTACAGGCAGCGGCCAGGGGAGGGGATGAGGCAAATAGTCTACACAACTTCGTACACCGCCCATGAATATGAAAGTGGCTTCAGCAAGGAGAGATTTCCAGCAGAGAAGAGCAATCATGCTGAGACTGGATCTCTGACGGTGAAGGAGCTGCAGCCTGACGACAGCGCGGTGTATTTCTGTGCTGTGAGTGAACACAGTGATAAAGGCGACTGAGACAGCTGCACAAATACCCAATGAGTGGTGTCACAGTGAACAGAGGTGAACAGTTCCTTTAATGAACCATAGAGGGAACCATACACTTCTCCTCAGACAGAAAACATGCACTGCATTATGGTGTGAATATTCATATTCAAATGTTAAGAGGAGGAGGGAGCACCATGACACCACCCACCTGTAGAGTTCAAGTTTATTTGGCTGATATGAGAGTTTAGGGAGGTTGAGATTAATTTGATGATCTGATGACACTTCCAATGATTCACAGCAACAAACAACAACTCTGAGAACACAAAATGATCGTCCAATTTTTATTTTTCCTAAGCAATGCTGTTCTCATTTCAGGTAATTATTGTTATTTCTTAAAAATCTATTCATACATTTGCATGTGCACAGCAAATCTGCCCTGCTGCTGCTATTCCACATTTTGTGTTTCCACAGGTTCCTCTCTCAGTGAGAAAGTCAAACAGACTCCAGCCGACATGTGCAAGAGAGAAGGAGAAAAAGCCGTGATCAGATGTTCACACAGCGATAGCTCCTATAATCGAATCCTTTGGTACAAGCAGTCGAACAGAGAGCTGCAGTTCCTGGGATACCTGCTGGCGGGGAGCTCTGGAAAACCTGAGGATGGAGCAGGTGTAATAATAGATGGGGGTGCAAATCAAGACGAGACTTGCACATTAACAATTGAAAAACTCAATTCAAACAATAGTACAGTTTATTTCTGCGCCGCTAGTTACCACAGTGCTGCACATGACTGCTCCTCAATACAAAAACCTCTAATGATCCCTGTGCTGCAGCTCACAGCCCCTCACACCTGTAATAAACCATCAGATCACAGATTATAATGGGAACTGGGGTTCATTTCAGGTCTGTGTTATTTTGTTATCTCTCATAAGGTGGCAGCACAGAGGTGTGAATATTCATATTCAAATGTTAAGAGGAGGAGGGAGCACCATGACACCACCCACCTGTAGAGTTCAAGTTTATTTGGCTGATATGAGAGTTTAGGGAGGTTGAGATTAATCTGATGATCTGATGATACCTCTAATTAACAACTCTGAGAACACAAAATGATGGTGCTATTTTTGTTTTTCCTAAGCAATGCTGTTCTCATTTCAGGTAATTATTGTTATTTCTTAAAAATCTATTCACACATGCATGTGCACAGCAAATTTACCCTGCTGCTGCTATTCCAGTTATATATATTTTTGACATGTTGTGTTTCCACAGGTTCCTCTCTCAGTGAGAAAGTCAAACAGACTCCAGCCGACATGTGGAAGAGAGAAGGCCAAAAAGCCGTGATCAGATGTTCACACAGCGATAGCTCCTATAATCGAATCCTCTGGTACAAGCAGTTGAACAGAGAGCTGCAGTTCCTGGGATACCTGCTGGCAGGCTCTGGAAAACCTGAGGATGGAGCAGGTGTAGAAATAGATGGGGGTGCAGATAAGGACGAGACTTGTACATTAACAATTGAAAGACTCAATTCAAACAATAGTGCAGTTTATTTCTGTGCTGCTAGTTACCACAGTGCTGCACATGACTGCTCCTCAATACAAAAACCTCTTATGATCCCTGTGCTGCAGCTCACAGCCCCTCACACCTGTAATAAACCATAAGATCACAGATTATAATGG
Source organism: Trachurus trachurus (assembly GCF_905171665.1). Lineage (NCBI taxonomy): Eukaryota > Metazoa > Chordata > Actinopteri > Carangiformes > Carangidae > Trachurus > Trachurus trachurus. The sequence continues at coordinate 7,662,360 of NC_139907.1, read as the reverse complement.
GAGGTCCTTTCTGTTTAACAAGGCTGCCAGTGTCACATCTCCTATTTCAGCAGAGAGTGGGGCTCTTATTGTGAAAAACCTGCAGCTGGAGGACAGAGCAGCTGATCAATACATCTGGTGAACTGGAGGTCAGATTTGGGCTTTTATATCTTCACAGTAGGTGGCGCTGCAGTGATACTTTTCAGCTCAACGTGCACAATGATGCTTATTTCAGAGAGGAGGGTGTTATGTTAATAAAAGAGAGTGTAGTGAAACATATTCAGTCTTTGGAGGCACTTGGTGTTGTGTGGTCGTTCAGGCAGGACGACAACATGCCGACATTGATCTTTCTATCTTCACTCATTGGTAATAATCACTCCTATCATTCAGGATTAACTCTTCATCTATAGTTTTTATTTACATGGTTCATTCATTTTCTTTCTCTCTCTCTCTCTCTCTAGGTCTCTGTCTGGGTGTTGAGGTTCATCAGTTTCCCTCTGACCTCATCACACAACCTGATCTGGGAACAGTTCAGATTTCCTGCAGCTATGATAAAACTGACTACAGAGTGATGCTGTGGTACCAGCGCTCACCTGCAGACACGGCTATGAAACTCATTGGATATTTGAACTACAAAAATCCCAAAATGGAGGATTCATATGCAACAGACTTTAACATCTCTGGGGATTTGGGTGTAAATACAGTAAAACACGGCTCTCTGATATTCAAACGTCTAACACGAGAGCAGAGTGCAGTTTATTATTGTGCAGCCAGCAAAGCACAATGACAAAAACTCCCCTGTCAACTTAACAAAAACCCTGCACAACGTTTTATCATCAGTGGTTTTGAAGACGCTGAATAAACTGACACCTGTTCTTGTGGTTGAACTTCATCAGCCAATGTAACTGTGTTTCTATTTGTGTCCTGTTCTCTAAAGTATAATGAACTCTGTCACTATATGAGGGGAAATCAGTTCAAAACAAGAGTTAATATGTGTCTAGTTCAGTTCAGTTTAGTTTATTTAGTTTATCGCAGGACAGCGTGCAGTGACATTGCACCAGATTTAGAGAGGACGCTAATTTCCATCTGTAGTCCTTGACATACAGGCATCATAAATAGATTGTAAGTACAAGTTAAGATACACAATACAGGGTACATTAATACCAACAATCATAAGACTAAGGGTTTTTTCTTTTTTCTTTTTTTAAAGAGAAAAAACAAAACAAAACAAGGACAGTCATCGTGATTAAATTACAGAGTTTTGTTCCCACCTCATCATTTATTCACCGTTGTTTTCATTTTTTCGGTTCCAGGTCACAGTCTTGTTTTTTACTTATTTATTTAATTTTATTCTTGTTTACCCTTGTTGCATTCCTGTCTGTCTGTCTTTGAACACATCAGATAAATAAAGTTATTTGAATTGAATTGAATTGTTTAGCCGTCACTCCATTTCTCTTCCCTTTCCTGCTTTAAACATATGTACAACTTGTTAAAGGAGTATTATCGCAAAATTCGGCCACTAGATGGAGCCAGGCGGAGCTTATCAGATATAAACAAGTGGGCAGCTGTCAGAGAGAGAGAGAGCAGCCTCGTTAAGTCCCCCCCCGCCCCCCCTCCTTCTCCTCACCATGCTGAATGAACGTGCAATCGCGGGGAAAAGGAAACTCGCTAGTGGAAGCGGCAGCTCTACGTCGCGCACAACCACAACAACGACAACAACAACTGAAACGTCCTCCTCCTTAATAACGCTGAGAGGACAGCTGAAGAAAGACACAGGGACTTGGAGACAAAGTGTTCTACCAGCGATTCAGTGACTGTGAGCACCCTAACACTGCTACATTACTTACTGTTGCATATTTGTCCGGTTCGGAGGTCGGATTTGCGAGTTCCGAGTGCATTTTAATGCAGCAAGCGCCAGGCCGGCTTGGATCATAACAAAGACAAATGCTGCATTTGCCCCACGGACACTATACTGTTGGCGATTTTTTTTGTAAATTTAGTAATGGCTCCCCCCGACCCATCTTTTGCATATTTCAGCTTGTTTTATGCTATTACTGCTGTATTTGCGATAATGCTCCTTTAAAAAAAGTATGAACAAACAACAGTAGTGATCACAACTTGATCAAAGCTTCACATTACATTCATCTGTCTTTTCTGGAATAAAAAAATCAAAACAAAAATTAAATTTGTTGATAATGGTTCCTCTATATGAACAGCTTCTAATCAGCAAACTTTAAACTTGAGCTTTAAAAAACAAAGCTCCACAAAGCTGATGAACACCGTCCTTTTTATTCCTGAATGAAGTAAGTAACAGGAAGTATTTCTTTCAGTCACCATGAGGTTAAGTCCTCCCTGAAGTTGCTGTGTGTGTGTGTGTGTGTGTGTGTTGTGTTGTGTTTGCTCAGTTTTCTCTGCATAAGTTCCTCCTGAGCAGCAGAGACTCAACCTGGTTCTCCACATCCAACATGACACCGTCTCATCTCATCATATCCATCATCACTGCAATCTGTATTAAAGGTATTCTACATCCATGAAGCCACTTTTCACCTCTAACAAAGGAATTTACATCATTTACATTGTGTTTTTTAAAATATATTTTATAAATGTTGTATTCCAAATGAATGTTAAACTACGACCTAACTGTCTTTACAGGTGTTCATCTTAATAAAGAAAAGCAGGTGTTTCAGGCTCCTGCTGACTGGTTTGGGAAACCTGACAGTGAAGTGAAGCTAAGTTTAACACATAAGATCTCGACCTACGACACAATACTGTGGTATAAACGCTCAGCAGGAGACACCGCTCTGAAGCTGATCGGCTACATGAGGTACAAAAAGCCAACGATGGAGCCAGAATTTGAGGGACACTTCAACGTGAGCGGAGACGGAGAGAAAGAAGTTTTTCTTCACATCCTGAACCCGAGACACCCTGAAGACAGCGGAGAATATTTTGGAGCAGCGAGTATACACGGCAGATAAAGACAGCGACTCTCTCGCACAAAAACCTCCAGGATGATGCAGCAGATAAAGAGGAAACCATGGAAACCACAATGCACAGTAACTCCGTTGGGATGTTTCTTACACTGAGAAACCTAAGAAGTAAAACTAACAAAGCTGTCAAACTTAATGCAATAATGACACATCATGTAATGCAAATTCCCTTTAACACCACTATTTCTTAAAATGTGATAGTAAAGTTACATTCACATAAAAGCATGCATATATATATGTATATATCCATCATTAAATACTTGAAAAACATGATATTAATTTGCAATTAATCATTTAACTGGCTTCCAGCCCTAAAATAAACAATCAAGACAATGAGAAAATCAATTATCAATAGGGCTGGGTTTGAATTATCACCCACGACTGCACTGAAGAGTTGCACTGTTTACTTCTGAAGTGGATCATATTAGATAAATGTGCATCAATGTAAATGCTTTTTGGTCAATTTTTTTTTAAAGTAAACATCAATATTTTTAATAGTTTTAAACACTCTTCACCATGTAGTTACACCATCATTTCAGGTGTTATTTTGTTATCTCTCATAAGGTGGCAGCACAGAGGTGTGAATATTCATATTCAAATGTTAAGAGGAGGAGGGAGCAGCATGACACCACCCACCTGTAGAGTTCAAGTTTTTTAGCTGATATGAGAGTTTAGGGAGGTTGAGATTAATCTGATGATCTGATGATACTCACATCACAACACAACGAGGACGATGATGATGATGGCAGCAGCTCTGATCCAACTCTCTGCAACTCTGCTCTGTGTTGTAGGTACTGTGCATCATCACTCTGAAAACATTGATATTGTTTGATATTGATGACACCGGTGGTCCTGTAACTTGTTTTTTTTTTTAATTTCATTTACAGGTTTAATTGGCGGTAGTGATGTCAACCAGTCTCCTCTGGTGTGGCAGTATCAGGGTCAGTCTGCTACAATAAACTGCAGCCACACTAAGGGCAGCACTTATCGACAGATGTACTGGTACAGGCAGCGGCCAGGGGAGGGAATGAGGCAGATAGTCTACACAACTTCATACGCCGCCCATGAATATGAAAGTGGCTTCAGCAAGGAGAGATTTCCAGCAGAGAAGAGCAATCATGCTGAGACTGGATCTCTGAGGGTGAAGGAGCTGCAGCCTGACGACAGCGCGGTGTATTTCTGTGCTGTGAGTGAACACAGTGATAAAGGCGACTGAGACAGCTGCACAAATACCCAACGAGTGGTGTCACAAGAGGTGAACAGTTCCTTTAATGAACCATAGAGGGAACCATACACTTCTCCTCAGACAGAAAAGATGCACTGCATTATGGTGTGAATATTCATATTCAAATGTTAAGAGGAGGAGGGAGCACCATGACACCACCCACCTGTAGAGTTCAAGTTTATTTGGCTGATATGAGAGTTTAGGGAGGTTGAGATTAATCTGATGATCTGATGATACCTCTAATTAACAACTCTGACAACACAGAATGATCATGCTACTTTTGTTTTTCCTAAGCAATGCTGTTCTCATTTCAGGTAATTATTGTTATTTCATCGATTCAGAAATTTGCATGTGCACAGCAAATCTGCCCTGCTGCTCCTATGTTTCTCTCTCTCTATATTTTTTTTTGACATTTGTGTTTCCACAGGTTCCTCTCTCAATGAGAAAGTCAAACAGACTCCAGCCGACATGTGGAAGAGAGAAGGAGAAAAAGCCGTGATCAGCTGTTCACACAGCGATAGCTCCTATAATCGAATCCTCTGGTACAAGCAGTCGAACAGAGAGCTGCAGTTCCTGGGATACCTGGTGGGGAAGAGCTCTGGAAAACCTGAGGATGGAGCAGGTGTAATAATAGATGGGGGTGCAAATAAGGACGAGACTTGCACATTAACAATTGAAAGACTCAGTCCAAACAGCAGTGCAGTTTATTTCTGCGCCGCTTGTTACCACAGTGCTGCACATGACTGCTCCTCAATACAAAAACCTCTTGTGATCCCTGTGCTGCAGCTCACAGCCCCTCACACCTGTAATAAACCATCAGATCACAGATTATAATGGGATCTGGGGTTCATTTCAGGTCTGTGTTATTTTGTCATCTCTCGTAAGGTGGCAGCACAGAGGTGTGAATATTCATATTCAAATGTTAAGAGGAGGAGGGAGCACCATGACACCACCCACCTGTAGAGTTCAAGTTTATTTGGCTGATATGAGAGTTTAGGGAGGTTGAGATTAGTCTGATGACAATTAACAACTCTGAGACACAAAATGATGGTGCTATTTTTGTTTTTCCTAAGCAATGCTGTTCTCATTTCAGGTAATTATTGTTATTTCTTAAAAATCTATTCATACATGCATGTGCACAGCAAATTTACCCTGCTGCTGCTATTCCAGTTATATATATTTTTGACATGTTGTGTTTCCACAGGTTCCTCTCTCAGTGAGAAAGTCAAACAGACTCCAGCCGACATGTGCCAGAGAGACGGAGAAAAAACCGTGATCGGCTGTTCACACAGCGATAGCTCCTATAATCGAATCCTCTGGTACAAGCAGTCGAACAGAGAGCTGCAGTTCCTGGGATACCTGCTGGCGGGGAGCTCTGGAAAACCTGAGGATGGAGCAGGTGTAATAATAGATGGGGGTGCAAATCAGGACGAGACTTGCACATTAACAATTGAAAGACTCATTTCAAACAATAGTACAGTTTATTTCTGCGCCGCTAGTTACCACAGTGCTGCACATGACTGCTCCTCAATACAAAAACCTCTTATGATCCCTGTGCTGCAGCTCACAGCCCCTCACACCTGTAATAAACCATAAGATCACACATTATAATGAGAGGTCCTTTCTGTTTAACAAGGCTGCCAGTGTCACATCTCCTATTTCAGCAGAGAGTGGGGCTCTTATTGTGAAAAACCTGCAGCTGGAGGACAGAGCAGCTGATCAATACATCTGGTGAACTGGAGGTCAGATTTGGGCTTTTATATCTTCACAGTAGGTGGCGCTGCAGTGATACTTTTCAGCTCAACGTGCACAATGATGCTTATTTCAGAGAGGAGGGTGTTATGTTAATAAAAGAGAGTGTAGTGAAACATATTCAGTCTTTGGAGGCACTTGGTGTTGTGTGGTCGTTCAGGCAGGAGGACAACATGCCGACATTGATCTTTCTATCTTCACTCATTGGTAATAATCACTCCTGTCATTCAGGATTAACACTTCATCTATAGTTTTTATTTACATGGTTCATTCATTTTCTTTCTCTCTCTCTCTCTCTCTAGGTCTCTGTCTGGGTGTTGAGGTTCATCAGTTTCCCTCTGACCTCATCACACAACCTGATCTGGGAACAGTTCAGATTTCCTGCAGCTATGATAAAACTGACTACAGAGTGATGCTGTGGTACCAGCGCTCACCTGCAGACACGGCTATGAAACTCATTGGATATTTGAACTACAAAAATCCCAAAATGGAGGATTCATATGCAACAGACTTCAACATCTCTGGGGATTTGAGTGTAGATACAGTAAAACACGGCTCTCTGATATTCAAACGTTTAACACGAGAGCAGAGTGCAGTTTATTATTGTGCAGCCAGCAAAGCACAATGATAAAAACTCCCCCGTCAACTTAACAAAAACCCTGCACAACGTTTTATCATCAGTGGTTTTGAATAAGACGCTGAATAAACTGACACCTGTTCTTGTGGTTGAACTAACTGTGTTTCTATTTGTGTCCTGTTCTCTAAAGTATAATGAACTCTGTCACTATATGAGGGTTTATTTGTTTTATTTACGACTCATCATTTATTCACCATTGTTTGTTTTTTTCCGGTTCCGTCTTGTTTTTTATCGATTTATTTATTTTTAAAATCTTATTCCTGTTTACTCTTGTTGCATTCCTCTCTGTCTGTCTTTGGACACATCCGAGAAATAAAGTTATTTGAATTGAATTGAACTGAATTGTTTAGCTGTCAGTCCATTTCTCTTCCCTTTTCTTCTTTAAACAACATGTTTAAAAAAAGAAAGGAAAAAAAAGCATGAACAAACAGTAGTGACCTCAACATGAACAAAGCTTCACATTTACATTAATCTGTCTTTTCTGGATTAAAAACAAAACAAAAGCTAAATTAGTTGATAATGGTTCCTCTTGAATATAAACAGCTTCGGATCAGTAAACTTTAAACTTGAGTTGAGCTTTAAAAATCAAAACTCCACAAAGTTGATGAACACCGTCCTTCTTATTCCTGAATGAAGCACTCGAAGATCAACAGGAAGTATTTCTTTCAGTCACCATGACGTTCAGTCCTCCCTGAAGTTGCTGTGTGTGTGTGTGTGTGTGTGTGTGTGTGTGTGTTGTGTTTGCTCAGTTTTCTCTGCATCAGTTCCTCCTGAGCAGCAGAGACTCAACCTGGTTCTCCACATCCAACATGACACCGTCTCATCTCATCATATCCATCATCACTGCAATCTGTATTAAAGGTATTCTACATCCATGAAGCCACTTTTCAACTTTACAACATTTACATTATGTTTTTTTTTTTTTTTTTTAAAGATCTTTGATTCTTTAATCTTTATTCCAAATGAAGTTTATATTAAAGATGTTAAACTACGACCTAATTGTCTTTACAGGTGTTCATCTCAGTAAAGAAAAGCAGGTGTTTCAGGCTCCTGCTGACTGGTTTGGGAAACCTGACAGTGAAGTGAAGCTAAGTTTAACACATCAGATCTCGAACTACGACACAATACTGTGGTATAAACGCTCAGCAGGAGACAACACTCTGAAGCTGATCGGCTATGTGAGGTACAAAAAGCCAACGATGGAGCCAGAATTTGAGGGACACTTCAACGTGAGCGGAGATGGAGAGAAAGAAGTTTTTCTTCACATCCTGAACCCGAGACACCCTGAAGACAGCGGAGAATATTTTGGAGCAGCGAGTAACACGGCAGATAAAGACAGCGACTCTCTCGCACAAAAACCTCCAGGATGATGCAGCAGATAACAAGGAAACCATGGAAACCACGATGCATTGTAACAGTAACTACGTTGGGATGTTTCTTACACTGAGAAACCTAAGAAGTCAAACTAACAGAGCTGTCAAACTAAATGACACATTAATGCAAATTCCTTTTAACACTACTACTTCTTAAAATGTGTGATATATGATAAAGTTGCATTCACATATACATCCATCATTAAACACTTGAAAAACATGCTATTAATTTGCAATTAATCATTTAACTGGCTTCCAGCCCTAAAATAAATAATCAAGACAATGAGAAAATCAATTATCAATAGGACTGGGTTTCAATTATCACCCACGACTGCACTGAAGATTTGCACTGTTTACTTCTGGAGTGGATCATATTAGATAAATGTGCATCAATGAAACTGCTTTTTGGTCAATTTTTTAAAGAAAACATCAATAATTTTAATAGTTTTAAACACTCTTCACTACATATAGTTAAACCATCATTTCAGGTCTGTGTTATTTTGTTATCTCTCATAAGGTGGCAGCACAGAGGTGTGAATATTCATATTCAAATGTTAAGAGGAGGAGGGAGCAGCATGACACCACCCACCTGTAGAGTTCAAGTTTTTTAGCTGATATGAGAGTTTAGGGAGGTTGAGATTAATCTGATGATCTGATGATACTCACATCACAACACAACGAGGACGATGATGATGATGGCAGCAGCTCTGATCCAACTCTCTGCAGCTCTGCTCTGTGCTGTAGGTACTGTACATCATCACTCTGAAAACATTGATATTGTTTGATATTGATGACACCGGTGGTCCTGTAACTTGTTTTTTTTTTAAATTTCATTTACAGGTTTAATTGGCGGTAGTGATGTCAACCAGTCTCCTCTGGTGTGGCAGTATCAGGGTCAGTCTGCTACAATAAACTGCAGCCACACTAAGGGCAGCACTTATCGACAGATGTATTGGTACAGGCAGCGGCCAGGGGAGGGGATGAGGCAGATAGTCTACACAACTTCATACGCCGCCCATGAATATGAAAGTGGCTTCAGCAAGGAGAGATTTCCAGCAGAGAAGAGCAATCATGCTGAGACTGGATCTCTGAGGGTGAAGGAGCTGCAGCCTGACGACAGCGCGGTGTATTTCTGTGCTGTGAGTGAACACAGTGATAAAGGCGACTGAGACAGCTGCACAAATACCCAACGAGTGGTGTCACAAGAGGTGAACAGTTCCTTTAATGAACCATAGAGGGAACCATACACTTCTCCTCAGACAGAAAAGATGCACTGCATTATGGTGTGAATATTCATATTCAAATGTTAAGAGGAGGAGGGAGCACCATGACACCACCCACCTGTAGAGTTCAAGTTTATTTGGCTGATATGAGAGTTTAGGGAGGTTGAGATTAATCTGATGATCTGATGATACCTCTAATTAACAACTCTGACAACACAGAATGATCATGCTACTTTTGTTTTTCCTAAGCAATGCTGTTCTCATTTCAGGTAATTATTGTTATTTCATCGATTCAGAAATTTGCATGTGCACAGCAAATCTGCCCTGCTGCTGCTATGTTTCTCTCTCTCTATATTTTTTTTTGACATTTGTGTTTCCACAGGTTCCTCTCTCAATGAGAAAGTCAAACAGACTCCAGCCGACATGTGGAAGAGAGAAGGAGAAAAAGCCGTGATCAGATGTTCACACAGCGATAGCTCCTATAATCAGATCCTCTGGTACAAGCAGTCGAACAGAGAGCTGCAGTTCCTGGGATACCTGGTGGGGAAGAGCTCTGGAAAACCTGAGGATGGAGCAGGTGTAGAAATAGATGGGGGTGCAAATAAGGACGAGACTTGCACATTAACAATTGAAAAACTCAATTCAAACAATAGTGCAGTTTATTTCTGCGCCGCTAGTTACCACAGTGCTGCACATGACTGCTCCTCAATACAAAAACCTCTTATGATCCCTGTGCTGCAGCTCACAGCCCCTCACACCTGTAATAAACCATAAGATCACAGATTATAATGGGAGGTCCTTTCTGTTTAACAAGGCTGCCAGTGTCACATCTCCTATTGTTAAAAAAAGTTTACAAGCTCTGATCAAATATTCAGCAGAGCGTGGGGCTCTTATTGTGAAAAACCTGCAGCTGGAGGACAGAGCAGCTGATCAATACATCTGGTAAACTGGTGGTCAGATTTGGGCTTTTATATCTTCCCAGTAGGTGGCGCTGCAGTGATACTTTTCAGCTCAACATGCACAATGATGCTTATTTCAGAGAGAAGGGTGTTAATAAAAGAAGAGTGAAGTGAAAAGTATTCAGTCTTTGGAGGCACTTGGTGTTGTGTGGTCGTTCAGGCAGGACGACAACATGCCGACATTGATCTTTCTATCTTCACTCATTGGTAATAATCACTCCTATCATTCAGGATTAACTCTTCATCTATAGTTTTTATTCACACAGTTCATTCATTCTCTCTCTCTCTCTCTAGGTCTCTGTCTGGGTGTTGAAGTTCATCAGTCTCCCTCTGACCTCATCACACAACCTGATCTGAGAACAGTTCAGATTTCCTGCAGCTATGATAAAACTGACTACAGAGTGATGCTGTGGTACCAGCGCTCACCTGGAGACACGGCTATGAAACTCATCGGATATTTGAACTTCAAAAATCCCACAATGGAGGATTCATATGTGAAGGATTTTAACATCTCTGGGGATTTGAGTGTAGATACAGTAAAACACGGCTCTCTGTTATTCAAACGTCTAACACGAGAGCAGAGTGCAGTTTATTATTGTGCAGCCAGCAAAGCACAATGACAAAAACTCCCCTGTCAACTTAATAAAAACCCTGCACAACGTTTTATCATCAGTGGTTTTGGATAAGACGCTGAATAAACTGACACCTGTTCTTGTGGTTGAACTAACTGTGTTTCTATTTGTGTCCTGTTCTCTAGAATATAATGAACTCTGTCACTATGAAGGTTTATTTGTTTTGTTTACGACTCATCATTTATTCACCATTGTTTTTTTTTCTGGTTCCGTCTTGTTTTTCATTTATTTATTTAATCTTATTCCTGTTTACTCTTGTTGCATTCCTCTCTGTCTGTCTTTGGACACATCCAAGAAATAAAGTTATTTGAATTGAACTGAATTGTTTAGCTGTCAGTCCATTTCTCTTCCCTTTTCTGCTTTAAACAACATGTTTAAAAAAAGAAAGGAAAAAAAAGCATGAACAAACAGTAGTGACCTCAACATGAACAAAGCTTCACATTACATTCATCTGTCTTTTCTGGAATAAAAACAAAACAAAAGCTAAATTTGTTGATAATAGTTCCTCTTGAATATAAACAGCTTCGGATCAGTAAACTTTAAACTTGAGTTGAGTTGAGAAAATCAAAACTCCACAAAGTTGATGAACACCGTCCTTCTTATTCCTGAATTAAGCACTCGAAGATCAACAGGAAGTATTTCATGACGTTAAGTCCCCCCGGTGTGTGTGTGTTTGTTATGTTTGCTCAGTTTTCTCTGCATCAGTTCCTCCTGAGCAGCAGAGACTCAACCTGGTTCTCCACATCCAACATGACACCGTCTCATCTCATCATATCCGTCATCACTGCAATCTGTATTAAAGGTATTCTACATCCATGAAGCGATTTTTCAACTTTACAACATTTACATTATGTTTTTTTTTTTTTTTAATCTTTTATTCTTAAATGTTTTATTCCAAATTAAGTTTATATTAAAGATGTTAAACTACGACCTAACTGTCTTTACAGGTGTTCATCTTAGTAAAGAAAAGCAGGTGTTTCAGGCTCCTGCTGACTGGTTTGGGAAACCTGACAGTGAAGTGAAGCTAAATTTAACACATCAGATCTCAACCTACGACACAATACTGTGGTATAAACGCTCGGCAGGAGACAACACTCTGAAGCTGATCGGCTATATGTGGTACAAAAAGCCAACGATGGAGCCAGAATTTGAGGGACACTTCAACGTGAGCGGAGACGGAGAGAAAACTGTTTTTCTTCACATCCTGAACCCGAGACACCCTGAAGACAGCGGAGAATATTTTGGAGCAGCGAGTAACACGGCAGATAAAGACAGCGACTCTCTCGCACAAAAACCTCCAGGGTGATGCAGCAGATAACAAGGAAACCATGGAAACCACAATGCACAGTAACTCCGTTGGGATATTTCTTACACTGAGAAACCTAAGAACAGAGCTGTCAAACTTAATGACACATTAATGCAAGTCCCTTTTAACAGCACTATTTTTTAAAATGTGTGATAAATAATAAAGTTACATTCACATAAAGCATGCATATACTTATATCCATCATTAAATACTTGAAAAACATGCTACTAATTTGCAATTAATCATTTAACTGACTGCTGGCCCTAAAAATAAACAATTAAGACAATGAGAAAATCAATTATCAATAGGACTGGGTTTGAATTCACCCACGACTGCACTGAAGAGTTGCACTGTTTACTTCTGGAGTGGATCATATTAGATAAATGTGCATCAATGCAACTGCTTTTGAGTCAAATTTTTAAAGTAAACATCCATATTTTTAATTATGCACCAGGTCAGAGAGTCCCATCTTTGTACACTGCAGCATTAGTTCTGTGAAACCTCTTCCATAACTAAGCAAAATTGTTATTAAAACTGAAATATCTGAATATATATTAAATTCAATCGGAATCGAATCAATTCAGTAAATCAATAGCTATACCCTGCCCTAATTATAAAATACTGACACAATGTAAATTTAGGTGTCCATAAAGGAGAATATCAATTTGCTGTTATGCATGTTTTATAAATAAATAAAAAACAACCCCCACAATCATAAATGTATCATTTTTCTCTGTCCCTGTTCAGCTCTTTACTCTACAGAATAAAGTCACAGTGATGTACTGAATTATTTCTCTCAGATGAGCCACACAGCTGCCTGTTCTCTCTCTGCCCTGACCAGCAGAGAGCAGTGATGACTCACTCCGCCAGCTCCTCCTCCCTCATTATTACACATGCCGAACCCTTAAAGATTGAATGCACAGCTACATATTCTCATTCATAGATTTGAGAGACCTCCAGAATATAAAAAAATGTTTAAAACTTCCATCATCTTGTTTCTCCTCAGTCAGTTTTTTCTCACAGGTAAGAGTGACAAGATGAGATGTGAGCAGTTTCACCATCAGGAGCTTTCTGTTTACCTCTGTCTTCCTTTTCACCGCCTCTCTAGACATCGTGTTGTCGTCGCCTGGGATCCAACAATCACCAGAAAATCTTCTGATAAAATCTGGACAGGATGAGGCCCGTCTCGGGTGTTACCATGGAAACAACGACTATCCTTACATGCTCTGGTACCAGTACAAGTCCGGAGCAGGAGGCCAGAGGGCCACGATGAGGCTCATCGGACTGCTTCATTATGAGAAAGCGACCCCGGAGAAGGACTTCGCAGAGCGTTTCAACATCACAGGCCACTCGAAGGGCGAAGCCCAGCTCGTCATCTCCAACATAAGCTGGGACGACTCTGCAGAGTATTTCTGTGCAGCGAGTTAGCACAGTGTTTCAACTCCATCTGGTTCCTTTACAAAAAGCTGGTGGCGTATTATAGTTTCAAACAGGCACCTGGATCAAACCAAACAACAGGCTTGATGAGGAAGATAACTGTATGTGAGACATCTGCTTTCACACAGCAGCATAATTCAGCTGCATGAGACATTAAAGAAACATCCAAATAGACGAAATTTAAACAAAAAATACACAATCCAAAAACTTCAAAACGCTCTTGTGGAGAAGTTGTGACCTGCACATTCACCACGCTATGAGATAATAATGGAACATTACAAGACGGAGTTGTTTTCGAGGTAAATACAGAGACTGCTTGATGAAAAACTGTCCCTAAAGGCAACACACATCAACTGTTTTGCATGAATTTACCTCTAAAACAACTCAGTCTCGTAACATTCTGTTATTATCTCATAGTGTGGTGAATGTGCAGGTCACAACTTGTCCACCAGAGCGTTTTGAAGTTGTTGGATTGTGTATTTGATGAGCTTGATGAGGGAAACCAACAAATCATTAGCCTCCGTAGCGTAGCTCTGAACAGCTCACGGCTCTGCTCCACCATTCTAAAAATAGCTTGCTCTGACAATTAAAGGTAACGAACCTACTGCTAAGACTATAAGGATTATGGCAATGGGCCAATTTGTTGAACTATCCCTTTAACTATGCTACATTTTACTTTAGTTAAACAGCTTCAGAGTGATTGTGATGGTTAAATCAATGACTTGTAACGAGGGGGAATGGAGGCTCTCTGTCTTCCACCTAGCGTCTCTCGTCCAACCTTGTAAGACCAGAGCCTCCGACCCGGTGTCCCAGCTCTCGTGTCAGCAGCACAGCGACACAAACGTGCCCCGTAACCCGTAATCTCTTGTTTACGACAGATGAGACTACAAACACTGTTACCACCACATACTGTACATGTAAGTAGAAGCCCATAGGTGATGGTTAGGCAGGATTTCTTTTGTATAAGTCTTTTTTTAAAATGAAAATCCTGCAGACTCTACCTTTAAGACAAAGATATCAACATCATCATGTGTGAATACAACAGAATATAGACTTTAAACTTTGCTGTGTATCTCAGGACAATCACAACTGCTCACATGACTCCCCAGATCTTTGTTGACGCCCCTCTATATGTATGTCTTCACGTCTTTGGTCTGTTCAACACGACAGAGTTTCTGACGTCATTTCCTGGCCTCCAGACCTCAAATGTCGGCTCCTTTGTATTTTTTCAGTCATTTTATTTCCTGCTACAAAGTCAAAATGATCCCAGTCATTGCCATCTTGACTTTCCTTATACACTGGGCTGCAGGTAAAGTTAACACTTAAACACAACACAGATTCTTCTCCTTAAGATTTAGATAAAGAAAGGTGTTCAGGTTTTGATATGAGCTTTGTCTTTTCCACCAGGTTCCTCTTCCAGTGACCAAGTCCACCAGACTCCAGCTGACATTTACATTTACAGCACAGACGGAGCCGAAGCAACAATCAGCTGTTCACACAGTATCCAGAGTTACAACCAAATCCTCTGGTACAAACAATTACAGAACAAACAGCTGCAGCTCCTGGGATATGTTTATTTGACAAACCCTACAAATGAAACTGAAGATGTGACTATGGGCGGGAATGCAGCCAAAGGCCAGAACTGCACATTGACAATTAAAAAAGTCAGTCTGAACAGCAATGCAGTTTACTTCTGTGCTGCTAGTTACCACAGTTATACATATCATGGCTCCGCAATACAAAAACCTCCCTTTTCATCTCTGTATTACAGCTCATTGCACCTGTTATTACCCTGATCTAACCAATGTTGGTCGTCTGTTGGAGAGATAAGAGTTTATATTTCCTCTGTCTTCATAATCTCTCTATTTTATAATTGTATAGTGTCTTTTATTGTGCTTTTACTTTTATTTTTGTTATGAATGACATTTTTCTACAAAAGAGTAGGCTACACATAAACAATCTTGCTTTGAAGATGCTTTCTTACATCAGAAAACTGTTGAAATTAATATGATAAAAAAAACAAAACTTGGCACCAACGAAGTCTATAACCAAGGAAACATATGAAACATCACCAGAGTGTTTTGTAAGACAATATGCAATCTACTTAAATAAATATCTATGATGTCAGGTTGCTGGTTTGTAAAATGCATGATAAATTCATTGAAATTTTGATCTTGGACTGAAATTCGACTGAAATTTTACCAAAAAAACTTGAGAAAATGATCTTTTGTGAAGTTTAATTCTTTTCTGCCCACGTTTGCATTTAACAGCACTTTTCTCTTCTCTCCTTTTCCACAGGTTTCTCAAACAAAATCAACACCAGACTCCAGTTGATTTCTTAAACAAGTTAAAATCAACTCTTGATAGATGTAAAGACCTTAGTTGCACATTAACATTTGCTGTTGTCAGTTCACAAAGTGCCACATCACTGCTCCTCCTAAAAAAAGATCAGATTTTAATGGGAGGTTCCTTCTGCAGAGCAGTTCAGTATTTGATGTCGTGTCTCAGACCTTCATCATATCAAAACTGTGGCTGCACCTCAGGTTAACGGGATCAATATGAAGACTCAAGTTCTCATCACATTTATAGTCGTATCTTTGTGGGTTCAAGGTACAAGATTACAGATTTATTTAAAGAGTATAAAAAGTGTATAGATTGTTATTTTGAATTTGGAAACTATACTTATTCAAATTTCACATAGAGAGAGAAAAACAATTAACCCATTTTTGTTCAGTTCGTTATATACTATATAGGCTATATTTTTTGTTATTAATCTTTGTATTTTCTCCAAACAGTCCACTGCCAGGATGTGACCCAGTATCCTGCACACAACTCAACTTATCTGTCCAAATCCACAGAGATGAACTGCAGCCACAACAAAGATATTTCTTACAGCAAGATGTACTGGTTCAGGCAACGTCCTGGGGAGGCCATGACCCAAATTGTCTACATATCTTATGGTGGAGCGCCAGATTATGTCGGGGGGAAGAACCAAACCAAATATTCAGCTACCAAAGATTACATGAAGACCGGGGCTCTTATTGTGAAAAACCTGCAGCTGGAGGACGGTGGTGTGTATTTTTGTGCCGTCAGTGCAGGACACAGTGATGCAAGAAGCATGAGCAGCTCAACAAAAACTCCCATATGAGCTTGGTGAATGTTTTGATGTTATATCCTCCAGTAGGCGGCAGTGGAGCACAATAAAATGTGACGTAGCTGATGCAGATTCATAAGAGGACTTAGACAGAGTCCCTCACTGATCTGCATTCACTCAGGCAGGAAGTCATCATGTTAACATCATTCATTCTGTGTTTGCTCACCGGTAATCTCTTTCACCCTTCAGAAATACCACTTCTTCATCTGAAGTTTCTGCACTGATCATTGTTTTTTCCTCCTTTTCCAGGTTTCTGTCTGAGTCTTGACGTTCATCAGTCTGTCTCTGACCTCATCATCACACAACCTGCTGCCAAAGTGGAGATTTTCTGCAGCCATGATAAAACCGACTATTATCAGATGCTGTGGTACCAGCGCTCACCTGGAGACACGGCTATGAAACTCATCGGATACTTGTACCACAAAGATGTCAAAATGGAGAAATCATATGCAAAGGACTTTAATATGTCCGGGGATTTGAGTGGAAGCAAAGCAAAGAACGGCTCTCTGATAATCACATCTCTAACACAAGAGCACAGTGCAGTTTATTACTGTGCAGCTAGACAAGCACAGTGATAAAAAACTCCCTCTCAACTAAACAAAAACCCTGCACAACATTTTATCATCAGTGGTTTTGAGTGAGATACTGAATATACTGCTGCCAGACACCTGTTTTTGAGGATGCACTTAGGAAGAAGGTGTGTAGATAAAGCATGTGGAGCCACTCCCCTGTCTACGTCACAGTTGGTTCCTCCATAAAAGAGACTCAGCACTAACAGCAGAGGCCCTGTCATCACTCAATATTACATTTCATTCACCACTTCAGAGAAGCTCAGTGCTTCACATCAGATCTCAACATGATTAGATTTCTCTTTCTCCACTTCCTCACAGGTAACAACAGCTTCCCTGTGAAGATGTGGATTTATTTTTACTTTCTCAATCAATAATCTGTTTCTTTCTTCTTACAACAACAGGTATCAGTCTGGGGGTTCAGGTCCATCAGTCTCCATCTGCTGTCTTCAAAAACACTGGTGATGATGTGCAGCTTGTCTGTACCCACGGAAAAACTGACTACAGAGTGATGCTGTGGTACCAGCAGTCACCTGGAGACACGGCTATGAAACTCATCGGATATTTGTCCAACAAAGATCCCAAAATGGAGGAGTCATATGAGAAAAACTTTCAGATCTCTGGGGATTTGACAGGAAGTACAGCAAAGAACGGCTCTCTGATAGTCACAACTCTAACAAAAGAGCACAGTGCAGTTTATTACTGTGCAGCTAGCAAAGCACAGTGATAAAAACTCCCTCTCTCTTTAACAAAAACCCTGCACAACATTTTATCATCAGTGGTTTTGAATAAGACTCTGAATAAACTGCTGCCAGACACCTGTTTTTGAGGAAGCAATGTGGTTTGAGTGATACAATCATCATAGTAAGTAGTTAAAGCAGAAGTAAGTGATATATTTGTGTTAATATAAGTCTTAAATAGTTATATCTTCCGACAGCAATCACTTACATAGAGTGTTTGGACTGAAACACGGGTCTCTCAGTCCCTCTGCTCTGCTCTGAGCCGAAGAGAAAACATTTATCGTATCCTACAGTTTTTATCCAATGAGGAGAGAGAACGGCATGCAGGGCTGTGTGTGCAGCCAAGGGACGCCGTGAATGTGGTGACGTAGGGACGAGGACTGTTATGGTGCGTTCAAGGCAGCCCGTAACTCGTGTTTTTCCGACCTGTGAAGTCGTACCAGTTTGATCTGGTACGAGTTCACGGGTCAGAAGTTACGAGTGGCCGTTATAGTGACTTTCACCGGTAAAACAGGTCGGAAAAACACGAGTGGGTTGCCTGGAACGCTACAAAGTCGTAAGTTGTGACATGAAGCTGTAATTTACGGTTTCAAAAGCCTACCTGGAACGCAGCATTAGCCAAAACGACCGGATTGCTTACTTCTGCTTTAAAGCAATAATGTTCATGTCATTTTATATATTCTATGAGTAAAACATCATGAATGTGGTGAAATCTTCGAGGTGAAAGGAAGAAGGTGTGTAGATAAAGCACGTGGAGCCACTCCCCTGTCTACATCACAGTTGGTTCCTCCTTAAAAGAGACTCAGCACTAACAGCAGAGGCCCTGTCATCACTCAATGTTACATTTCATTCACCACTTCAGAGAAGCTCAGTGCTTCACATCAGATCTCAACATGATTAGATTTCTCTTTCTCCACTTCCTCACAGGTAACAACAGCTTCTCTGTGAAGTCATGGATTTATTTTTTACTTTTTTAAGCAATAATATATTTATTTCTTCTTACAACAACAGGTATCAGTCTGGGGGTTCAGGTCCATCAGTCTCCATCTGCTGTCTTCAAAAACACTGGTGATGATGTGCAGCTTGTCTGTACCCACGGAAAAACTGACTACAGACAGATGCTGTGGTACCAGCAGTCACCTGGAGACACGGCTATGAAACTCATTGGATATTTGTACTACAAAAATGTGAAAATGGAGGATTCATATGCCAAAAACTTTAATATTTCTGGGGATTTGAGTGAAATTAAAGCAAAGAACGGCTCTCTGATAGTCACATCTCTAACACAAGAGCACAGTGCAGTTTATTACTGTGCAGCTAGTGAAGCACAGTGATAAAAACTCCCTCTCACTTTAACAAAAACCCTGCACAACATTTTTTATCATCAGTGGTTTTGAATAAACTGCTGTCAGACACCTGTTTTTGAGGATGCATTGAGGTTTGACTGACACAATCATCATAGTAAGTCGTTAGAGCAATAATGTTTGTGTCATTATATGTATTCTATGAGTAAAACTACATGAATGTGGTGAAATCTTAGAGGTGATAGGAAGAAGGTGTGTAGATAAAGCAAGTAGAGCCACTCCCCTGTCTACATCACAGTTGGTTCCTCCTTAAAAGAGACTCAGCACTAACAGCAGAGGCCCTGTCATCACTCAATATTTCATTTCATTCACCACTTCAGAGAAGCTCAGTGCTCCACATCAGATCTCAACATGATTAGATTTCTCTTTCTCCACTTCCTCACAGGTAACAACAGCTTCTCTGTGAATAAAATGTATACATTTTGACTTCCTGAATCAATAATCTGTTAAATGTTCAACAGGTATCAGTCTGGGGGTTCAGGTCCATCAGTCTCCATCTGTTGTCTTCATAAACACTGGTGATGATGTGCAGCTTGTCTGTACCCACGGAAAAACTGACTATTTTCAGATGCTGTGGTACCAGCAGTCACCTGGAGACACGGCTATGAAACTCATCGGATATTTGTTCTACAAAAATCCTACAATAGAGGAGTCTTATGTGAAGAAATTTAATATTTCTGGAGATTTAAATGGAAGTACAGCAAAGAATGGCTCTCTAATAGTCACATCTCTAACACAAGAGCACAGTGCAGTTTATTACTGTGCAGCTAGCAAAGCACAGTGATAAAAACTCCCTCTCGCCTTAACAAAAACCCTGCACAACATTTTATCATCAGTGGTTTTGAATTAGATACTGAATAAACTGTTGCCAGACACCTGTTTTTGAGGATGCATTGTGGTTTGAGTGATACAATCATATAGTAAGTAGTTATAGCAATAATGTTTTGGTTATTTGATTTATTCTATGAACAAAACTTCATGAATGTGGAGAAATCTTAGAGGTGAAAGGGAGAAGGTGTGTAGATAACAGTACAGAATGCTGGCCTGGAAGAAAATAAAATTCAACAAAAGCTTCATCCCATATGCCATAACAGAACTAAATAAGAAAATGAAAAGAACATAATCATGGGGAATGCACATGTAAATGTGGGAAACTAGGTAGGATGTGGGGGTTTATGTTTTATGTTTCCATGTATTTGTGGGTGTATGAAATGTGGGAATGTATGTAAATGAATGTAATATGGTCAAGGACACACCCCTGTGGTCCTCTTCCCTGACTTGTACTGTATGCACTTCTCGAGGCCGTATGTATGGAATGGTGAAAACAATTTTCCTGTAAAGGACAAATAAATGGATCTATCTAAGCATGTGGAGCCACTCCCCTGTCTATATCACAGTTGGTTCCTCCTTAAAAGAGACTCAGCACTAACAGCAGAGGCCCTGTCATCTCTCAATATTACATTTCATTCACCACTTCAGAGAAGCTCAGTGCTCCACATCAGATCTCAACATGATTAGATTTCTCTTTCTCCACTTCCTCACAGGTAACAACAGCTTCACATTTGAAAATATAGATTTATTTTTACTTTCTCAGTCAATAATCTGTTTATTTCTTCTCACAACAACAGGTATCAGTCTGGGGGTTCAGGTCCATCAGTCTCCATCTGCTGTCTTCAGAAACACTGGTGATGATGTGCAGCTTGTCTGTACCCACGGAAAAACTGACTATAATCAGATGCTGTGGTACCAGCAGTCACCTGGAGACACGGCTATGAAACTCATTGGATATTTGTTAAACAAAAATCCAAAACTGGAGGAGTCATATGAGAAAAACTTTAATATCAGTGGAGATTTGACAGGAAGTACAGCAAAGAACGGTTCTCTGATAGTCACATCTCTAACACAAGAGCACAGTGCAGTTTATTACTGTGCAGCTAGTGAAGCACAGTGATAAAAACTCCCTCTCGCCTTAACAAAAACCCTGCACAACATTTTATCATCAGTGGTTTTGAATAAGACTCTGAATAAACTGCTGCCAGACACCTGTTTTTGAGGATGCAATGTGGTTTGAGTGATACAATCATCATAGTAAGTAGTTAAAGCAGAAGTGAGTGATATATTTGTGTTAATATAAGTCTTAAATAGTTGTATCTTCCGACAGCAATCACTTACATAGAGTGTTTGGACTGAAACACGGGTCTCTCAGTCCCTCTGCTCTGCTCTGAGCCGAAGAGAAAACATTTATCGTATCCTACAGTTTTTATCCAATGAGGAGAGAGAACGGCATGCAGGGCTGTGTGTGCAGCCAAGGAACGCCGTGAATGTGGTGACGTAGCGACGAGGACTGTTATGGTGCGTTCAAGGAAACTCGTATTTTTCCGACCGCGAAGTGGTACCAGTTCGATCTGGTACGAGTTCACCGGTCGGAAGTTACGAGTGGCCGTTATAGTGACTTTCACCGGTAAAACAGGTCGGAAAAACACGAGTGGGTTGCCTGAAACGCTACAAAGTCGTAAGTTGTGACTTGAAGCTGTAATTTACGATTTCAAAAGACTGCCTGGAACGCAGCATTAGCGAACACGACCGGATCACTCACTTCTGCTTTAAAGCAATGATGTTTGTGTTATTTTATATATTTTCTGAGTAAAGTTCATGAATGTGGTGAAATCTTCGAGGTGAAAGGAAGAAGGTGTGTAGATAAAGCACGTGGAGCCACTCCCCTGTCTACATCACAGTTGGTTCCTCCTTAAAAGAGACTCAGCACTAACAGCAGAGGCCCTGTCATCACTCAATATTACATTTCATTCACCACTTCAGAGAAGCTCAGTGCTCCACATCAGATCTCAACATGATTAGATTTCTCTTTCTCCACTTCCTCACAGGTAACAACAGCTTCACTGTGAATAAAATGGATTTACTTTTACTTCCTAAATCAATAATCTGTTTATTTCTTCTCACAACAACAGGTATCAGTCTGGGGGTTCAGGTCCATCAGTCTCCATCTGCTGTCTTCAAAAACACTGGTGATGATGTGCAGCTTGTCTGTACCCACGGAAAAACTGACTACAGAGTGATGCTGTGGTACCAGCAGTCACCTGGAGACACGGCTATGAAACTCATCGGATATTTGTCCAACAAAAATGTCAAAATGGAGGAGTCTTATAAGAAAAACTTTAATATTTCTGGAGATTTGAGAGGAAGTACGGCAAAGAACGGTTCTCTGATAGTCACGTCTCTAACACAAGAGCACAGTGCAGTTTATTACTGTGCAGCTAGTGAAGCACAGTGATAAAAACTCCCTCTCACCTTAACAAAAACCCTGCACAACATTTTATCATCAGTGGTTTTGAATAAGACTCTGAATAAACTGCTGCCAGACACCTGTTTTTGAGGATGCAATGTGGTTGAGTGACACAATCATCATAATAAGTAGTTAAACTAATAATGTTTTGGTTATTTGATTTATTTTACGAGTAAAACTTCATGAATGTGGTGAAATCTTATTAGTAAAAAGGAAGAAGGTGTGTACAGTAGATAAAGCATGTGGAGCCACTCCCCTGTCTACATCACAGTTGGTTCCTCCTTAAAAGAGACTCAGCACTAAAAGCAGAGGCCCTGTCATCACTCAATATTTCATTTCATTCACCACTTCAGAGAAGCTCAGTGCTCCACATCAGATCTCAACATGATTAGATTTCTCTTTCTCCACTTCCTCACAGGTAACAACAGCTTCACATATGAAATCATAGATTTACTTTTACTTCCTGAATCAATAACATGTCCAATTCTTCTTACAACAACAGGTATCAGTCTGGGGGTTCAGGTCCATCAGTCTCCATCTGCTGTCTTCAGAAACACTGGTGATGATGTGCAGCTTGTCTGTACCCACGGAAAAACTGACTACTGACAGATGCTGTGGTACCAGCAGTCACCTGGAGACACGGCTATGAAACTCATTGGATATTTGTACAACAAAAATGTGAAAATGGAGGACTCATATGCCAAAAACTTTAATATCAGTGGAGATTTGACAGGAAGTACAGCAAAGAACGGCTCTCTGATAGTCACATCTCTAACACAAGAGCACAGTGCAGTTTATTACTGTGCAGCTAGAGAAGCACAGTGATAAAAACTCCCTCTCACCTTAACAAAAACCCTGCACAACATTTTATCATCAGTGGTTTTGAATAAGACTCTGGATAAACTGCTGCCAGACACCTGTTTTTGAGGATGCACTGTGGTTTGACTGACACAATCATCATAGTAAATAGATAAACCAATAATGTTTGTGTCATTTTATATATACTTTGAGTAAAACTTCATGAATGTGGTGACATCTTAGAGGTGAAAGGAAGAAGGTGTGTAGATGAAGCATGTGGAGCCACTCCCCTGTCTACATCACAGTTGGTTCCTCCTTAAAAGAGACTCAGCACTAACAGCAGAGGCCCTGTCATCACTCAATATTACATTTCATTCACCACTTCAGAGAAGCTCAGTGCTCCACATCAGATCTCAACATGATTAGATTTCTCTTTCTCCACTTCCTCACAGGTAACAACAGCTTCACATTTGAAAATATAGATATATTTTTACTTTCTCAGTCAATAACATGTCCAATTCTTCTCACAACAACAGGTATCAGTCTGGGGATTCAGGTCCATCAGTCTCCATCTGCTGTCTTCAGAAACACTGGTGATGATGTGCAGCTTTTCTGTACTCACGGAAAAACTGACTACAGACAGATACTGTGGTACCAGCAGTCGCCTGGAGACACGGCTATGAAACTCATCGGATATTTGTTCAACAAAAATCCAAAAATGGAGGAGTCATATGAGAGAAACTTTAATATTACTGGGGATTTGAGTGAAATTAAAGCAAAGAACGGCTCTCTGATAGTCACATCTCTAACACAAGAGCACAGTGCAGTTTATTACTGTGCAGCTAGTGAAGCACAGTGATAAAAACTCCCTCTCACTTTAACAAAAACCCTACTCAACATTTTATCATCAGTGGTTTTGAATTAGACTCTGAATAAACTGCTGCCAGACACCTGTTTTTGAGGATGCACTGTGGTTTGAGTGATACAATCATATAGTAAGTAGTTATAGCAATAATGTTTTGGTTATTTGATTTATTCTATGAACAAAACTTCTTGAATGTGGAGAAATCTTAGAGGTGAAAGGAAGAAGGTGTGTAGATAACAGTACAGAATGCTGGCCTGGAAGAAAATAAAATTCAACAAAAGCTTCATCCCATATGCCATAACAGAACTAAATAAGAAAATGAAAATAACATAATCATGGGGAATGCACATGTAAATGTGGGAAACTAGGTAGGATGTGGGGGTTTATGTTTTATGTTTCCATGTATTTGTGGGTGTATGAAATGTGGGAATGTATGTAAATGAATGTAATATGGTCAAGGACACACCCCTGTGGTCCTCTTCCCTGACTTGTACTGTATGCACTTCTCGAGGCCGTATGTATGGAATGGTGAAAACAATTTTCCTGTAAAGGACAAATAAATGGATCTATCTAAGCATGTGGAGCCACTCCCCTGTCTACATCACAGTTGGTTCCTCCTTAAAAGAGACTCAGCACTAACAGCAGAGGCCCTGTCATCACTCAATATCACATTTCATTCACCACTTCAGAGAAGCTCAGTGCTCCACATCAGATCTCAACATGATTAGATTTCTCTTTCTCCACTTCCTCACAGGTAACAACAGCTTCACATTTGAAGATATAGATTTATTTTTACTTCCTCAATCAATAATCTGTTTATTTCTTCTCACAACAACAGGTATCAGTCTGGGGGTTCAGGTCCATCAGTCTCCATCTGCTGTCTTCAAAAACACTGGTGATGATGTGCAGCTTGTCTGTACCCACGGAAAATCTGACTATTATGTGATGCTGTGGTACCAGCAGTCACCTGGAGACACGGCTATGAAACTCATCGGATATTTGTTCTACAATAATCCCACAATAGAGGAGTCTTACAACAAAAACGTTAATATTTCTGGAGATTTAAATACAGCAAAGAACGGCTCTCTGATAGTCACATCTCTAACACAAGAGCACAGTGCAGTTTATTACTGTGTAGCTAGCAAAGCACAGTGATAAAAACTCCCTCTCACTTGAACAAAAACCCTGCACAACATTTTATCATCAGTGGTTTTGAATTAGACCCTGAATAAACTGTGCCAGACACCTGTTTTTGAGGATGCAATGTGGTTTGAGTGATACAATCATCATAGTAAGTATACGCAATAATGTTTGTTATTTTATATATTCTATGAGTAAAACTTCATGAATGTGGTGAAATCTTCGAGGTGAAAGAAGGAAGGTGTGTAGATAAAGCATGTGGAGCCACTCCCCTGTCTACATCACAGTTGGTTCCTCCTTAAAAGAGACTCAGCACTAACAGCAGAGGCCCTGTCATCACTCAATATTACATTTCATTCACCACTTCAGAGAAGCTCAGTGCTCCACATCAGATCTCAACATGATTAGATTTCTCTTTCTCCACTTCCTCACAGGTAACAACACAGCTTCACATATGAAATCATAGATTTATTTTTACTTTCTCAGTCAATAATCTGTTTATTTCTTCTTACAACAACAGGTATCAGTCTGGGGGTTCAGGTCCATCAGTCTCCATCTGCTGTCTTCAGAAACACTGGTGATGATGTGCAGCTTGTCTGTACCCACGGAAAAACTGACTATAATCAGATGCTGTGGTACCAGCAGTCACCTGGAGACACGGCTATGAAACTCATTGGATATTTGTCCAACAAAGATCCCAAAATAGAGGAGTCTTACAAGAAAAACTTTCAGATGTCTGGAGATTTGACAGGAAGTACAGCAAAGAACGGCTCTCTGATAGTCACATCTCTAACACAAGAGCACAGTGCAGTTTATTACTGTGTAGCTAGCAAAGCACAGTGATAAAAACTCCCTCTCACCTTAACAAAAACCCTGCACAACATTTTATCATCAGTGGTTTTGAATAAGACTGAATAAACTGTGCCAGACACCTGTTTTTGAGGATGCACTGTGGTTTGAGTGATAATCATCATAGTAAGTAGTTAAACTAATAATGTTTTGGTTATTTGATTTATTTTATGAGTAAAGTTCATGAATGTGGTGAAATCTTAGAGGTGAAAGGAAGAAGGTGTGTAGATAAAGCATGTGGAGCCACTCCCCTGTCTACATCACAGTTGGTTCCTCCTTAAAAGAGACTCAGCACTAACAGCAGAGGCCCTGTCATCACTCAATATCACATTTCATTCACCACTTCAGAGAAGCTCAGTGCTCCACATCAGATCTCAACATGATTAGATTTCTCTTTCTCCACTTCCTCACAGGTAACAACAGCTTCTCTGTGAATAAAATGGATTTACTTTTACTTCCTAAATCAATAATCTGTTTATTTCTTCTTACAACAACAGGTATCAGTCTGGGGGTTCAGGTCCATCAGTCTCCATCTGCTGTCTTCAAAAACACTGGTGATGATGTGCAGCTTGTCTGTACCCACGGAAAAACTGACTATTATGTGATGCTGTGGTACCAGCAGTCACCTGGAGACACGGCTATGAAACTCATCGGATATTTGTCCAACAAAAATGTCAAAATGGAGGAGTCTTATGTGAAAAACTTTTATATTTCTGGGGATTTGAGTGAAATTGCAGCAAAGAACAGCTCTCTGATAGTCACATCTCTAACACAAGAGCACAGTGCAGTTTATTACTGTGCAGCTAGCAAAGCACAGTGATAAAAACTCGCTCTCGCCTTAACAAAAACCCTGAACAACATTTTATCATCAGTGGTTTTGAATAAGACTCTGAATAAACTGCTGCCAGACACCTGTTTTTGAGGATGCACTGTGGTTTGAGTGACACAATCATCATAGTAAGTAGTTAAAGCAGAAGTAAGCAATATATTTGTGTTAATATAAGTCTTAAATAGTTATATCTTCCGACAGCAATCACTTACATAGAGTGTTTGGACCGAAACACGGGTCTGTCAGTCACTCTGCTCTGCTCTGAGCCGAGGAGAAAACATTTATCGTATCCTACAGTTTTTATCCAATGAGGAGAGAGAACGGCATGCAGGGCTGTGTGTGCAGCCAAGGGACGCCGTGAATGTGGTGACGTAGGGACGAGGACTGTTATGGTGCGTTCAAGGCAACCCGTAACTCGTGTTTTTCCGACCTGTGAAGTCGTATCAGTTTGATCTGGTAGGAGTTCACGGGTCGGAAGTTACGAGTGGCCGTTATAGTGACTTTCACAGGTAAAACAGGTCGGAAAAACACGAGTGGGTTGCCTGGAACGCTACAAAGTCGTAAGTTGTGACATGAAGCTGTAATTTTCGGTTTCAAAAGCCTGCCTGGAACGCAGCATTAGCCAAAACAACCGGATCGCTTACTTCTGCTTTAAAGCAATAATGTTCATGTCATTTTATATATTCTATGAGTAAAACTTCATGAATGTGGTGAAATCTTAGCGGTGAAAGGAAGAAGGTGTGTAGATAAAGCATGTGGAGCCACTCCCCTGTCTACATCACAGTTGGTTCCTCCTTAAGAGAGACTCAGCACTAACAGCAGAGGCCCTGTCATCACTCAATGTTACATTTCATTCACCACTTCAGAGAAGCTCAGTGCTCCACATCAGATCTCAACATGATTAGATTTCTCTTTCTCCACTTCCTCACAGGTAACAACAGCTTCTCTGTGAAATCATGGATTTATTTTTACTTTTTTAAGCAATAATCTGTGTATTTCTTCTCACAACAACAGGTATCAGTCTGGGGGTTCAGGTCCATCAGTCTCCATCTGCTGTCTTCAAAAACACTGGTGATGATGTGCAGCTTGTCTGTACCCACGGAAAAACTGACTACAGAATGATGCTGTGGTACCAGCAGTCACCTGGAGACACGGCTATGAAACTCATCGGATATTTGTATAACAAAAATCCAAAAATGGAGGTGTCATATAAGAAAAACTTTAATATTTCTGGGGATTTGAGTGAAATTAAAGCAAAGAACGGCTCTCTGATAGTCACATCTCTAACACAAGAGCACAGTGCAGTTTATTACTGTGCAGCTAGTGAAGCACAGTGATAAAAACTCCCTCTCACTTTAACAAAAACCCTGCACAACATTTTATCATCAGTGGTTTTGAATAAGACTCTGAATAAACTGCTGCTAGACACCTGTTTTTGAGGATGCACTGTGGTTTGACTGATACAATCATCATAGTAAGTAGTTAAACTAATAATGTTTTAGTTATTTGATGAGTAAAACTTCATGAATGTGGTGACATCTTAGAGGTGAAAGGAAGAAGGTGTGTAGATGAAGCATGTGGAGCCACTCCCCTGTCTACATCACAGTTGGTTCCTCCTTAAAAGAGACTCAGCACTAACAGCAGAGGCCCTGTCATCACTCAATATCACATTTCATTCACCACTTCAGAGAAGCTCAGTGCTCCACATCAGATCTCAACATGATTAGATTTCTCTTTCTCCACTTCCTCACAGGTAACAAGACAACAGCTTCTCTGTGAAATCATGGATTTATTTTTTACTTTTTTAAGCAATAATATATTTATTTCTTCTTACAACAACAGGTATCAGTCTGGGGGTTCAGGTCCATCAGTCTCCATCTGCTGTCTTTAAAAACACTGGTGATAATGTGCAGCTTGTCTGTACCCACGGAAAAACTGACTATTTTATGATGCTGTGGTACCAGCAGTCACCTGGAGACACGGCTATGAAACTCATTGGATATTTGTACTACAATAATCCCACAATAGAGGAGTCTTATAAGAAAAACTTTAATATTTCTGGAGATTTGACAGGAAGTACAGCAAAGAACGGTTCTCTGATAGTCACATCTCTAACACAAGAGCACAGTGCAGTTTATTACTGTGCAGCTAGAGAAGCACAGTGATAAAAACTCGCTCTCTCTTTAACAAAAACCCTGCACAACATTTTATCATCAGTGGTTTTGATAAGACCCTGAATAAACTGCTGCCAGACACCTGTTTTTGAGGATGCACTGTGGTTTGCGTGACACAATCATCATAGTAAATAAATAAACCAATAATATTTCTGTTATTTTATTCATTCGAATTTAACCAGATGAGTAAAACTTCATGAATGTGGTGAAAGAAAGAAGGTGTGTAGATAAAGCATGTGGGGCCACTCCCCTGTCTACATCACAGTTGGTTCCTCCTTAAAAGAGACTCAGCACTAACAGCAGAGGCCCTGTCATCACTCAATATCACATTTCATTCACCACTTCAGAGAAGCTCAGTGCTCCACATCAGATCTCAACATGATTAGATTTCTCTTTCTCCACTTCCTCACAGGTAACAACAGCTTCACATATGAAATCATGGATTTACTTTTACTTCCTGAATCAATAACATGTCCAATTCTTCTTACAACAACAGGTGTCAGTCTGGGGGTTCAGGTCCATCAGTCTCCATCTGCTGTCTTCAAAAACACTGGTGATGATGTGCAGCTTGTCTGTACCCACGGAAAAACTGACTACAGAGTGATGCTGTGGTACCAGCAGTCACCTGGAGACACGGCTATGAAACTCATCGGATATTTGTTCTACAATAATCCCACAATAGAGGAGTCTTACAACAAAAACGTTAATATTTCTGGAGATTTAAATACAGCAAAGAACGGCTCTCTGATAGTCACATCTCTAACACAAGAGCACAGTGCAGTTTATTACTGTGTAGCAAGTGAAGCACAGTGATAAAAACTCCCTCTCACTTGAACAAAAACCCTGCACAACATTTTATCATCAGTGGTTTTGAATTAGACTCTGAATAAACTGCTGCCAGACACCTGTTTTTGAGGATGCAATGTGATTTGAGTGATACAATCATCATAGTAAGTAGTTAAAGCAATAATGTTTGTTATTTTATATATTCTATGAGTAAAACTTCATGAATGTGGTGAAATCTTAGCGGTGAAAGGAAGAAGGTGTGTAGATGAAGCATGTGGAGCCACTCCCCTGTCTACATCACAGTTGGTTCCTCCTTAAAAGAGACTCAGCACTAACAGCAGAGGCCCTGTCATCACTCAATATTACATTTCATTCACCACTTCAGAGAAGCTCAGTGCTTCACATCAGATCTCAACATGATTAGATTTCTCTTTCTCCTCTTCCTCACAGGTAACAACAGCTTCACTGTGAAATCATGGATTTATTTTTACTTTCTCAATCAATAATCTGTTTATTTCTTCTTACAACAACAGGTATCAGTCTGGGGGTTCAGGTCCATCAGTCTCCATCTGCTGTCTTCAGAAACACTGGTGATGACGTGCAGCTTGTCTGTACCCACGGAAAAACTGACTATTATGTGATGCTGTGGTACCAGCAGTCACCTGGAGACACGGCTATGAAACTCATCGGATATTTGTCCAACAAAAATGTCAAAATGGAGGAGTCTTATGTGAAAAACTTTAATATTTCTGGGGATTTGAGTGAAATTGCAGCAAAGAACGGCTCTCTGATAGTCACATCTCTAACACAAGAGCACAGTGCAGTTTATTACTGTGCAGCTAGAGAAGCACAGTGATAAAAACTCCCTCTCACCTTAACAAAAACCCTGCACAACATTTTATCATCAGTGGTTTTGAATAAGACTCTGAATAAACTGCTGCCAGACACCTGTTTTTGAGGATGCACTGTGGTTTGAGTGATACAATCATCATAGTAAGTAGTTAAACTAATAATGTTTTGGTTATATGATTTATCTTATGAGTAAAACTTCATGAATGTGGTGAAATCTTAGAGGTGAAAGGAAGAAGGTGTGTAGATAAAGCATGTGGAGCCACTCCCCTGTCTACATCACAGTTGGTTCCTCCTTAAAAGAGACTCAGCACTAACAGCAGAGGCCCTGTCATCACTCAATATCACATTTCATTCACCACTTCAGAGAAGCTCAGTGCTCCACATCAGATCTCAACATGATTAGATTTCTCTTTCTCCACTTCCTCACAGGTAACAACAACTTCACATATGAAATCATGGATTTACTTTTACTTCCTGAATCAATAACATGTCCAATTCTTCTTACAACAACAGGTATCAGTCTGGGGGTTCAGGTCCATCAGTCTCCATCTGCTGTCTTCAGAAACACGGGTGATGATGTGCAGCTTGTCTGTACCCACGGAAAAACTGACTACAGAGTGATGCTGTGGTACCAGCAGTCACCTGGAGACACGGCTATGAAACTCATTGGATATTTGTCCAACAAAGATCCCAAAATGGAGGAGTCTTATAAGAAAAACTTTAATATTGCTGGAGATTTGACAGGAAGTACAGCAAAGAACGGCTCTCTGACAGTCACAACTCTAACAAAAGAGCACAGTGCAGTTTATTACTGTGCAGCTAGAGAAGCACAGTGATAAAAACTCCCTCTCACCTTAACAAAAACCCTGCACAACATTTTATCATCAGTGGTTTTGAATAAGACTCTGAATAAACTGCTGCCAGACACCTGTTTTTGAGGATGCACTGTGGTTTGAGTGACAGAATCATCATAGTAAATAGATAAACCAATAATATTTCTGTTATTTTATTTATTCAAATTTAACCAGATGAGTAAAACTTCATGAATGTGGTGAAAGAAAGAAGGTGTGTAGATAAAGCATGTGGAGCCACTCCCCTGTCTACATCACAGTTGGTTCCTCCTTAAAAGAGACTCAGCACTAACAGCAGAGGCCCTGTCATCACTCAATATTACATTTCATTCACCACTTCAGAGAAGCTCAGTGCTCCACATCAGATCTCAACATGATTAGATTTCTCTTTCTCCACTTCCTCACAGGTAACAACAGCTTCACTGTGAATAAAATGCATTCATTTTGACTTCCTGAATCAATAATCTGTTAAATGTTCAACAGGTATCAGTCTGGGGGTTCAGGTCCATCAGTCTCCATCTGCTGTCTTCAAAAACACTGGTGATGATGTGCAGCTTGTTTGTACCCACGGAAAAACTGACTACAGACAGATGCTGTGGTACCAGCAGTCACCTGGAGACACGGCTATGAAACTCATCGGATATTTGTTCAACAAAAATCCAAAAATGGAGGAGTCATATGAGAGAAAGTTTAATATTACTGGGGATTTGAGTGAAATTAAAGCAAAGAACGGCTCTCTGATAGTCACATCTCTAACACAGGAGCACGGTGCAGTTTATTACTGTGCAGCTAGTGAAGCACAGTGATAAAAACTCCCTCTCTCTTTAACAAAAACCCTGCACAACATTTTATCATCAGTGGTTTTGAATTAGATACTGAATAAACTGCTGCCAGACACCTGTTTTTGGGGAAGCACTGTGGTTTGAGTGACAGAATCATATATTAGCAATAATGTTTCTCTTTATTTGATGTAATCAAACCAGATGAGTAAAACTTCATGAATGTGGTGAAATCTTAGAGGCGAAAGGAAGAAGGTGTGTAGATAAAGCATGTGGAGCCACTCCCCTGTCTACATCACAGTTAGTTCCTCCTTAAAAGAGACTCAGCACTAACAGCAGAGGCCCTGTCATCACTCAATATTACATTTCATTCACCACTTCAGAGAAGCTCAGTGCTATCAGATCTCAACATGATTAGATTTCTCTTTCTCCACTTCCTCACAGGTAACAACAGCTTCACTGTGAATAAAATTGATTTACTTTTACTTCCTGAATCAATAACATGTCCAATTCTTCTTACAACAACAGGTATCAGTCTGGGGGTTCAGGTCCATCAGTCTCCATCTGCTGTCTTCAGAAACACTGGTGATGATGTGCAGCTTGTCTGTACCCACGGAAAAACTGACTACAGACAGATGCTGTGGTACCAGCAGTCACCTGGAGACACGGCTATGAAACTCATTGGATATTTGTCCAACAAAGATCCCAAAATGGAGGAGTCATATGAGAAAAACTTTCAGATCTCTGGGGATTTGACAGGAAGTACAGCAAAGAACGGCTCTCTGACAGTCACAACTCTAATACAAGAGCACAGTGCAGTTTATTACTGTGTAGCTAGCAAAGCACAGTGATAAAAACTCCCTCTCTCTTTAACAAAAACCCTGCACAACATTTTATCATCAGTGGTTTTGAATAAGACTCTGAATAAACTGATGCCAGACACCTGTTTTTGAGGATGCACTGTGGTTTGAGTGATACAATCATCATAGTAAGTAGTTAGAGCAATAATGTTTATGTCATTTTATTTATTCTATGAGTAAAACTTCATGAATGTGGTGAAATCTTAGAGGTGAAAGGAAGAAGGTGTGTAGATAAAGCATGTGGAGCCACTCCCCTGTCTACATCACAGTTGGTTCCTCCTTAAAAGAGACTCAGCACTAACAGCAGAGGCCCTGTCATCACTCAATACTACATTTCATTCACCACTTCAGAGAAGCTCAGTGCTCCACATCAGATCTCAACATGATTATATTTCTCTTTCTCCACTTCCTCACAGGTAACAACAGCTTCTCTGTGATGTCATGGATTTACTTTTACTTTCTCAATCAATAACATGTCCAATTCTTCTCACAACAACAGGTATCAGTCTGGGAGTTCAGGTCCATCAGTCTCCATCTGCTGTCTTCAAAAACACTGGTGATGATGTGCAGCTTGTCTGTACCCACGGAAAAACTGACTATGATCAGATGCTGTGGTACCAGCAGTCACCTGGAGACACGGCTATGAAACTCATCGGATATTTGTACAACAAAAATGTGAAAATGGAGGACTCATATGCCAAAAACTTTAATATTTCTGGAGATTTGACAGGAAGTACAGCAAAGAACGGTTCTCTGATAGTCACATCTCTAACACAAGAGCACAGTGCAGTTTATTACTGTGCAGCTAGTGAAGCACAGTGATAAAAACTCCCTCTCACCTTAACAAAAACCCTGCACAACATTTTATCATCAGTGGTTTTGAATTAGACTCAGAATAAACTGCTGCCAGACACCTGTTTTTGAGGATGCATTGTGGTTTGAGTGATACAATCATATATTAAGTACTGTAGTTATAGCAATAATGTTTTGGTTATTTGATTTATTCTATGAACAAAACTTCATGAATGTGGAGAAATCTTAGAGGTGAAAGGAAGAAGGTGTGTAGATAACAGTACAGAATGCTGGCCTGGAAGAAAATAAAATTCAACAAAAGCTTCATCCCATCTGCCATAACAGAACTAAATAAGAAAATGAAAAGAACATAATCATGGGGAATGCACATGTAAATGTGGGAAACTAGGTAGGATGTGGGGTTTTATGTTTTATGTTTCCATGTATTTGTGGGTGTATGAAATGTGGGAATGTATGTAAATGAATGTAATATGGTCAAGGACACACCCCTGTGGTCCTCTTCCCTGACTTGTACTGTATGCACTTCTCGAGGCCGTATGTATGGAATGGTGAAAACAATTTTCCTGTAAAGGACAAATAAATTGATCTATCTAAGCATGTGGAGCCACTCCCCTGTCTGCATCACAGTTGGTTCCTCCTTAAAAGAGACTCAGCACTAACAGCAGAGGCCCTGTCATCACTCAATATCACATTTCATTCACCACTTCAGAGAAGCTCAGTGCTCCACATCAGATCTCAACATGATTAGATTTCTCTTTCTCCACTTCCTCACAGGTAACAACAGCTTCTCTGTGAACAAATGGATTAACTTTGACTTCCTAAATCAATAATCTGTTTATTTCTTCTCACAACAACAGGTATCAGTCTTGGGGGTTCAGGTCCATCAGTCTCCATCTGCTGTCTTCAGAAACACTGGTGATGATGTGCAGCTTGTCTGTACCCACGGAAAAACTGACTATTATGTGATGCTGTGGTACCAGCAGTCACCTGGAGACACGGCTATGAAACTCATTGGATATTTGTACAACAAAGATCCCAAAATGGAGGAGTCTTATAAGAAAAACTTTAATATTACTGGGGATTTGAGTGAAATTAAAGCAAAGAACGGCTCTCTGATAGTCACATCTCTAACACAAGAGCACAGTGCAGTTTATTACTGTGCAGCTAGTGAAGCACAGTGATAAAAACTCCCTCTCACTTTAACAAAAACCCTGCACAACATTTTATCATCAGTGGTTTTGAATTAGACTCTGAATAAACTGCTGCCAGACACCTGTTTTTGAGGATGCACTGTGGTTTGAGTGATAATCATCATAGTAAGTAGTTAAACTAATAATGTTTTGGTTATATGATTTATCTTATGAGTAAAACTTCATGAATGTGGTGAAATCTTATTAGTAAAAAGGAAGAAGGTGTGTAGATAAAGCATGTGGAGCCACTCCCCTGTCTACACCACAGTTGGTTCCTCCTTAAAAGAGACTCAGCACTAACAGCAGAGGCCCTGTCATCACTCAATGTTACATTTCATTCACCACTTCAGAGAAGCTCAGTGCTCCACATCAGATCTCAACATGATTAGATTTCTCTTTCTCCTCTTCCTCACAGGTAACAACAGCTTCTCTGTGAAGTCATGGATTTACCTTTTGTTTCTAAATCAATAATCTGTGTATTTCTTCTTACAACAACAGGTATCAGTCTGGGGGTTCAGGTCCATCAGTCTCCATCTGCTGTCTTCAGAAACACTGGTGATGATGTGCAGCTTGTCTGTACCCACTGATAAACTGACTACAGACAGATGCTGTGGTACCAGCAGTCACCTGGAGACACGGCTATGAAACTCATTGGATATTTGTACAACAAAGATCCCAAAATGGAGGAGTCTTATAAGAAAAACTTTAATATTACTGGGGATTTGAGTGAAATTAAAGCAAAGAACGGCTCTCTGATAGTCACATCTCTAACACAAGAGCACAGTGCAGTTTATTACTGTGCAGCTAGTGAAGCACAGTGATAAAAACTCCCTCTCATCTTAACAAAAACCCTGCACAACATTTTATCATCAGTGGTTTTGTATTAGACTCTGAATAAACTGCTGCCAGACACCTGTTTTTGAGGATGCAATGTGGTTTGATTGACACAATCATCATAGTAAGGAGTTAAAGCAATGATGTTTGTGTTATTTTATATATTATATGAGTAAAGTTCATGAATGTGGTGAAATCTTAGAGGTGAAAGGAAGAAGGTGTGTAGATAAAGCATGTGGAGCCACTCCCCTGTCTACATCACAGTTGGTTCCTCCTTAAAAGAGACTCAGCACTAACAGCAGAGGCCCTGTCATCACTCAATATCACATTTCATTCACCACTTCAGAGAAGCTCAGTGCTCCATCAGATCTCAACATGATTAGATTTCTCTTTCTCCACTTCCTCACAGGTAACAACAGCTTCACA
Organism: Trachurus trachurus; assembly: GCF_905171665.1. Taxonomy (NCBI): domain Eukaryota; kingdom Metazoa; phylum Chordata; class Actinopteri; order Carangiformes; family Carangidae; genus Trachurus; species Trachurus trachurus. The sequence goes on along the minus strand of NC_139907.1, from coordinate 7,625,676 downwards.
TATGAAATCATGGATTTACTTTTACTTCCTGAATCAATAACATGTCCAATTCTTCTCACAACAACAGGTATCAGTCTGGGGGTTCAGGTCCATCAGTCTCCATCTGCTGTCTTCAAAAACACTGGTGATGATGTGCAGCTTGTCTGTACCCACGGAAAAACTGACTATAATCAGATGCTGTGGTACCAGCAGTCACCTGGAGACACGGCTATGAAACTCATTGGATATTTGGTAAACAAAAATCCAAAAATGGAGGAGTCATATGAGAAAAACTTTAATATTAAGGGGGATTTGAGTGAAATTAAAGCAAAGAACGGCTCTCTGATAGTCACATCTCTGACACAAGAGCACAGTGCAGTTTATTACTGTGTAGCTAGCAAAGCACAGTGATAAAAACTCCCTCTCACTATAACAAAAACCCTGCACAACATTTTATCATCAGTGGTTTTGAATTAGACTCTGAATAAACTGCTGCCAGACACCTGTTTTTGAGGATGCATTGAGGTTTGACTGACACAATCATCATAGTAGGTAGTTAGAGCAATAATGTTTGTGTCATTATATTTATTCTATGAGTAAAACTACATGAATGTGGTGAAATCTTAGCGGTAAAAAGGAAGAAGGTGTGTAGATAAAGCATGTGGAGCCACTCCCCTGTCTACACCACAGTTGGTTCCTCCTTAAAAGAGACTCAGCACTAACAGCAGAGGCCCTGTCATCACTCAATATCACATTTCATTCACCACTTCAGAGAAGCTCAGTGCTCCACATCAGATCTCAACATGATTAGATTTCTCTTTCTCCACTTCCTCACAGGTAACAACAGCTTCTCTGTGAAGATGTGGATTTACTTTTACTTCCTAAATCAATAATCTGTCCTAATTCTTCTTACAACAACAGGTATCAGTTTGGGGGTTCAGGTCCATCAGTCTCCATCTGCTGTCTTCAGAAACACTGGTGATGATGTGCAGCTTGTCTGTACCCACGGAAAAACTGACTACAGAATGATGCTGTGGTACCAGCAGTCACCTGGAGACACGGCTATGAAACTTATCGGATATTTGTACAACAAAAATGTGAAAATGGAGGAGTCTTATAAGAAAAACTTTAATATCAGTGGAGATTTGACAGGAAGTACAGCAAAGAACGGCTCTCTGATAGTCACATCTCTAACACAAGAGCACAATGCAGTTTATTACTGTGCAGCTAGCAAAGCACAGTGATAAAAACTCCCTCTCACCTTAACAAAAACCCTGCACAACATTTTATCATCAGTGGTTTTGAATAAGACTCTGAATAAACTGCTGCCAGACACCTGTTTTTGAGGATGCAATGTGGTTTGAGTGACACAATCATCATAGTAAGTAGTTAAAGCAGAAGTAAGCAATATATTTGTGTTAATATAAGTCTTAAATAGTTATATCTTCCGACAGCAATCACTTACATAGAGTGTTTGGTCTGAAACACGGGTCTGTCAGTCACTCTGCTCTGCTCTGAGCCGAGGAGAAAACTTTTCTCGTATCCTACAGTTTTTATCCAATGAGGAGAGAGGACGGCATGCAGGGCTGTGTGTGCAGCCAAGGGATGCCGTGAATGTGGTGACGTAGGGACGAGGACTGTTATGGTGCGTTCAAGGCAGCCTGTAACTCGTGTTTTTCCGACCTGTGAAGTCGTACCAGTTCGATCTGGTACGAGTTCACGGGTCAGAAGTTACGAGTGGCCGTTATAGTGACTTTCACCGGTAAAACAGGTCGGAAAAACACGAGTGGGTTGCCTGGAACGCTACAAAGTCGTAAGTTGTGACATGAAGCTGTAATTTACGGTTTCAAAAGCCTGCCTGGAACGCAGCATTAGCCAAAACGACCGGATTGCTTACTTCTGCTTTAAAGCAATAATGTTCATGTCATTTTATATATTCTATGAGTAAAACATCATGAATGTGGTGAAATCTTAGAGGTGAAAGGAAGAAGGTGTGTAGATAAAGCATGTGGAGCCACTCCCCTGTCTACATCACAGTTGGTTCCTCCTTAAAAGAGACTCAGCACTAACAGCAGAGGCCCTGTCATCACTCAATATTACATTTCATTCACCACTTCAGAGAAGCTCAGTGCTCCACATCAGATCTCAACATGATTAGATTTCTCTTTCTCCACTTCCTCACAGGTAACAACAGCTTCACATATGAAATCATGGATTTACTTTTACTTCCTGAATCAATAACATGTCCAATTCTTCTCACAACAACAGGTATCAGTCTGGGGGTTCAGGTCCATCAGTCTCCATCTGTTGTCTTCATAAACACTGGTGATGATGTGCAGCTTGTCTGTACCCATGGAAAAACTGACTACAGACAGATGCTGTGGTACCAGCAGTCACCTGGAGACACGGCCATGAAACTTATCGGATATGTGGATTATAAACAAATCAACTATGAAGACTCTTACAAGAAAGCTTTCAATATCAGTGGAGATTTAAGTGCAGATACAGCAAAGAATGGTTCTCTGTTCATAAAGGACCTGAAGGAGTCTGAGCACACTGCAGTGTACTACTGTGCAGCTCGATACGCACATCGAGTCAGATCTTCTTTTCAGCAATACAAAAACTAAACCTGTGGTTTTCCCAGCCAGCTGCAGTCAAGGTTTCTGAAATGTGATCTCTGCATCTTTTAGAATTAAATCTGCATACAATATAGAATCGCAATACTTTTTTCTTAATTGTTTTATAATATTTATGTCTTACCAATAACACAGCCTTTTCCCTGGAGTTTGGTGATGTTCCCAGGGAGGTCCTGGTCAATTTATTTGGATGCAAAATAACTCCTGTTTTCCACCAATACTGAAAACATATAACATTTTTGTAATAGTTCATATACACATGTAACCGGAAGTCAAGAAAGGCTAAGATGTAGTGAGTAAAGATGAATTTAACATGCCTCTGACTTAACCAAACTGGATAAGAACAGTTATGGCTCTTCAAAAATCAACCTTTATTATTGTTTTAAATCAATTTAGGTCGCAGACGGGCTCAAAATGAACAAAATCAAGGCAATGTTGGCTGATTATAATAGGCTCTAGTAATGTTATTATCAAACTTAACTGTGTATTTTGGCCGATAATTATAAGTCAAGTCAATATTGGGCCGATCTTGCATCCTTTGCAACAAAACATCAGGGAATCTCTCCTCTGCAATGACCGTTCAGTGTATTTATTGTGATTTAATGGCTAGAAGTATTTCTGTATTTCCTGTTTTAAGAGTAAAGGTTAAACAAACTACGTGAAGGGAGTGTCAGCTTATTGGCTCTGATTTCTCTACATCACTTCCTGCAACTCCTTCTGATCGACAGCACAGCAGATAACTGCAGTTCAGTCTTCATATTCACCATGACACCATCACGTCTCATCACGTGCATCTTCACTGCGATCTGGATTAAAGGTATCATTCCCATTAATTTCATTTTCTTATTTCAAACGTTTTTTTAAGTGGAGGAACTTAGCTACAATATTGATGTCCACTCTCTCTGATTGTTCATTTGTTACTGTTTTCCTCGTCATTCATGCCAAGCAGATACTAATGTTTTATCCAGTATAGCGAGAAAACAACTTAACACTGTTTTTCCCCCTTAAATTTACAGGAGTTTACCTCAATAAAGAGAAACAAGTGTATCAGAGTCCAGCTGAGCTGCTGACGAACCCAGGCAGCGAAGTTAACCTGAACTTCTCTCATAAAATCCCAACCTATGACACAATCCTCTGGTATCAACGCTCAGCAGGAAACACTTCCCTCAAACTTATCGCCTATATATATTTTACAACGGTCAAAGTTGAGGAGTCATTCGAGGGTCGCTTCAAAGTGAGTGGTGATGGGGAGAAAACAGCCGTTCTTCACATCCAGAGCCTGCAGCACCCTGAAGACAGCGGGGAATATTTTGGAGCCGCAAGTCTGCACAGTGATAAAGTCGGTGACTCTCTCACACAAAAACCTCCATAATGATGCAGCAGATAAAAACACACATACACACACACACACACAACAGGAAACCAATAGCATCATGTGACACAGCAGCCAAGCAACCAAGCAATTGGAAACAGTCTTTGTCTAATAAAAATGTCTGAATATGAAACAAACACAAAAAAAACCCTATCATAATAATAACTTTATTAGTATAGCACCTTTAAAAGCACAACTTTACAAAGTGCTTGACAAAAACAACATACAGAAGACAAAGTCACAAACTAAGTGTCATAAAACCATTCAGTAGGAGATGGAGATGGACCACCCAAGCAATACAGCAGCACCGGCAATACAAGACCCCAACAACAAACTGAGACCAGGAGGACTCAAATTAAAATGCAGGATGCAATTAATTAGAAAAAGGAGATAAGATGAGACATGATAAGATAAGAAAAGTTGGGATAAAAAAGTTAAAAACAGAAGAAGACATACACTGCAAAAACTCAAAATCTTTCCAAGAATATTTGTCTTATTTCTTGTCAAAATGTCTCATTTCTAGTCAAAACTAACCTCTTTTCACTTAAAATAAGACTCATCACCTAAAAATGAACTTGTTTTAAGATAATTTTCACTTGTTTCAAACTCAGAAAGAGTCTAGAAAAATCTGCCAGTGAAGTTTTTTGTGCTTGTAATAAGGAAGAAAAACTTGCTGCACTATCAGATTTTTCTACTTATTTCAAATGAAAATATGCTTGAAAGAAGTAAAAAGTGTCTAAAAACAAGCTACTTTTTAATGTGATGAGTCTTATTTTAAGTATAATGAGATTTGTTTTGACTAGAAATTACATTTTGACTAGAAATTAGACAAATATTCTTGGTAAGATTTTGAGTGTTTGCAGTGTAAAAGTAAAACTAAGAGAGTCTGAGAGAAACTGTGAGATAAAATGAGGCAATAGTGATTCTAAAAGTAGAATAAACCAACTAAGGAAGTAAGGGTACATTAAGACAGGGAATAAAAATGATTGAAAACAAAAGGAAAACAATAAGAAGATGATAAAAAAGAAGAGGATGACGTCACATAAAGGCAAGTCTGTAAAAGTGGGTTTTAAGTGGTTTTAAGACCAGAAGAAGGAGTGATATTCTATCTATTATCATGTCTGTCTGACAAAAGAAAGCAGACACTGACGATTGGACTGACAGGCTATTAATTGATTAGTTGATTATCAAAGCAGCTTGCCCGTTAATTTTCCATTTGCCAGCTGATCTACTGCAATTTACACTCACTTAATCCACATGAACTGAGAAGCAAGAGGAGAAAACAGCAGAAACTGTAAACAGGATGCTGCAGAGTAGGTTCGGCCAACAGGTGGAGGCACAGCACATGGTATACTGCTTTTTATCAGGAGGATGTGGTGATGAATTAACTGACACACACACACACACAGACGCACACAGTCACAGACACGACCCACCTCCTCAACCCGTGTCTTGTTTTTCCTCAGAGCGACACTTGTCTCACACCAGAGCCTGACGATGTTTTCATCTGTGCAAACCTTTGGGTTCCTCGTCATCTGTTTTTATTGTAAGATGCAGCGTTTTATTGTGGCTTATAGGCTATGTGAATGTCTACATTATCTATTTTTTAAGCTGAAATTTTCTCCTTGTTTCTGTATTATAACATTTTCCACAATCTGCTTTCTCCACAGGCGAGGTCGGCGCCGTTATATTTTGGCAATCTCCTCCTCAACTAGTGAAGGAGAAAACTGAAGTCCAGATTAACTGCAGTCACGATGATAGTAGCCTTCTAGTGATGCTCTGGTATCAGCAAAAAAAGGACAGTATGTCCATGACCCTCATTGGATACGGATATGCAAACACTGACCAGACCTATGAGGGAGAATATGAGAAACAATTCAAGCTCACAAAAGAAGCTCCAACGACAGGAGAGCTGACTCTTCTAAGTGCAGACCTGTCAGACTCTGCTGTTTATTTCTGTGCTGCCAGTACACAGTGATATGGTTTATGCCACTCCCCCACTAAAAACCCCTCTCGTCTCTTTTCTCTAGTCTAAATGATGAGATGTGAGGTCGTCATCAGATGAAGCTATGTCTCTTCAGCAGCAACAGCAGCAAAGATGTCTCCAGCTGTGATTGGGTTTCTCCTCATCTTCCTTCCATGTAATTAAATTAGATTCAAAAGAGATAATATGTTGTTGTTTTTTATGCTGCAATGATTTTAATGTTTTCAAATTACGACTTTGTATCAACTACTTGTGTTTTTTCCCCTCCACAGATCGAACACAGAGTGTGACGTTTCAGCCGTCTCATCCAAAAATCCTCAATTTAACGACCCGTGTGGAGATTAAATGCAGTCATGATGATGGAAACCTCTTTACCATGCTCTGGTACCAGCAAAAAGGAGAGAAAGGAGGTGGTTCGATGAGCTTGATAGGATACAGCAGCTACCCCAGTAAACCAAACTATGAGCAGCAGTTCCACAACCACTTTGAGATCACAAGAAAGGACATCAAGACAGGAGCTCTGCAGATTCACAACGTGACTCTGTCAGACTCAGCTGTGTATTTCTGTGCTGCCAGTACACAGTGATATGGTTAATGCCACTCCCCCACTCAAAACCCCTCTCATCTCTTTTCTCTATATGAGATGTGTGCATGTGCATGAGAAGCAACGTGTCTCTTGTTACAGTACAGGTCGTCATCAGATGAAGCTGCGTCTCTCCTGCAGCAGCGAGGAATCAAGGATGTCTCCAGCTGTGATTGGATTTCTCCTCATCTTGCTTCCATGTAATTAAATTAGCTCCAAAAGAGATAATATGTTATTGTTTTTATACAGCAATGATTTTATTTTATTTTTTTAATCAAGTACTTGTGTTTTTTCCCTTCCACAGATCGAACACAGAGTGTGACATTTCAGCCGTCTCATCCAAGAATCCTAAATTTAACCACCAGAGTGGAGATTAAATGCAGTCATGATGACGGAAACCTGGATGTCATGCTCTGGTACCAACAAAAAGGAGAGAAAGGAGGTGGTTCGATGAGCTTGATAGGATACAGCAGCTACCCCAGTAAACCAAACTATGAGCAGCAGTTCCACAATCACTTTGAGATCACAAGAGAGGACGTCAAGACAGGAGCTCTGCAGATTCACAATGTGACTCTGTCAGACTCAGCTGTGTATTTCTGTGCTGCCAGTACACAGTGATGTGGTTTAATGTCTCCCCACTACCAAAAACCCTGTTCTTGTATTTCTCTGTTGTTGTTTTTTTTGCCATTATCATTACTATATTCACATTATAGATATTATTATCGTAGCCGGTAACACTTTACAATAAGAGTCCCTTAATTAACGTTAGTTAGTACATTATTATTTGCATTAATTAACTGCATATTAACAATCATTATTATGTATTAGGATTAGGAAACACATTTATTAATGTAGCCTAAGTAAGCAGTTAATTAATGTTTACTACTCAAAGTTAGTTAATACATTTAAAAGTTGAATAATGTAATTAGTTATCATTATGTATGCATTACTCATCATTAATTAACACATTAGTTTATATATTAATGCTTAATAATGTACTAACTAACGTTAATTAAGGGACCCTTATTGTAAAGTGTTACCCCTACAGGACATAGCAAACAAAATTTGAGAAATTTGAAATTTAAGCCTACAGTATGTATACTTAAATTTAGACTGTCATATTTATAGAGTTACAGACTATCAATTACTCTGACTATTTACAGTTCACAACAACTGTTTCAAATTTGCCCAGTTCGTGCAATCTTTTCTTTTAAATTGATCAAACAATAGGAGCAGTCTTTGAGCATGATATTAACCCATAAGAGCAATAATATGCATCATTAAGAATATAATGGCAGCACGATTATTCACTGTAATAATGTCATTTCAGACAAATTAATTAAAGGAATTCAATTTAAAAAAGTGACATGAGAACAAAATTAAAAATGCATTTCATTATATTGCTATATAAATATATGATAGTTAGTGTGGCAGTCATTGATGAGATCAGCTGTGAGGAGAGGGAGGAGGCGGGGAAGAGGAGGTGATGATGTACTGAGAAAATACTCATCTCTCATTCAGTCAGTAAGTTTGTCACAAACATACATGCTCCACCTCTGACAATGGTTTTCTATATGTAATTATAAACTTAATTTTTTTATTTTGACGTTACTGCACAGGTCTTGGTTTGAGTTTCCAGGATGTGTTGTTCAGCTTCATTCACATTTGGATTTTTACTGTTCCTGCTGACAGGTAAGTCAGTATAACACATTTTCTCTTTTGGTGTTTGAGATTTAAAGATGAATTCCTCAACATTGCAACACTTTTTGATTTGTGTTTGTTTTTGTTTTACAGGAAAAGTGGAGAGTGTCATCTTTAAACAGTCCTCATCTCAGGTCGTGAGGAGCGGGACGAAGGAGCTCATGTTAAACTGTAGTCATGACGGCAGCAGCCTCCAAACGATGCTGTGGTACCAACACAAAGGGAGCAGTCGGTCCATGAGCCTCATCGGGTACACGGTCCTCATGGCTGACCCGGTCTACGAGGACCAGTTTAAAGACAGATTCCTGTTAAAAAGAGAAGACATACTGAGAGGGTCTCTGATCATCCCCTCAGTCGACTCCTCACACTCCTCACACAGCTGTGTATTTCTGCGCTGCTAGTACACACTGATGTGGTTTAATACAACTGCTGCACAAAAAGTTTGTTATCCCCTGATAACAAACTAAAGGCAGTTGCAGGAAGTTGAGTTGAGTTGTGAACATAAAATACTGTATTATTGAGAATCTACAATCGATGAGGAAATGAACATATCTCAGAAACGATGATGATCATAAACATAATCACATGCATGTTGTCGTTTATATATCAAGTCGAACCAAAATGAAAAACGGGAGTATAAATCCAGGTGCAACACATTAGGATCATGGGTCAGGTGCTGATTAGAGGAGAAAGACACAAGAGGGCAGGAAGAAGACCAGGGATATTTCATAATAAAACAGAAAACTAAACCAAGGAACAAATGGTGGACATGACAGTGTTATGATGAATAAAGCTCATAACAGGATAAGGAGAACATAAGAATTCATATTTGCCAAAAATCATCAATCAGAACATCAAACGTAGGCCAATCAATCAACAAACCAACCAACCAACTAAAAAGCTCAGCCACTCAAACAGTTATTTCAAAAATGAGCTTGTCACACATTCAATGCTATGGACTAAATGTGGATAAACAAAAGTATGATAAGCCACGAGCAAGCCCACAACACAACATACAAAAACGTTGACGAGCTGAAGTTTGCTTCCAACTGGGCAAGTTACAGTTGTTGTTGTTGTTGAAGTTGTTTATTTATAGTAGGATAAGCCCCTTGAGTTGTAACAACTCGTTTACGAGGGGGTCCTACACAAAAAACATCAAGACATAACACAACTCAGTACAATACAATGAAAGGAAACAAGACAATACAATACAATACAATACAGACACTAAAACAAGACAAAAAACAAACAAACGATCAAAGCAAAAGAACAAACAAGACAGACATATACAAAAATTACTTAGACAAAATTGCAACCAGAGTTTGAACAAATATTAGATGAGAAAATAATAGGTGAGAAAATAAAAATAAAAATATGGTGACAGAGTTAATGAAAGCAGGAGCAGGGTGTTTCAAGGTAAGTGGATAGGACTTGATTAAAACAGGTTAATGATTGCGATGATCTGATAACTACAGGTAGATGGTTCCAGTCGTTTGGACCTTTAAACATGAATGCTTTTGTACCTATTGATTTTCTATTGTGCGGCACTGCAAAGTAAGGATACGTAGATTGCCTGGTTTGATAGTGAGATGTAAGTTGTACAAAATACTGTTTTAAATAAGGCGGGTAATCATAATAAATACATTTAAATATAAATTGCAACCAGTGTGTCTGTCGTCGAGTATGAAGAGAAGGGAAGTGAAGAGACTGTTAAAGCTGTGAAGAGTGAGGTGTCACTTCCTGTATAGATTGTGTGTTATTTTTTTAAATCCATCTTTTCTGTGATAAGAAACGTAATGTTTTCTATTGACCAAAAAGAAACAAAACAATAGGAACAGTCTTTAATTCTTATACTTGAGCATGATATTAACCCATAAGAGTAATAACATGCTCATGCACCATTAAAAATATAATGGCATCACAATTATTTACTGTCAGATAAAGTTCGGATGCATTTCATTATTTCAAATTCATTATCATAAATAAATTACAGTCTCGCAGTCATTGATGAGATCAGCTGTGAGGAGAGGGAGAAGGCGGGGAGGAGGAGGTGATGATGTACTGAGAAAATACTCATCTCTCATCCAGTCAGTAGTTTGTCAGACTATAGACCAACATACATGCTCCACCTCTGTCGAAGTCTTTCTCTATGCAATTATAAACTTTATTTTTATTTTGCCGTTACTGCACAGGTCTTGGTTTGAGTGTAGTTTCCAGGATGTGTTGTTCAGCTTCATTCACATTTGGATTTTTACTGTTCCTGCTGACAGGTAAGTCAGTATAACACATTTTCTCTTTGCAAGTTTTGGTGTTTGGGATTTAAAGATGAAGAATTCCTCAACATTGCAACACTTTTTTGATTTTATTTCATTTTTTAATTTTACAGGAAAAGTGGAGAGTGTCATCTTTAAACAGTCGTCGTCTCAGGTCGTGAGGAGCGGGACGAAGGAGCTCATGATAACGTGCAGTCATGACGACAGCAGCCTCCAGACGATGCTGTGGTACCAACACAAAGGGAGCAGTCGGTCCATGAGCCTCATCGGGTACACGGTCCTCGGGGGTAACGCGATCTACGAGGAACAGTTTAAAGACAAATTCCTGTTAAAAGGAGAAGATGTACTGAGAGGGTCTCTGATCATCCCCTCAGTCGACTCCTCAGACTCAGCTGTGTATTTCTGCGCTGCTAGTACACACTGATGTGGTTTAATACAACTGCTGCACAAAAAACCCTCTGATAACAAACCAAAGGCAGCACACAACAGTTTCAGGAATTTGAGTTGTGAACATAAAATACTGTGTAGGCTATTATTGAGAATCTATCAGTTTACTTTATCACATTGCAGCATGTTATCGTTTATATATCCCTGTATATCATCAAGTCATGTCAAGTCAAGTAAACTTTATTGTTCCCCGAGCCCGAGTGAAATTTGTCTTGGGCCACACGTTTTGCTGCATATACAGTAACACATGTTCATCAACAAAAAAAAATAAAAGATCAAAGGTAAAAACTACATGAAAACAACATGTCTACACAAGTAAAAGTGAGGTTGTTTCAGCAGCAGCACATTGCACCTGAAAATAACCAAATCCTATCTGCTAAAATACTATACAACAAATACTGAAGATGCTAAAGATAAGATAAGATGCAACATACATGTATGACTCATAAAAATTAACAGCGCCAGTCAAGTCGGATTAAAAGCACTAAAAGCAACCTGGCTAATCGACCAGATACAAGTAATTAAGAATAAATAAAACTAATAAATATTAAATAAAGGATGACACACCAGCCTCGTAGAACCATGAGAGCACCTTTTCTACTGAACAGTTTGTTTGAAAGAGCTACTGAAGTTGGGAGAAAGGAGAGCTTGTAGCGACTATAGTCTTGTATAGGGTTAATATAATAAAAAACAAACAAAAAAAACTGAAAAATATAAATAAAGTCTGAGAAAGTGGTCTCAGACTTTTGGGCTCCACTGTACAACTACAGTTTATACTGTAAATGACATTGACTAGACATGGAGGCATCATTAAAGCACACAATTTTTAATAAATGGTATCAAAATAGACCATCATATTTTGAGGTAATCGCTCCTCATATTAAATATGAAGAATAATTTAATGGAATTAAATCAGCTTTTCACTGGTGACAAAGACAGATTAAAGGTCACTCTACCTAAAACATTGTTGTATCACGTGCTTTTATCCCTGACAGAAACTTAAAGCAGAAGTAAGCGGGATGTTTGTGTTAATAGTTATATCTTCCGACAGCAATCACTTAGGCTATATAGAGTGTTTAGTCTGAAACACGGGTCTGTCAGTCACTCTGCTCTGCTCTGAGCCGAGGAGAAAACTTTCCTTGTATCCCACAACCTTTATCCAATGAGGAGAGAGAACGGCATAAAGGGGCGGTCCTCTCTGTGTGTGCAGCCGAGGGATGCGCGTGAATGTGGTGACGTAGGGACGAGGGCGGGGACTGCTCCAACTCCATCCGCTGACAGAAAGTTAGCCAAAATGACCGGATCGCTTACTTCTGCTTTAATTTGGTGTAACCACTGAATGATCAATGTCATTTCCTTTCAATTAAATGTCACATCAAAAAACAATTGCCGCACAAACCTGACCTCAGCTTAAAAAAGATATTAGATGTTGTACTAGCAAATGTTGAAGCTCATCAAAGATGCACAGTATCAGTTGATGATCAGTGAATGAGAGTTATTGATGGTGCCTCCCTTTCAGTCATGTGATCATGTTTCCTGTGTACTGAGGAAGGTGAGACTGCATCATTCAGCTGGGAGACACATCATCGCTAACATGCTTGTCACCGTCCTCTATCTGTCACTTCTTCTTTCAAACTCAGGTGGGTTTTTACACATTAACTCATAAGTCACGTCAATTCATCTCTACTTGGCAAATGTCACATCATATGCACAAATCTCAGTGAATTTACTGTTTTTGTATAACAAGGTGAGAAATTAAATTATCCCTCATCATGTGCTGCAGGCCTCACTATCGTAGTTCTGCAGCCTGCAGACCAGCTGTCTCAGCCAGAGGCCACGGTGACGCTGGCGTGCAGCGTGGGTCCGGGGCTGGACATGACCAGCTACACCATGTACTGGTACCGACAAACCCGCCGCACGGCTCCACTGGAGTTCCTCCTGTCAGAGTACGACCAGTCCGTGGGGCGCTTTCACCGCTTCATCGACGGAGCCAAAAACAATTTCTCTCTGCAAATTACTGACGTGTTTGTTAATGACAGCAGCACTTACTACTGTGCTGCCAGTCACAGTGATGCACACACACCAGACAGTCATACAAATACCAAGCAGACAGGAAGGAGCTGTGGCTTTGTTTTTTTTTGACTTGGTGCTAAATTCACAGAGGATAAGCTGGATCCAATCAGCTGCAGGGCTGCAGACTGACTGCCCCTAAAATTTGAGACAGTGCAAGTAAATTCTTCATCTACTTGCGCATGTGTGTCATCAGTAAATTTAGCTGTTTTGTGTTTGGCGAAATGTGGAAGAGGCGACTCAAAGGATCTGCAGGTGGAAGGCCAATGTGTGTGAAGATCATGATTGAAAAGGTAATGTAAATGTTTGCTTTGCAAGTTGATTTACCCCTACATTTTCTGCTGAAGCTCCTAAAACATTAAGTCAGGGACCAATGTGCTCCTAGTAATAAAAAAAAAAAAAGTTAGTCTGAAGCCCTGAGCTGATTGTATGGACAAAAAGGCCTCAATCCACCCAATCATTCATTTGTTATGAAGGTAACCGCACCCACAAGCTCAACAACCACAAATCCTCACAGTTTGTTGTGTCACTCACATAATAAACCATGTATTTGTGTACACCTGTTATTAAATTACAGATTTCCACTCCTCACATTTCCACACAAATTCTAGGGCAAACCATTGAGCAACTCTCAAGACATTTTGTCCAAAAGAACAAGGGATACGTGATAACTCTTTTTTCCCAACGATACCGATAACCAACATTAACATTTTTAACAGTTTATATACACACCAGAAGTTAAGAAAGGCTAATATGTACTGAGTAAAGATGAATGTAACATTATAGCTCTGCATCTGACTTCACCAAATAATATAACCAACATCACAACAAAAACAAGAGCAGTTATGACTCTTCAAAAATCAACATTTATGTTTGTTTCGAATCAACTTAAAGGGCAAGAAAATGAGCAAAATCAAGGTAATGTTGGCTGATTATAATATACTATAATTATCTGCACCGATAGTTATCGTGCAATCCCCAAAAGAACAGGATCACTGAAATCCTTATTGAACCACACTGTGGGGTTGATTACTTAAATTTTACCAACACGTTATGACCAATTTCACTTTAATTGCTCTTCCACCTATAGTGCACACTCTATAAAGACTCTTTTTAAATATTTATTTAACCTTTATTTAACCAGGCAGATCATTAATAATAAGTTCGTATTTCTCACTTTGAATGTCATATTTTCTCAGTCTTGCAGTAACTGATGTTGCAGTTGCTGCTCGATGACCACTAGGAGACTGTACAGAACCTGCACTGAGAGGAGGAGGAGGAGAATAAAGAAGTTGACTCAGATGGTACATTAAGTTTCGCCTGCAGCTCTTCAGCCTGTACACATCACTGTTATCACTGTGGCTGCAGATGGGTTTGATTCCTGTGCATTTTAGGCACATTATCACTGTGAAGATGAAGCTGCTCTTGGCTGCACTGTTCATCTCAATTGGTAAAAAGATAATGATGTTATATATATATATTTTTTTTTTACCCTCAGATGTCTTAACTGACTTTGTCATTTACTTGCTCTGTTTTCTTGTTTTTCCAGATTTCTCACTCTGTTTAAAAATTAACCAGGCTCCATCAGCTTTCAGTCGTGCGGGAGACCAGACTGTGACTTTGCAGTGCGACCAAGACCAGAGTGAATATTACTACATGTACTGGTACAAACAAAGCAGCAGCAATAAGACAATGGAGTTACTAACATATTCTCTCAACAAAGACATAGTGAACAATGAGCCTCCTTATACCGAATCCAAATACGCCATGTCTCGGCCCTCGGTGCTCAGTACGTCTCTGCAGATTCACCTCGTCGAGGCTGCAGACTCGGCTGTGTATTACTGTGCATCCAGTAGCACAGTGGTTCAGAAAGCCTCAGCAGCTAAACAACAACCTCAAGAGGAAGAGACAACAGGAAGCTGGGACGAGCGGGGAGGGAGAAACTGTCGGAGCCTGCACAGGTTTTGCTGACACGACCTGCGGACAGAGAGACAAACATCAATGTGGCATAAACGCATTAAAGAAAATGTGTTTTTAGAAGAAACAGAGTATAACAACAAACATCTATTCATTAATTACAGCTACATTATCTGCTCCTCTGCAGTTCAGAAGTGTGTTCATCCTGCAACAACACCACAAAGCTGATAAGAACAGATCCGTGTGAGCAGGTGTCAACATGCTGCAGATTATTTCTCACATTCAGTAAGATTGTCTCTCTCTGTGTCACGCTCTTATTTCAGTCTCTGCTATTTTATTTTAATATATTTCTGTGTGCAGCCTTGCAAGAAGGTGAAGTAGCCTCTATGAAATTTTTAGATGTTGTCACACAATGACCTCTGCTGGACTCATGTGGCATTACACTTTAAAGAAACAAAACAAAACATCTTGGGCTTTTTTAAAGTTGATTATAGCAGGACAAATGATTGGATCGTTTTTTGAAACGGCAGTAAGGTGTAATTCACAGTCTGTGACCTCTGCTGTAAAAATGTGACACAATTGCTGCCTCATAATGATACATGTGCAATAAAGTATAAAGATATCTTTGATTTGATGACAATGTGTTGTCTGCCCTATTGTTTTGAATGTGTTTTCTTTTTAATTCCTCTTTTTAATGCACCCTCTAGTTGTATTGTGTCTGTACAATGACAATAAAGACTAATATAATACAATATAATACAATATAACAGAAATGGTTTCTGTATATAAAGTATAAGCACATAGTACATGCACCAATCATTGGGTTAAACATTTTGATAAAAGCCTAAATGTACAATTCATCAACTCAACAGTCAGATTAATATGTTGTTGATGATGATGAAGTAATTCAAGGCTTATTTTATGAGATATTTAAATAAAATATGCATTGAATATACTAATGTCACATCTCATATTATCTATAGCTTGAGATAAGTTAATTTACTGCAACTACATTTTTGCCACTTTCTGTACTAAATATGTGACTTTTTTGTTGTTTCTTTCTTTCTTTGCAGATTATAAATACAAAATAGAAATACTGGCAGGGATTTTGCACTGTGGTGATGTAATGACTTATAGATGATGTCTTAACTTATCAAAATGTAATAAAACAATTTTTAATTGATACACAATAATATCAATAGAATTACCTCCTCCTTAATGAAACTGCAACACAACACGATCCCCTAAGTGTTACACAGTTTAATGATAATATTGATTAATGATGTTAAATCCCATTATGACATAAGCTATTCACGTATGTGTTGCATACTCATTTAAATATGTATTTTGCCAGTTATAAGCATATAACAACATTTTATAAACAGGTCATTTGTTTTATGCAATGCTCCTTTTCTCTCATGTAAACTAAAGTAAAGTAAATGGGAGGCTCCTTAGTTGACTGGTAACTGGGTGGATAAAGAGGTGTGACCATGGGCGACGTCACTTCCTCTCAACCACTACAAACAAAAAACCAACAACACTTTTTCTCTTTTCCTTCCCTCTGTTGTTGCTTCTTTTCTTAGTCGACACTGAAATAGCAACAGTCAGTTTGGATCGCGTTCAGCTGCCAGTACAGCAGCTGCACACACACAGAGAGAGATGGAGGCCGAGATAAAGGAAAGCTGGGTGGGGGAAGGAGAGAGGAGAGAGCGGGGAAGACTTTAGGTTTTTGTATGATGCTTTTTCACCGTGGGGACAGGGGGGGCACGGTGATACAATCCTATAGAGCCGTCGTACAAAAACCTCCTCCCATTCACTCTCATTGTGTAGACGGCTACATGCAGCTAAAAACACACGTTAGAGCAGAAAACGTTGTTATTCTGAGTGCGTGGGTGGACGACAGGACACTTTGACACTGAGACGTCAGTTTATACGCAGAAATATGCTAAAGAAAAGTTTAAAAAATATATATTCAGAGAGTCTGGATTCTTCTTTTACTCATCTTGACACACACAAAAGTCTCTGGACGTTATAAATCCCATCTCACATGTTTAAACTCTGTCCATCCTCTTGGATTATTAGTCTGTGTCTCAACCTGCTGATGATGGAAAGTTTGGAGACATTTTGGTAGAGGACACAGTCAGAGTGACACTGGGACTGAAGCCTTTTTTGGAAAAGGAACAAAACTCACTGTTTTGGGTAAGTCGCTGCTCTCGCACTTTAATTCACTACAAACAACGTGAACGGACAGAAAATTCAGGTGTGAGAGTGAAAACAAAAGTGTTGTTTTAAAAGAAACTGAAATATTGAGCTGAGTAGAGATCACTGTGACCAACACTGATCCAGCTTACTTTGGCCAAGGAACCAAACTGACAGTTTTAGGTAAATATATTAAATATATCTGTTTATTATTGTATTTTTTTTATAAAGTTCACATATGTCTGGAGTTGTAGTATAGGCTGATGTTTTACTAAAAGCATAACTTCTGGTAGAAAAAGACAGATGAGTTTCATGCTCAGTATGTTTGCACTGTGACAATGCCAACGAAGCATACTTTGGAAAAGGAACAAAACTCACTGTTTTGGGTAAGTCGCTGCTCTCGCACTTTAATTCACTTCAAACAACGTGAACAGACAGAAAATTCAGGTGTGAGAGTGAAAATAAAAGTGTTGTTTTAAAAGAAACTGAAATATTGAGCTGAGCAGAGATCACTGTGACCAACACTCAGCCGGCTTACTTTGGCCAAGGAACCAAACTGACAGTTTTAGGTAAATATATCTGTTTATTATTGTATTTTTATGAAGTTTAAACAGCTCTGGAGTTGTAATATAGGCTGATGTTTTACTCAAAGCATAACAAAGATAATTCTGGTAGAAAAAGACAGAGGAGTTTCATGCTCAGTATGATTGCACTGTGACAATGTCAACGAAGCATACTTTGGAAAAGGGACCAAACTGACTGTTTTGGGTAAGTTCATAGTGATTAAAGTGAAACAAATGCAGACTGAAGCCGTGCAGCATTAGAAACCATAAACTCTATAGTATTATAGGGCTTTACAGTTTTAGTTTAGCTCAGTGCTTTTTGACGTGAAGCCAAAACACTGTGTATAATAACGAAGCTTATTTCGGCCAGGGAACCAAACTGACTGTTCTTGGTGAGTAAAAACGTCTTCAAACTTATTTTCTTCTCATGAATTCAGGTCTAAAAAACCCCTAATAAAACAGGTTAAATCAGTGAGAAAACATGTTTTTGATGCATTAAACAAGACTGCTGGGCAACTGATGTTGTTGTGGAATTACAAAGAGACATTTAAAACAACAAAATAGACTTAACGGGTAGAGAAAATGAAAGAAAAGACAAATTAAAGATAGCATGGTGTGCTGTTTTTGAGCACTGGTCTTTGCACTGTGCTCTGGTGGCCAAGAAGCTTACTTTGGTGGAGGAACAAAGTTAACTGTATTAGGTAAGAAACACATATTTCAACAGTCTATAATAATAAAGTCAATGACAGAAATGTCAACAAACATACAAAATGTAGTTGAGAGAACAAAGTCCCTGTATTTCAGCTGTGTATGGTTTAAGTTCAGCTCAGAGCTTTTTGCTCTTAAGCTTTTACACTGTGTCAGTACGAAGCTTATTTCGGCCAAGGAACAAAATTGACTGTTCTCGGTGAGTAAAACGTCAAAACTTCGTCTTATAAACCTTAAGCAAAAGAGGCTAAAGCAAGTTCTGTTGTTTCTTCTGTCTGGGAAGAATATTTTGTGTTAAACTTTAAAAACCAAACTGCAATGCAGCAAATGACAGTTGTAGAGTGGGTAAAAAAAAGTGAGGTTAAAGACAATAATCTAAATTTATAGGCAATTTAAAAAGTAAACATATAGCATCTTTGGTTGTTTTGAGCACTGGTCATGTTCACTGTGACTCTGGCGCTGGTGCTGAAGCTTACTTCGGTGGAGGAACGAAGTTAACAGTTTTAGGTAAGAAATGAGAGCAATAATGTCTGCATGCTGATAATAATAATAATAATACTGCATTCAAGTCTTGCTAAAAAAAGAAGCATAAACTCTTGTTAGGGAGCTTATTTCAGCCAAAGCACAAACCTCACTGCTCTTGGTGAGTTGAATTAGCGACCAGCAGGTCAGTAGCCTAAATGAGCTAAAAAAAAAAAGATTAAAAAAGAGAGAAAACAAACTTAAAAGGTAAAGCACTGAAGCAGAAGCAGCTTGTTGGGCTGTTTTGGGCACTGATCACGTTCACTGTGACACTGGTACTTCAGAGGCTTACTTTGGTGGAGGAACAAAGTTAACCGTTTTAGGTGAGAAAACATTTTTAAGTTTGATCAATATTGCTGAAGTATATATTTGTTTGATAATGTAAAGATACTCCTCATCACTCATGATTATAGACATCGTTAGAATAAATCATCCTAAAATAACCACAAAACACGACTACAGTCTTTAAATGGTGAAAATAACAGCATGTCTTATGTGGAAGTATAAAAAAGTGAACATGTCAAAGAGCGAAAAAGTTGCAATAATTTTAAAATGGCAGAGACAGAGAGTTTTTGTTATCGTTAAAAGCCTCTGTGCTCAAAACACCGAGGCTTACTTTGGAGCTGGAACCAAACTCACTGTTTTAGGTAAGAAATGTATAAAACCTCAGAAAGATTCACGAGATGAGAAGTGAACAAAAAGCCAGTTTTAATATCACTTTCTTTTTTATTTCATTATACTGATCAGATGGTGATTTTAAGTAAACTAAAAACACGTGAAAGTCGTGTGACAGTAAAACATTTGGCTTTATGCCCAGAGTTTGAGTCTCACAGTGAGTTTTTATCAACTCTGTGAAACACTGTGAACTCTCAGTCTGAGGCTTACTTTGGAGCTGGAACTAAACTCACCGTCTTAGGTAAGGCATTGAAAATAAAAGTATCACAGGCTGTTGCTAATATAATATTTCATATGTGCAGCCTAGTTAGGTTTGCTTGTCTGCTTTTTTTTTTTTCATTATTTATTTTAAACTGATATTAGATCTGAACTGTAATGCTGGTAGCGTATAATTTGATTCAATATGTGCTATTTCTGCATGTTTGTGTGCAAAAAAGGTTGTAAGTGCATGTGAGGACAGGGCACAAACAAAGTGCAGGGAGGTTGAGGAGTTTTTCTGTAGCCTTGTATCAGTGTGAATGACTACAACCCAGCTTACTTTGGCAGTGGCACCAAGCTGACAGTGTTGGGTAAGAAAATGCTTTAAAAAATCATGCAAAAAATATATTAATATTTATTTTTTCAGCTTTATTTAACGTAAATGTGCAAAATTATTGTTGAGTTAAGTTTAGAATTGTAAAAAAGAAAACTGAGCTGCTCAGGTTTATGGTCAAAACTGCAACAGAAAATGTAAAATCATCCCCAGAATTAATATATTTAAGGCACTGGTGTGATGAAATGGTTTAAATATCGCTTATGAGAAACTCACATTTGCAGAAAAAGGAGTTAAAGGTGGTTAGAGGTTTGTTCAGCCGCTGTGCTGTCGGTCTTTGTTAGTTTTTTACAAGCGAGTCAGTGTTGTGGTCTAGCAATTACCCTGCTTACTTTGGAGAAGGAACTAAACTAACTGTTCTTGGTAAGATTATACCTCTAATTTAAAAATGTTCTTGAAGAAATTAAGCTGTGATGGCTCTGATTATGACTTATGTAAACTGTAGGGGTCATGTTGTTTTTAATGTTAACGTACAGTGTGATTTGTTGTCGTGTTGTCTGCCTGTGGTCTCGTATAAATTCTTGTGTTACAATGTCACATCATAATGTTGTGATCAAGACCGAGACCAAACCAATGCGAGACCATTTTCAAGACCATTACTGTGTTAATAATCTTGTGGCTTGATATTTACATCATTCCACAGCTAAAAAAAGAAAAGATAATTCAAAGTAAAATCTAAACCGTATCTAATGTAAACAAAGTTTGGATTGAGCAGAAGAACACACAATAAAACCTGCTGAAGTTTCTCCCACTTTGTTCACTGGTGCAACCAAGTTTTTTCAGATGATTAAGCATAAATACAGTAAATAAGCATAAACTTTTGTCGAATAATTTTAATTATCTTCAAGTAATTGAATTACATTACATTAGTTGATTAATACTGTTTTTAATTGTTTGATGATTTGTTTAAAGTACCTTGAGATGCATTTCATGTATGAAAGGTGCCATATAAATACAATTATTATTAGTAGTATTATTATTACATAAACCAAAGTGAGCAAGTGACAGAGACATAGACATTTGCAGTTAATATATAAAAAAGATGTGCTGGTCTTGACTGGTCTTGAGAAAAAATCGGCCAAGACCGAGACAAGACCAAGACCTTAAAATGTGGCCTTGAGTCCCACAACACTAGTGACGTGCATCCTGGATTGTGAAGGTGTTGGACATTTGTTTGCAGTTGAATTCACTAATGTTATTTCTTTTGTTCTTGTAGAAAAAGGGATTGAGATCACCGCACCAAATGTGACAGTGTTTAAACCTTCACCAAGTGAGTGCGAAAACCCGAAAGACGATACGAGGAAGAAGACCTTACTCTGTTTGGCCACTGGATTCTACCCGGACCATGTCACGGTGTTCTGGCAGATTGACGGGAGGAACGTCACCGATGGCGTGGCAACCAACGATGCTGTTCAGGATCAAACAACTAGAAAATACCAAATCACCAGCAGGCTGAGGGTCCCTGCTGATGACTGGCACTGGAACAACCCTAAGAAAAACTTCTCCTGTGTTGTCGCCTTCTTTAATAACATAACAACTTTCAACACGACAGACTTTGTTTTTGGTGAAGAAAGTACGTTCATGTAAAACTCAGAAATAACAAACATGATCTTTTTTATTGCTGCATGTGCATGTAAACAATAATCTGATATTGTCTATCCCATTTATTTTTTCTCTACCAGTTACAAAACGTTTCAAGACAAGAGGTAAATATACCATCTCATCTCGCTCCACCTGGAAACATCTGGTGTTTATATATACAGTAATTGAGAAGAAAAGCAGTAATAAACACACTGAATGCATCGTCTTTGAACCATATAACTCATCTGAATGTTTGACTTTTGTCGTGCAGGAAAACATTTGAGGACCACACACACCTACGAACTCACCTACGCTGTTTTTATCATCAAGAGCTGCATCTACGGAGCCTTTGTGACGTTTCTGGTGTGGAAACTTAAGGTTTGTCAAACACACAAACAGGCATAATAAGCTATTGCCTCAGCCTACACCTTTTGGTTGCATGTATCTATGCATTTTGTCAGTCTCTTCTTTTTTAATTGACCAAATGAATAAATAAAACACCGTTCCTGACATAAAACTGCTTCCATATAATTTTCTATGTGAATAAAAAAGTAATAAAATGTCCGTTTCAGGGTTCAGCCAGAAAGTGGAACTACTGAGAGCCGACCTGAGAGGATCAGATCCTGGGAGATGGATCAACTTGCTTTCTGTAAATAAGAAATGAAAACGTAGTTTAGTTACAGAGCTGCTGAGAAGTTTGCCTTTACCTGCTTTATTCTCCTTCTGGTGAACTTTCTGGGTTAAAGTTTTGATGGCCGTCCAGAGTTGTAAGAAATGATTTGCCTTACAGATCTTAGAAAAACCTTTCCTTTGGATGTCTCATTTGATTGGTCTGCTTAATTGATCACTTGAGCACCCATATGTGTTTTACCTGTGTCTATTACCTATACTTGACTTTACCAATGCAGCTGGGGTTCACTTACTTTTGCAAATACTCTATACAAGTACGTGGAATTGATAAACATGAACCTGACATTTCATATATAAAAACAATAAAATTAGAAAATCATGGTAAAAACAACAGAAAAATCTAAACTATTCAAAGCGTTCACAAACTTTTAAGCAGCACTGTATATCTCTACAATACTGTATGTCATAATGCATTTAAACTTGAGCCGGCAATAGTGTGTTTATTCTTACATTGTTAAAGCTACAATCAAGTTAAAACATTATTATGTGTTAGGGGTGGTGAAATGCTTGTGTGTTTCCTTTTTTTCTTCAATAAAAGTGTTTCTGGAAAGTCATTGGAAGTCTTATTTGTTGTTATATAAAAGTTTGTCTTGAGGGATTGTCTGTCTGTGCAGAAAATTGACGCTGTAATTGATAAAGCTTCGACAACAGACGCTGTTCATGCTCTGTGGTGAACATGAAGACAGGATTAGACAGATCTGTCAGTTGCTCCAATTTTGTTTTTGTGTTTTTGCGACTATGCAGATGTTACCATCCTCCACCCATTGTTCCCACATCTCACTGAACTGTGTGATAGTGGGAGGTATTTATTTTTAGTGGCACAGCAACCAGCCTGTTTTCTCAGAAACCAACTACTTTCCACTTTACACATTCATGTTGAAACATTTCAGCTCAGGAAAAACATTGCATACAGATTAATTTGGTTCGAAAAAAGGTTTTCCAATGAACAAACTGAAACTGACTCATGCTTTATGAGTTTTTTGTCTTACACATTTAATGTCACCACAGATCTGAATCTAATTATTTTTGTTAAATGGTTAACAGCGTGGATTCATTTGAGTTGTATCTAGTCTTTCCACTTTCCACTTACATTTGTTCAAATGCTTTCAGCAGTAACAAGTAATTGTGAAGAGTGAGTGTCTTCACAACACAACACAACGACAGGAAATCAACGTTATCCCTCCGTGTACAAAAGAAGGTCAGAGCTGGTGTTGGTGAGAAGAGACGGTGCAGAGGAGAGGATGTGGTCACACAGCAGCCGGCGCATCGAGCTCTCTGTGCTGAGAAATGACAGAGGTGCAAACTTCCACCGAAACCACAACCTCCGGCTCACACACACACACACACACACACACACACACACACACACACACACACACACACACACACACACACACACACATAGGCTGCACCTGCAACTCTGCACCAGTTCACGCCCACAGTGCACATCTCTGAGCAAACAGATGCAACAACTTCCAACTACAGTACCAACACCAACATAACAACATATAAGAGCTGTTTACTGGGATCTGGGGCAGAAAGCTGCATATGAAGTTTTTAATGGTGCATAAAACACCACAACTGCTGCTGTAGAGACGGCACGGCAGCGCCTGCACTTCCTCGTTCCTCCCAGTCCTAAAACAACCTGCATCTGAAGCTACTGATGGCCTTCTACTGATGGTGTGCAGGCTGTTTGGTAGCCGACAGAAAAACTCTGCAGAGGATCAAAAGATCAGCATAAAAAAAACCAGTGGCAGAGCAAAAAACATTAGCAAAGACCCTTCCCAACCTGGTCACCTCCATTTTGAACTTTTATTGCCCAGTTTTTTCCCTAAAGCCATCCAGACTCTCAACAAAAACACAGTAATTCTGCAGCTCCAGACGTATCCAATCATATCATACATACATACATCACCACTTACAAGCACTTTATACCCCATGTAACCTGCCATGGTTGTGTTTGTTTCCATATCATATTTCAACCTATCTTGTTTTTATGTTGAAGATTGTTTTTCTATTTTATGAGCTTCCTGTTTTTATTACATACGATGATTGTATGTGTGTGTGCTAGAATACCTCTCTGGTGGGCAATTACAATTTCACTGTGTTTTAAATTAAGTGACATCTTGTCTTATATCTTATCTTATTTGAAATAAGACAAAGGGAAAATGTATTTCGCTGGATTAAAACAATATCAGGTAAAGACACCCAACATAAATGAACTACTACTTGGTACATAACTATATTTGAAAAACAGCTGGGTATGAAATGCTCGTGTCTGAACAGTCCCTCGTCATCTGTAAAACCTCCAGTGGGACTAAACCGTTAAAAAAAACATGTTGTATTCATTGCAGTCACATAAACAGGAAACTGTGTGTGAAGGCAGCAACAGAAACACGTTGTATTAAAATGATCATTTCTACAACTAAGCTTTAGATGTATTTATAAGCTGCTCTTTTATTATTTCTGTTTGAGAACAGGATGTCAAATGGTTTCTGTTGTTATTTAAAACTTCTAGACTAGTGTGAAACTTCAAACTGTTTACAAGGATAAAAACACATCTACAGCCTGAAGCTGATAAATTATTATATTGTTTTATTCATTATAACAAGGCAACAGCAAGCCAGGGCAAACTGCAACACAATAATTTTCCTTTTCTTTTGATTTGAAAAGGATTAGGGCTTCAACTTAACTTCATTATATGATACTTATGGTGTACTATATAATAAATTACCATTGAAGTATCAAATAAGCAACAGACAAAGAAATGTTTGTCCCACATGTTCAGATTCCAGCAGCTGTCAGTGACATTTATTGTGTTGAAAGCCCCCTTGTGGTGCCACCTGTCATGCTCATGTTCTGGTTTTTGGTTATTCAAACCACCATTTTTATTGGTTTGTTTGTTATTTTTAATCCATATATTTTCTATAATCAAGTATAAGTAAAATAAATAAATAAATAAATAAAACTGCCTGGTAAGAGTTCCTTATATGTCACAGAACAAGTACAATCCTGTATCAATCGCATCTTCTTTGAACCAAAAAAAAGAGAGAGAGAGAGAGATAAAATCTAACAACTTCTGATTTTCTGAATTTAAAATAAGTTACACCATTATACAGTATTATTCTGGATGTTTCCTGTGGGAGGGCCCCAGTGACACTGATACTTACCATGATTGGATTTTAGACTTTTTCTGCCACCTGCTGGTGAGTGTGTGAAACCACAAAATGGAGCTCAGTTTTTCAGTTTGGATGTTTTGTAACCCTTTCATTTACAGATACGTAATAATATCAAGAAATAGCCAATACATAACAATTAATTGCATTATAATGTCTAGAAATAGCCTAGAAATAATGATCTATTTCATAGTAATGTGGAGAAATATAACCAAGAAATAACGATTGATTGCGTAGAAGTAGCCCAGAAATAACGACTAATTGCAAGGACTTGGTGGAGAATTCCCCTGTGTTATCTAACCCCATAACTTCAATGTCAAGGTGCCTCCAGATGAAAAACAAAGCTCATATCATTGGTGTTATTTAGGCTGAGATGGTGAGCGTGTTAAGTCAAACTAAGAAATTAAATCTGAATATATTCTCCAGTTTTTTTTATGGATTCATTAAAATTAGCCCCAATCTGTGCATCTTAACTTATTATCATTCACAATTACTGAAGAACACCAAATGACATGAGTATAAATTAATCAATAAATGAATTAATACATGTAGAAAAAATACTTTTTCAAAATACCTTTATTTTTTATTTATGTAGCCTATGTATTAGAATATTTATATTTGCATTTATTGATTCATTTATACTCGTGCAATGATGGAGCATGTTGTTGGTGCTGAAGTGTCAGCAGAGGGCAGTGTGCACCTCTTCATCACCATCAAGAGCTTGAAGGAGCTTCTCAGAGAAAGAAATGGCAAAGAGAGTCTGAAGTCTCTACATGTGTTGAATCAGTCCACATGGGAATCAAACCTGCTCCACCTCCTCTGCTTCTCTCAGTGTCATAAAGACAGGTGTCCTCACAGGTATTTTGCATGACTCATACGCATCACTGCTCCTCAGAGTTTAAGTTCTTCTGTCACAGAGAGTCTGAACTGTTCTCGTGGCCTCACACTGAAAACGCCACTGAATGTCGCCAACAACCACTCTGCTTGTCGTGTTGGTTTTTCTGAGTCAAGGTGAGAAGGTTATCGGAAAAATTCTAATCGATCACATTTTCTCAGTTTGCTATTACATGATATTACATATATATATATTGCTAACATGAATTTACAAAACTATTTAAAACAAAATCTGAAAAAAATAAATAATATCATTCTAGTCATTTTTGTAAGTTTAGAGAGAAACTGTTGATTTCCTTCTATCATAAGTTCATGATTTGGAAATTATTTTTCATAAATTGTAAAGATGTAGAAAGTAGAAATCCTCAAAAAAGTCAGATATGAGAGTATAACAAAGAAATCATTATGAACTAATAAAGACAATAAATAATAAATTATATATGTTCTCTATATACCATGTGGACAAATCCAGTCAAAAAACACTGCATCAAAAAAGTAGCACCATTTTAATCCAGATGTTCAAAATCCAATCCTGTAAAATCTATTTCCTTCTCTTCCACTGTGATGATATTTAGTGTAAATCCAAGCAGCATTTCTCCTGATGTTGTGTCCCACGTCTCCTTCAGTCTGTTGAGAGCAGAGAAATCATTTCCATAGAGAGGAGGCTTTGCATCGTCAGCTGATCCTCCAGAGATCTGAGAAGGTTTATAGTCCTGTGAGTTCAACACTGCAGGACTCAGATCTGTCAGTGGACTCAGCAGAAACCACCATGACTCTCATCACCATCCTCATCTGGACTCTGGCCTGCTGCTGTTTTACAGGTTCAGTCTCTCAGCAACGTTTCAAACACAATGTTTTACCTTTTCTCTCATTTCTTCCTGCTGATTAATGAATGGTTTGTTTTTGTCTGCAGGTTGCAGTGCTCAGGTGACGGTGACTCAACCTCCACTAGTGACAAATACTCCAGGATCCACTGTCAACATCACCTGTAAAACCAACCCGGCTGTTGACAGCGATAGTGATGGTCAGGGTATGTTCTGGTATCAACAGAAATCTGGACAGGCTCCAAAGCTCCTAATAATAGTGGCAAACCAACGTCATTCATCAACACCGTCTCGATTCAGTGGCAGTGGAAGCAGCTCTGACTTCAGTTTGACCATCAGTGGAGTTCAGGCTGAAGATGCAGCAGTTTATTACTGTCAGAGCATACATGTAATAAGTGGTGCCCTGGTGTTCACACAGTGATTTGTGGTCGTACAAAAACCTCCCTCAGACTGCAGAGACTCTGACACAGACCAGTGAACACACAGCTGACACTCACCACACCAAACACTAAACACATTATACTCAATATTTAAGGTTTATTTTTAAGTTTAGCCAAACTGTTTATGACATTATGTTTTTTTCTCATTATGTTTTTCCCTATTTAAATCACATGTTTTAGCTCAAATTACACTGTTTCACCTCCTGCATTACAAACTGATGGTTCATTTACAACCTATTTAACGAAGAAGAACAGAAGAACTGGAGGTTTTTTAGTGAAATGTCTCAGTAACTCTGAGATTATTTATCATGAAATTTGATTCAAACATCCTCAAAGTCAAGTGTAATATTTCATGTTATATTCTAAATTTTACACTTTCAGTTTGACTTTGGTTCACTTGCAGTAGCTAAAGTTAGAAATTAGAATAAGCTTCATGTTTTACGTTTGGAGGAGTTCTGTTCATCTTATTGTTAACTTTATATGGCTGGGAAATTAACCAAAAAATGTAACACTAATGAGTAACAACATTTCTTTGTAAATTTCTTATGTCAAAATAAAATCGAGGACAATCAATAAACCATGAATAATATAACACCAGTTAAAAAGCAGTTTAAAGGTTTGACAATGGTGAAGAGAAAAGTGACAAAAAAAAGGCAAAAACAGTATAAAATACTTTGTGTTACATGTGTTTGATGTGTACAGTGAGATGATGAAGCATGATCTTGAAAATATTCAAGATCTGAATCAGAACCACACCAACATGTTGTTGTTGTGAGACTGAAGTGTCAGCAGAGGGCAGTGTGCACCTCTTCATCACCATCAAGAGCTTGAAGGAGCTTCTCAGAGAAAGAAACGGCAAAGAGAGTCTGAAGTTTCTACTCAACTCAACTCAACTCAACTCAACTTTATTTATATAGCACAGTTTCATCACAATGCAGAAATTGATCCAAAATGCTTCACCACAAAACAAAGAATACAAAACAGCAACAAAAATGAAATAAACATAGTAGAAACAGAAATTGGAGTTGAAAATGAGTGAATGGTTTGATAGAGGGGGCTAATGGTCCAAGATGGGGAGAAATGCTCTGGGTTGGGTGCTGTGGATCAAATAGTATGACTTTGGTTTTGTTTTCGTTGAGCTGAAGAAAGTTTGTGGCCATCCAGGACTTGATATCTGTGAGGAAGTTGTTGAGGTCGGCTAGTTTGTTGTAGTTATTGGGCTCCACAGGGAGGTAAATGTGCGTATCGTCAGCGTAACAGTGAAAGGAAATGTTGTGATTTTGGATAATTTGGCCTTGTGGAAGCAGGTAGATGGAGAAGAGAAGTGGGCCGAGTATAGGACCTTGAGGGACGCCACAGGAGACGGAGGCTGAGGAGGAAGATGAATTTCCAGTTGAGACACTACACGTGTTGAATCAGTCCACATGGGGATCAAACCTGCTCCACCTCCTCTGCTTCTCTCAGTTTCATAAAGACAGGTGTCCTCACAGGTATTTTGCATGACTCATACGCATCACTGCTCCTCAGAGTTTAAGTTCTTCTGTCACAGAGAGTCTGAACTGTTCTCGTGGCCTCACACTGAAAACTGCATCAGGATGATGTCGCCAACAACAACTCTGCTTGTCGTGTTGGTTTTTCTGAGTCGAGGTGAGAAGGTTTTAATGTTTATCTGACATTTCTAATTCAGCAAATTTTCTTAATTTGCTACAACGTGACACTTATTTTTGAGATTAATGTTCAATTTCTCATTCCAGAGTCTTCAGCCGACATCTTTTTGACTCAATCAGACAAATCCAAGTCTGTCAGTCTTGGAGGGACTGTGACCATCAGCGCCACAGGGAGTTCAGATATTGGTAATATGTTGATTTGGTACCTTCAGAAACCTGGACAGGCTCCAAAAGCCCTGTTTCGCAGTTCAACATGGAGACTCTCAGGAACTCCGTCTCGATTCAGTGGCAGTAGGTCTGGTTCTCACTACACTTTGACCATCAGTGGTTTTCAAGCTGAAGATGTTGGAGATTACTACTGTCTGTGTTACCATCGCGATTATGGAGTGTTCACACGGTGATTTAGAGCCGTACAAAAACCTCCTTCAGTTTGACTGAAGTGAAACAGCTGCTGCAGCTGCAGAGGGCTGGTGAACAGACTGAGAACTGGTCCAGTGAACACAACACAAGAGTCATCAAGCAGAACCACAATGAACCCTAAATACAAAGTCATGAAGTGGCCGTACAAAAACCTCCTGTTCTGTGAACAAGCATCTACCCACTGACTATTCACTATATTTACAGATAAAACATGTTAATAAAAATGTTTAATTCTTTATTCAATTTGCAAAACTATTTAAAATTAAATCTGAAAAAAATAATATAATTCTAGTCTTTTTTTGTAAGTTTATAGAGAAACTGTTGATTTCCTTCTGTCATAAATTCATGATTTGGAAATTATTTTTGATAAACTGTAAAGATGTAGAAAGTATAAATCCTCAAAAAATTCAGATATGAGAATATAATGAAATCATTATAAAATAATAAATACAATAAATAATAAATAATATTTTTTTCTCTATTTATCCTATGGACAAATCCAGTCAACAAACACTGCATCAAAAAAGTGACACCATTTTAATCCAGATGTTCAAAATCCAATCCTGTAAAATCTATTTCCTTCTCTTCCACTGTGATGATATTTAGTGTAAATCCAAGCAGCATTTCTCCTGATGTTGTGTCCCACGTCTCCTTCAGTCTGTTGAGAGCAGAGAAATCATTTCCATAGAGAGGAGGCTTTGCATCGTCAGCTGATCCTCCAGAGATCTGAGAAGGTTTATAGTCCTGTGAGTTCAACACTGCAGGACTCAGATCTGTCAGTGGACTCAGCAGAAACCACCATGACTCTCATCACCATCCTCATCTGGACTCTGGCCTGCTGCTGTTTTACAGGTTCAGTCTCTCAGCAACGTTTCAAACACGATGTTTTACCTTTTCTCTCATTTCTTCCTGCTGATTAATGAATGGTTTGTTTTTGTCTGCAGGTTGCAGTGCTCAGGTGACGGTGACTCAACCTCCACTAGTGACAAATACTCCAGGATCCACCGTCTCCATCACCTGTAGAACCAACCCGGCTGTTTACAGAGGTGGTAATGGTGATAATATGTACTGGTATCAACATAAATCTGGACAGGCTCCAAAGCTCCTAATAAAACTTGTAAACCAACGTCATTCAACAACACCTTCTCGATTCAGCGGCAGTGGAAGCAGCTCTGACTTCAGTTTGACCATCAGTGGAGTTCAGGCTGAAGATGCAGCAGTTTATTTCTGTCAGTCTTACCATAGTGGTGGAGTGTTCACACGGTGATTTAGAGCCGTACAAAAACCTCCTTCAGTTTGACTGAAGTGAAACAGCTGCTGCAGCTGCAGAGGGCTGGTGAACAGACTGAGAACTGGTCCAGTGAACACAACACAAGAGTCATCAAGCAGAACCACAATGAACCCTAAATACAACTGAAACACACTGACACCTTTCCTTATATAGTTTAAGACTTTTTCTTTCATTAAATCATCTCTTAATAATCTTACTGTAAATTAGATAGAAGTAGTAGTAAATGTTAAACAGCATCTGAGGCAACAGCTGCAGACAAAAATATGAAATTGCAACAGTTCAAACTGGAGTGAAAATGTCCAGTTTGCTGCATATCTAAGGGTTAAGCTCCTTTATTAGTAATATATTATCATGTATGATAGTGGAATGATCCAGAGAGTATTTTTCCTAAAGTTTTATAATGAAACACAGAGACACTGATTTATTATAACACACTGTTTTATTTAAAAGATTAAATGCAGTATTTCCAGATTCAGATGAATCAGAGAGTGATGAACATGAAGCAGAATATGCAGAGGATCAGCATCAGAAAGCAACATGCAGACTAACACACTGAGTGGAGCTGTGAGAGCTGCAGAAATGTGTGCAGAGAGGAGATGTGTAGCTTGATCCAGATGTGTGTCAGAGCAGCAGCAGCAGCAGCAGCAGCAGCAGCAGCAGCAGCAGCAGCAGCAGCAGCATGGTTTCCAGACAGGAAGTGTTGCTGCAGCTCTACTCTGAGCAGCGGTCAGGCTCCAGGGTTTGAGTGACAGGGCTCTGTCCACTCAGAGTGGCCTCACAGCTCACTGAGCCCGCCTTCCTCCACTGGTCTGCAGACAGGCTCAGGGTGCTGGTCCAGCTGTAGCGGCCGTCACTCCCCGGGACCTCCAGGCTGCGTGACACCCCCGAGGAGCTGCTGCTGCCCCCCACCTTCCAGCCCAGCGTCCAGGCTGAGGGGAAGCCTCCGCTGGCCACACACGCCAGTGTGGCACTGCCCTGCTGCAGCTCCTCTCTGGAGGGGGGGAGGACGGTCAGGGTGGGCCGCGTCACCCCCACTGGAGGAGAGAAAGGGGGAGAGAGAGAGAGGGAGGGGGAGAGAAAAGACAAAGGAAGGAGAATGAAGGCTTGGTGATACAGAAACATGACACACTGGTCACTTCTTCTATTTGATCAGATGAAACAGACAAACTTGTTCTACTGTTGCTCTCATGAATCACTCAGCATCAGACACACGATTCAAGTGTAAATGCATCTAGAAAGGTTGATTGGTATTGATTATTGATTATTGATATGTTTATATATGTTTGATCTTCACTGGTGTGAAAACAGTTGAAACTTTTATCATCTGTCTCTTTCACTTCCTTTTCTCTACATGTAAAACAAATGAAGCGTGAACACGAAACTGAGCTGCTCTCACTGATACAATCATGTTTGTGTTCAACATGAATCCACATCAGGGTTTAGTTCAACTCTGTTATTATTTAAAAATGATAAATGAAAACATAATGAAATTGTTGATCTATTTTTTCCTTTTTGAAGACTAAACATTTTACAGTCCAAGATTTTGAAGCGGACAATAAATCATCAGATGGTGAGATCAGATTTTTTTTTTAAATTAATAACAAGATTATCAAGAAAAGTCAATAACTGAACTTAATCAAAGTCTCATTAGATAAAATATAAGATATAATCAAATTTTACATGTTGTACAGTGTAAAAATCTCTGGTACTTACCGTCAACGACGAGTTTGGTTCCTCCACCAAAAGTCCTCCACAGTGATACAAAGTCATGAAGCGGCCGTACAAAAACCTCCTGCTCTGAGAACAAGCATCTACCCACTGACTATTCACTGTATTTACAGATAAAACATGTTAACAAATAAAAGTTTAAGACATTATTCAATTTACAAAACTATTTAAAACAAAATCTGAAAAAAATAATATCACTCTAGTCATTTTTTTTGTAAGTTTAGAGAGAAACTGTTGATTTCCTTCTGTCATAAGTTTATGATTTGGAAATTATTTTTGATAAACTGGAAAGATGTAGAAAGTAGAAATCCTCACAAAAGTCAGATATTAGAATATAACAAAGAAATCATTATAAAATAATTAATACAATAAATAATAAATTATATTTTTTCTCTATATACCCTGTGGACAAATCCAGTCAAAAGAAACTGCATCAAAAAAAGTGACACCATTTTAATCCAGATGTTCAAAATCCAATCCTGTAAAATCTATTTCCTTCTCTTCCACTGTGATGATATTTAGTGTAAATCCAAGCAGCATTTCTCCTGATGTTGTGTCCCACGTCTCCTTCAGTCTGTTGAGAGCAGAGAAATCATTTCCATAGAGAGGAGGCTTTGCATCGTCAGCTGATCCTCCAGAGATCTGAGAAGGTTTATAGTCCTGTGAGTTCAACACTGCAGGACTCAGATCTGTCAGTGGACTCAGCAGAAACCACCATGACTCTCATCACCATCCTCATCTGGACTCTGGCCTGCTGCTGTTTTACAGGTTCAGTCTCTCAGCAACGTTTCAAACACGATGTTTTACCTTTTCTCTCATTTCTTCCTGCTGATTAATGAATGGTTTGTTTTTGTCTGCAGGTTGCAGTGCTCAGGTGACGGTGACTCAACCTCCACTAGTGACAAATACTCCAGGATCCACCGTCTCCATCACCTGTAAAACCAACCAGGATGTTGTCGAATATGATGTCGGTGATGCTATGTTCTGGTATCAATTCAAATCTGGACAGCCTCCAAAGCTCCTAATAAAACTTGTAAACCAACGTGAATCAACAACACCGTCTCGATTCAGTGGCAGTGGAAGCAGCTCTGACTTCAGTTTGACCATCAGTGGAGTTCAGGCTGAAGATGCAGCAGTTTATTACTGTCAGTCTTACCATGATATAGATGATGCTGAAGTGTTCACACGGTGATTTGTGGTCGTACAAAAACCTCCCTCAGACTGCAGAGACTCTGACACAGACCAGTGAACACACAGCTGACACTCACCTCACCAAACACTAAACACACATTATACTGAATTTATTTTTAAGTTTAGCCAAACTGTTTACGACATGAGGTTTTTTTTTTTAAAGTAAATTAAACGTTTTAGCTCTAATTACACTGTTTCACCTCCTGCATTACAAACTGATGGTTCATTTACAACCTATTTACGAATTTACGAAGAAGAACAGAAGAACTGAAGTTTTTTAGTCAAATGTCTCAGTAACTCTGAGATTATTTATCATGAAAGTTGTTTCAAACATCCTCAAGGTCAAGTGTAATATTTAATGTCATATTTTAAATGTTACATTTTCAGTTTGACTTTGGTTCTCTTGCAGTAAAGTTAGAAATTAGAATAAACTTCATGTTTAGAGTTTTGAAGACTGTTTGTTATTCTTGTGGTAAACTATAGCTGGGAATATTAACCAATAATGTAACAATAAACATCAACAACAGCACATATTTGTAAGTTTGTTAGATGACAAGATATAATTGAGAATAAACAATAAAACATGATATTTAACCAGTTTAAAACAGTTTAAAGGTTTGACTGGTGAAGAGAAAAGTGACAAAAAAAGTTTCAACCAGTATAAAATACTTTGTGTTACATGTGTTTGATGTGAACAGTGAGATGATGAAGCATGATCTTAAAAATGTTCAAGATCTGAATCAGAACCACACCAACATGTTGTTGTTGTGAGACTGAAGTGTCAGCAGAGGGCAGTGTGCACCTCTTCATCACCGTCAAGAGCTTGAAGGAGCTTCTCAGAGAAAGAAACGGCAAAGAGAGTCTGAAGTTTCAACTCAACTCAACTCAACTCAACTCAACTCAACTCAACTCAGCTTTATTTATATAGCACAGTTTCAACACAATGCAGAAACTGATCTAAAATGCTTTACCACAAAACAAAGAATACAAAACAGCAACAAAAAGAAAATAAACATAACAGAAACTGAAATTGGAGTTGAAAATTAATGAATGCTTTGATAGAGGGGGCTAATGGTCCAAAATGAGGAGAAATGCTTTGGGTTGGGTGCTGTGGACCAAATAGTATGACTTTGGTTTTGTTTTCGTTGAGCTGGAGAAAGTTTGTGACCGTCCAGGACTTGATATCTGTGAGGCAGTTGTTGAGGTCAGCTAGTTTGTTGTAGTTATTGGGCTCCAGGGGGTAATAGATTAGCGTATCGTCGACGTAAAAGTGAAAGGAAATGTTGTTATTTTAAATAATTTGGCCTCGTGGAAGCAGGTAGATGGAGAAGAGAAGTGGGCCGAGTATAGGACCTTGAGGGACGCCACAGGAGACGGAGGCTGAGGAGGAAGATGAATTTCCAGTTGAGACACTACATGTGTTGAATCAGTCCACATGGGGATCAAACCTGCTCCACCTCCTCTGCTTCTCTCAGTTTCATAAAGACAGGTGTCCTCACAGGTATTTTGCATAACTCACACTGAGTAAGTTCATGATTTGGAAATTATTTTTGATAAACTGTAAAGATGTAGAAAGTAGAAATCCCCACAAAAGTCAGATATTAGAATTTAATAAAGAAACCATTATAAAATAATAATGACAATAAATAATGAATTATATCTTTTTTTCT
Source organism: Trachurus trachurus (assembly GCF_905171665.1). Lineage (NCBI taxonomy): Eukaryota > Metazoa > Chordata > Actinopteri > Carangiformes > Carangidae > Trachurus > Trachurus trachurus. The sequence goes on along the minus strand of NC_139907.1, from coordinate 7,589,883 downwards.
TTTTTTCCCCCTGGACAAATCCAGTCAAAAAACACTGCATCAAAAAAGTGACACCATTTTAATCCAGATGTTCAAAATCCAATCCTGTAAAATCTATTTTCTTCTCTTCCTCTGTGATGATATTTAGTGTAAATCCAAGCAGCATTTCTCCTGATGTTGTGTCCCACGTCTCCTTCAGTCTGTTGAGAGCAGAGAAATCATTTCCATAGAGAGGAGGCTTTGCATCGTCAGCTGATCCTCCAGAGATCTGAGAAGGTTTATAGTCCTGTGAGTTCAACACTGCAGGACTCAGATCTGTCAGTGGACTCAGCAGAAACCACCATGACTCTCATCACCATCCTCATCTGGACTCTGGCCTGCTGCTGTTTTACAGGTTCAGTCTCTCAGCAACGTTTCAAACACGATGTTTTACCTTTTCTCTCATTTCTTCCTGCTGATTAATGAATGGTTTGTTTTTGTCTGCAGGTTGCAGTGCTCAGGTGACGGTGACTCAACGACCTCCACTAGTGACGTTTACTCCAGGATCCACCGTCTCCATCACCTGTAAAACCAACCCGGCTGTTTACAGAGGTGGTTATGGTGATAATATGTACTGGTATCAACATAAATCTGGACAGGCTCCAAAGCTCCTAATAAAATATGCAAACCAACGTGAATCAACAACACCGTCTCGATTCAGTGGCAGTGGAAGCAGCTCTGACTTCAGTTTGACCATCAGTGGAGTTCAGGCTGAAGATGCAGCAGTTTATTACTGTCAGTCTTAACATAGTGGTGGAGTGTTCACACGGTGATTTAGAGCCGTACAAAAACCTCCTTGAGTTTGACTGAAGTGAAACAGCTGCTGCAGCTGCAGAGGGCTGGTGAACAGACTGAGAACTGGTCCAGTGAACACAACACAAGAGTCATCAAGCAGAACCACAATGAACCCTGAATACAACTGAAACACACACACTGACACCTTTCCATATATAGTTTTAGACGTTTTCTTTCATTAATTCATCGTTTTATGATCTTACTGTAAATTAGATCAATCTTAAAGTAGGAATGTTAAACAGCATCTGAGGCAACAGCTGCAAATGAAGTTCATCCAGTTCAAACTGGAGTGAAAATGTCCAGTTTACTGCATATCTAAGGGTTAAACTTCTTTATTAGTAATATATTATCATGTATGACAGTGGAATGATCCAGAGAGTATTTTTTCTAAAGTTTTATAATGAAACACAGAGACACTGATTTATTATAACACACTGTTTTATTTAAAAGATAAAATGCAGTATTTCCAGATTCAGATGAATCAGAGAGTGATGAACATGAAGCAGAATATGCAGAGGATCAGCATCAGAAAGCAACATGCAGACTAACACACTGAGTGGAGCTGTGAGAGCTGCAGAAATGTGTGCAGAGAGGAGATGTGTAGCTTGATCCAGATGTGTGTGAGAGCAGCAGCAGCAGCAGCAGCAGCAGCAGCAGCAGCAGCAGCAGCAGCATGGTTTCCAGACAGGAAGTGTTGCTGCAGCTCTACTCTGAGCAGCGGTCAGGCTCCAGGGTTTGAGTGACAGGGCTCTGTCCACTCAGAGTGGCCTCACAGCTCACTGAGCCCGCCTTCCTCCACTGGTCTGCAGACAGGCTCAGGGTGCTGGTCCAGCTGTAGCGGCCGTCACTCCCCGGGACCTCCAGGCTGCGTGACACCCCCGAGGAGCTGCTGCTGCCCCCCACCTTCCAGCCCAGCGTCCAGGCTGAGGGGAAGCCTCCGCTGGCCACACACGCCAGTGTGGCACTGCCCTGCTGCAGCTCCTCTCTGGAGGGGGGGAGGACGGTCAGGGTGGGCCGCGTCACCCCCACTGGAGGAGAGAAAGGGGGAGAGAGAGGGAGGGAGGGATGGAGGGAGGGGGGAGAGAAAAGACAAAGGAAGGAGAATGAAGGCTTGGTGATACAGAAACATGACACACTGGTCACTTCTTCTATTTGATCAGATGAAACAGACAAACTTGTTCTACTGTTGCTCTCATGAATCACTCAGCATCAGACACACGATTCAAGTGTAAATGCATCTAGAAAGGTTGATTGGTATTGATTATTGATTATTGATATGTTTATATATGTTTGATCTTCACTGGTGTGAAAACAGTTGAAACTTTTATCATCTGTCTCTTTCACTTCCTTTTCTCTACATGTAAAACAAATGAAGCGTGAACACGAAGCTGAGCTGCTCTCACTGATACAATCATGTTTGTGTTCAACATGAATCCACATCAAGGTTTAGTTCAACTCTGTTATTATTTAAAAATGATAAATGAAAACATAATGAAAATGTTGATCTTTTTTATTTGAAGACTAAACATATTACAGTCCAAGATTTTGAAGCAGACGATAAATCATCAGACGGTAAGATCAAATTTTTTGGATAAATAACAAAATTATGAACAAAATTCAATTAATGAACTCAATCAACAACTCATTAGTTTTAATATTACTAAATTTTACGAGTTGTACAATGTAAAAATCTCTGGTACTTACCGTCAACGACGAGTTTGGTTCCTCCACCAAAAGTCCACCACAGTGATACAAAGTCATGAAGCGGCCGTACAAAAACCTCCTGCTCTGAGAACAAGCATCTACCCACTGACTATTCACTGTATTTACAGATAAAACACTAGAATCAATGAAATGTTTACATACAGAACTCCTTTAAACAAAATCTGCATACATAAATATGTATCTATCTTTTTTTTTTAAGTAAATTTAGAGAGAAACAGTTAATTTACTTGTGTCATGAGTTGGTGAATTGGAAATCATCTTTCATGAATTGTACAGTAAAGCTGCTAAGGTAGAAATTCTCAAAAAGTCTGAATATACGAGTATAAGAAAGAAGTTATTAAAAAATAATAAATACAATAAATAATACATTATATATGTTTCTCTATATACCCTGTGGACAAATCCAGTCAAAAAACACTGCATCAAAAATATGACACCATTTTAATCCAGATGTTCAAAATCCAATCCTGTAAAATCTATTTCCTTCTCTTCCACTGTGATGATATTTAGTGTAAATCCAAGCAGCATTTCTCCTGATGTTGTGTCCCACGTCTCCTTCAGTCTGTTGAGAGCAGAGAAATCATTTCCATAGAGAGGAGGCTTTGCATCGTCAGCTGATCCTCCAGAGATCTGAGAAGGTTTATAGTCCTGTGAGTTCAACACTGCAGGACTCAGATCTGTCAGTGGACTCAGCAGAAACCACCATGACTCTCATCACCATCCTCATCTGGACTCTGGCCTGCTGCTGTTTTACAGGTTCAGTCTCTCAGCAACGTTTCAAACACGATGTTTTACCTTTTCTCTCATTTCTTCCTGCTGATTAATGAATGGTTTGTTTTTGTCTGCAGGTTGCAGTGCTCAGGTGACGGTGACTCAACCTCCACTAGTGACAAATACTCCAGGATCCACTGTCTCCATCACCTGTAAAACCAACAGAGATGGTAATGGTGGGGATATGTACTGGTATCACCATAAATCTGGACAGGCTCCAAAGCTCCTAATAAAACTTGTCATTCAATAACACCGTCTCGATACAGTGGCAGTGGAAGCAGCTCTGACTTCAGTTTGACCATCAGTGGAGTTCAGGCTGAAGATGAAGCAGTTTATTACTGTCAGGGCCTACATGTAAGAAAGAAACGGTGCCGCGGTGTTCACACTGTGATTTGTGGTCGTACAAAAACCTCCCTCAGACTGCAGAGACTCTGACACAGACCAGTGAACACACAGCTGACACTCACCTCACCAAACAGTAGCTACATGTTCATTAATGTGTGCATTGTATTTTATCTTATTTCTCTGTCTGTTCCAGTAGAAAAAAGTTGAGACTAACATTGTTATGATGTCCAAAATCCAAGATTTCCCCTAATCTTTATTGGCAGAAATATGAAAAAAATTATGTTAACCAAATAAACACAACCTCTTTCTTATCGCCTCATGAATATGGTATTTATATTTAGACCACTTGACCATGGCCTGCCGACCTGTTACAGACATGTAGAGCAAAAATCACATGTCTTTGTTGTTATCCACTCCTCTCCATCAGAGTCATACAACCATGAAGGTCAAAGTCCTCATTCCTTGTCTTATTCCTTATTTCCGCGTTTGTTTTTGAGGAAGCTGGTTTCAGCCATTGCGGAAGGAAGGGAAAGCTGCAGCAGACTACTGCTCATTATTAAAAAAGGACGTTGTACTTCCTGCCTCCAACTCTGCCTGTCTCGTGCTGTCTTCGCGTAACGGTCCGGTTCTTTACGCGCAGATCCTGACGCCTGAAAAATGAACAACCGAAGGAGAAACGCTCTGAAAACCTGTCTCCAGCTAGCGTCTCAGCTTCTGTGGGTAAGTGAGACTTTACTAGTGTTTATATGTTCTCAGCTTGTTGTGTTTCCCTTTTAATCTCACACAAAATACGCATGCCAATTCATCATATAGCAATACAAAGGCTAATACTGCTGGACCTATATGCTATATTGTTTACAACAATGTTAAACATAGAGCTACTAGTGGTCGTTGTGTGTGTATTGGTTGCACTCAAGAGAGGTCATGTGACGCGTTTGCGCACTTGTTTTCTTTTTCTTTTTTTGAGGAAATAGGATTATCAGTCTGAAGACGTGTGTTGTTTTTCAAACTTCATATCAAACTTGTAACCGTATTTTTAACGTGTTTATTTGTTAAGTTATAATGTCATTAAGAAACTTCAGACTTCAGGTTTAACCATCAGTTTTAAATCATTAAATATATTTTACTACCCTGGCTGGGTGTAAGTTTACAATATCCCTCATTTTGTTGCCTTGAGTTGGTTTTATTCCCATGACATGCACATCTATCATCTGTTTCAGGAGACTGGATATTGCCCACAGGTTTTTATATCAACCGGCAAATAATTACTCCACAACTTTAACAATGGCATTTTTTCCAAGATATTTGCAGGTGATAAATAAACTGCATTGATGCAGAATTAACATTCTAGGAAAATGCATGAGTATGCATTATATATAAAGCATATAGCCTATCAGCAGCCGCTTCATTGTAAGACAAAGCTTGTTCTCAGTCTGTCAGTCAAAAAGTTTGTTATGCTACTACTTCACTCATTTGCTTTTGAAAATGGGCCCTGGTGAGTTTAATCTTTGTTCTTCCTTTGCCAGGTGATGGGGTTGGTGGTGGGGCTGAGTGGAGTCTACCTGCTGATGAAATACAGTCACAGCAGCTTATTCTTTTCTCACGCCTATTACATCACCATGCCGGCTATCCTCGTTCTGGTCAGCGCTGGTTTCCTTGTGGTCAGCGGATGCCTCGGCACATTGCTGAGCCTCAAAGACTCCATCTTTCTGCAGGGACTGGTAAGGCTGTTGGTGATTGTGTGTATGCATGATGATCTACAGATGTACTGTAAAAGTGTGCTCTTCTCCAGTTTGTTTATCTACTAGTAGTGGTCTTTTGTGTGGAAAGTTCGGCCTCAGCGTTGGCTTATTTCCACTCCACAAAGGTACAATGAAAGTCCAGCTGCACTGATCTTTACTCATTTATGGTCGATGTCTCTTCTGACTTGTGTTTTTTTTTTTTTTTTTAAGTTGGATTCAGAGATAACGTCCCTCAGTGAAGTGTTTCAAAATTACACAGGAAACAGCCAGGACCTCAACTCTGAAGCTGTGGATGCCACACAAGAGGAGGTTAGTGCTCACTCATGTTAACTGAGTGTTAGAGGAATCCACAACAACATATAAAAGAAAAACAAACACCAACATCTACAGCTGAGTATTAAAGCCTTAGAGCACACTTCCTGTAACAATATCTGCTTTTAAAAGAGGAAATCTCCCCAATTTATCTTTGCATTTTTTCACCCGCGTACACTAATTTAAAATTTAAATAGCACAATAAGTGTGGTGGTTACATCCTGCAGCCATCCTGTAACAGACCATATTGGCTAGGGTCAAGAAGACACCACTGGGTTTTATCTGAAAAATATCAAATGAAAAAAGACCACCAAGAAAAGTGAAACAGCCAAAGATACTTATTATAAACAGACAAAACCATTGTAAAGACACGTAAAGCCACCACAAAGACAACAAAATGATCGTAAAGTGATATTTAATTTAAAGGGACAACGAGGAGTTTCTATTTGGTTATAAAAAAGTCTCGCGTTAATGTGGATGAATCTACGCTACCCACACTTGTTAAAGCAGAAGTAAGCGATCCGGTCATTTTGGCTAACTTCTTGTCAGCAGATGGAGTTAGCAGTCCCCGCCCTCGTCCCTATGTCACCACATGCGCGCGCATCCCTTGGCTGCACACACAGAGAGGACCGCCCCTTTATGCCGTTCTCTCTCCTCATTGGATAAAGGTTGTAGGATACAAGGAAAGTTTTCTCCTCGGCTTACAGCAGAGCAGAGTGACTGACAGACCCGTGTTTCAGACCAAACACTATATAAGTTATTGCAGTCGGAAGATATAACTATTTAAGACTTATATTAACACAAATATTCCGTTTACTTCTACTTTAATGGGCCCATTTTCGATAAATATATCGTTTTGTCTCTATCGTTATTTTGTTATTATTAGTGGTGGCGGAAATGCTGGTCGAGCCGAACCAGCGTTTCTTTACTTTCGGTTTCGTGGCGAGTCATGAGAATAACGCCGCCGAATCGCCGTTTATGGTTGGAACTACGACGGTATGTGATCGTCTTCGAACCTCTGACTTTAATTCTTGATGAATGAAAACATGAGTCTGTCCTGCGCCGGACAAAGAATTTCACGGTGCGGAGGCTCATAAATGTAGTGTGAAAACACTTCGCTTTTCCAAAACTCCTCGTTGTCCCTTTAAGGAAAAAACAGGAAAAGATTGTGCCTGTAATGACTGATACGCACATTTCCTGGAGATAAAGATTTCCATTGTGTTATATTAATAATTGAGTGAATGATTTAATAGGCTATGTATTTTTCTCGTAAGTGACCATGGTATAAGCCATGGTGTCCGATTATCAGAAATTAATGGACTTCGCGGAAGCAACCGGTTCACGCCTCCGCGTCGTCCATTAATTTCTGATAATGGACACCTCGTCGGGCATTATCCCTTAGTGAGTAGACTGAGCATGTTGTGTTTTGGTCCCTGTTAGTTGCAGTGCTGTGGTATCCATGACTACAGGGACTGGCTCCAAACCTCCTGGTTTAACAGTACTGGAGGACTCAGCGTCCCTCAGAGCTGCTGCAACTCTTCGTTCCCCTCCTGCACCGGCAGCGTGGAGCAGCCGTGGGAGCTTTACCCACAGGTAGCCTATAAACATCCTGCAGCACTCACACACACACAACAAACCTCCTCCATCCTCCCTGATTTTGTGTTTCTGTGCTCATGTCTCTCTGTTTCAGGGCTGCCAGGTGAAGCTGGAGGTGGTTTTACACTTTGTACTGAGTTTTATTATCTGGTGCTTCCCAGTGGTTTTTCTAGTGGAGGTGTGATACTTTTCTGTCTTTTATTCTTTATAAACGCAACATATACACTAACTGAAAAAAAGAAACACCGACTAACTTTTCCTGTACTGGATTGAAACTCCTGAAAGTTGCATTACTAATTTGGCTTTAATCAAGCTATATAGCTATAAAAGGGTTGTTAATACTCTTTAATCTTTAGAAAAAGAGTAATATGGACAATTATTACACACAGGCTTCCATGGGTGTTTAATTGTTTCATACAGATATAGCCTATCTGTTCTAGAAGTGAATTATTATTTAATATGGCAGCTAACAAGAACCATCTTCTCCTCTCTTTCCTTTCTTCCTGTAGTTTGTTGTGTTTCTGACGGTGGCACAGCTGATGCGGGACCGGCCGTTAATGGAATATCGCATACTGGGCAAAAACTAAAGACATATGGGACAGGACTGCTACACTTTGCACAAATATTATGATATTATATTATTTTATATTATTATTGTTGGACCTCGATTTCTCTTTCGCTACGATACTCCTGCACACTGCAAAACATGCAACATCAATTGTGGTGTGCACAATCCTGCTGTTGTGTTGTCGATGACTGGATCATCCGACACCAGAAAGAAGATTACGATGACTCAGCTGAATTGTCGTAAAAGGACAAACAATTGCAACTTATAATTGTCTGTGATTTGATGACATCATAGCACAGGCCTATTTCACATATTCCAGTATACATCATTACTAAACAAATCAATGTGATTCGATGATGTATTTGGGAAGTCTTTATGGATTTTTTTCCAGTGTCGTGTTAGCATTAATTCAAAGTAAAATTATAGCAGAGAGGAAGTTGACTTTTCATATTCAGGATCATCAAGGCAATAGTTTTGTTGCTAACTTATATTTCAGGATGCTGTGCATTCCTACAAACAAACAGAATGAGTGTATACATACAGTAACTGTTTTGATAATATAGCATGTCCAAAAAAAAGTGGTCTTGTGGCACAGCTTATGTGTGTAAGTTTATTTTAGTTTAATTTAATTCGGTCTTTGCTTTGACACAGCACCTCATTGTGCAATAGAAACGTTGAGCCACCCCTCCATCTCCCACCTCCCCCTTTACTCAATATTCAACCTGTCCAGGTTGCAGGGAAACACAAACTGCTGGGACTGGGACCTCCTGCTGAGCCACCAACTCACTGAGCTTTGAGTTTTGCATTTACATTGCATCATGGGAAAGAATCTCTCATCTTTCTTTCTGAAAGTAAAGCTTGGCTTACCATAAACAACTTTACCTCTTCTCAAGAACGTGCTTAGTGTATAAAAATGCAGAATCTTGATTTAATAATTTGGACATAAGCTATAGACAGCCAAAACACACCCATAAAGTGTATAGGGCAGGTGGCTTAACTTACCCTTGGCCAAGTGGCTCAACTTACCACACAGCTAAAATGGTGCACTTACATGCTTGGCTTAGGCCTACTTCCTTATGTTGTAGCTCATACATACCACAACTGAGGTATAAAACAAATTTATAATTATCTCTTTTGGTCCAAACACAATTCTCATGAAACCTTAATCGACCAAATTCACTTCTGACAGTAAATTTTTCTTTGTTTTTTTTTGGGGGGGGGGGCATAAATGTGTTACCACTTTACTCATGTGGTTCTTACCTTTACAGACTCCATGAAATGCTGCCTTCCTCCTAAATATTTAATTATTTTTCTTATGGTTTCCTAACAACAAGGGGTGGCGTGGCTGGCTCAACTTGCCCCTATGCTCAACTTACAGTAGGCTACTCTCCCCTATCTGTTATAGTTATACTTTTCACTGAGATGTTGATTAAACGTACACTATTAAATCACGAATTGATTCTTATTATTACTTCATGGAGGCTGTTGTTTTGCAGTGTTATTGTACTATACTGGACTGCTCTAGTTTGAGCTAGGTGCTGCCGTGCTGCTCCTAAATGAACTGTTGACATGGCAGTTGACTTGACCTCCGTCAGTCGGCGGCTCCACTGCAGAGGCGTGGCCGGCGCCGGGCGCATGTTATGTGGGCGTGGCGCGATTCTGCACGTAGCAGCTCCTTCCTCTGTTTCCCCCCACTAACGTTACGTGAGGTCGATCGACTTGGAGGGAACGGAGCGTCGCCAAGAAGAAAGACCAAAAAAAAAAAAAAAAAAAAAAAAAAGGGAGAAGAAAGCAAAAACACCAACCACCCCTCCAAAAAAGCTGGTAAGACTTAAAAAAAAAAAAAAATGCTGACAGACGTTGTTGTGGTTGTGGTTGTGTCTCTAACCGTTACCCGCCGCTGCTGCTGCTGCTGTGTGGCCGTTGTTCGTCGGTTTGGTTCGGTTTGGTTTGGCGGTTGACTGGCGTGTCGCTGCGGCCCGTGATGCAGCCGTTGGGTCGTTACCTAGCTGCGGCGGCTAACGGTTTAGCCTCATATATATATATCTATCTATGCGTTAGCCTCCTCCGCGGCCTGTTAGCAGTTAGCCGTTAGCAGGCCGCTGTGGTTTGGTTTAGACGCAGGGACGGTGGAGACGCGTTGAACTGACGCTCTCTAAAATAGGGCCACGGTGTTGCTGGACGTGAGCTAGCCGACCGACCGCACACCGCCACGTAAACGTAGTACTATATCCTCATAATGGTATGGGCTGTGTGTGTTCATTGGTTTCTGGTTTAGGTTAAAAATTGGTTGTAACGTGTGTGTTTTTTTTTATTCAATGGAGCCTGGTGGTCATACATGTTGTTTACTCGCCTCATCGGATGGGATGAGCATGGCAGCAGCTAGCTAATGCTAATAATGCTAGCCAGGCCGATACACGTTTCCTATGAAGCTACTCATGAACTGAATGATGTGTTCGTAGCTGGTAGATTTAACATAAAAACACACGCACTAGTATTTCATATTGTTTTTATTGGGTTTTCAATGCGATATAGTGAGAGGGAAACGGGAAAATGTGGAGAAATAAGGAGAGCAATCAATCAAAACTGACATGGAAAACCAAAAAGCACAATTGCATGAATACCATACATGGATACAATGTCTTCTGTGTGCGTCACATATACTTACATTCATGCATACAAGTTTCTTGCCTCGGTTTGTTGCATTTTCAGTACCCCAACCCATATACAGGTAGATGCAAAATAATCGACAAGAGAGAAGGGGGTGGAGGCTAGAGATGTGGAGAACTACTGATCTAAGTTGTTTGCATCAAATTCATTTGTGAAATAGTCTAAAAATACATGCTAACCTATTTACAGAGCCCTAGCCCCAAATAAGGGATTTTGCCCCCAAAATTTGAGACAATGCAAGTGAATTTTTCATCTACTTTCACATGTGCAACCAGTACATTTTACTTTTTTTTCTTCTTTTTTTTTACATGAGTGAAATGTGGAAGGGATGACTCAGAGAAGCTATAATCTGTCATTACAGGTGGCAGGCCAATGTGTGTGAGGATCATGAATGGAAAAGGAAATGTGAATATTTGCTTTGCAAGAGCTCCTAAAATGGTTAAGTAAGGGGCCACTTTGCTCCTAGTAAAAAGTTATTCTGTAGTCCTGCAAATGCACTAGTAACATGGGCTACACGGTAATACCACACAGGACCCACTTTGACGCCCTCACTGGACATTGTATTAAAAACAAGCTTGTTAGACTGGGTTTCAACTGGGAACAGTGGTGCTCGTCACATAATAATTTAGTGGCACCATAAAATGATGCATCACAACAACATTACTAACATTTAGTGTTTTCCCAAAATTCAAGACATAATCAGATACGTTTTTTTCATTCTATCATGGTCATCCAGATCCAGGTTGCTTTACATGTATCAATTGAAATTATTAGTATATTCTACTTGGGCATTATGGAAATATCATCAACACTGTATCATCCTTAAAGTTTTTTTTTTTTTTTTACATCCAACCCTACGTACCATAAGAGAGTTCACCTTTTGTAATGGTCTTGGCTAAAGAAAGGTCAAAACAAACAGATGAGATAATTCAGTGTTGGCTGTTCAGTTACATGTGCATCAGCTACCTGCACATCTGCACAACAAGATGATTAACAACACTTTCTCCAAGCACGATACACAGCAGCATGCAGGGAGTTATGTAAGCTAAATGATGCAAAGTGACAACCGAAGAAAGGAGCTGCTCTCATTAGCAATATGGTTGGATTTTTCTACATAAGTCTTACAATACGAGATGTTGTCGGACTTTACATGCATCAGATGTTTGTCCAGATTTCTTGTCTTTGTGTCATGTCCTTCAGACAAGATCTTCCAATCTGATCAGTGCCACATTGATTAAGTTGTTTTGTTTTCTTTTTGTCATCCCCATCCAGCCTCAGGAGCAGTGAAGTGTCTTCATGGCAGTTCGTCGAGGACACATTAAGTACTTGAAAGTGAGTATCAGATCCCAGCTCCTGTTTTAAAGCCAGTGCGTGACTGTATAAAATATTTTTTGGTGAGGATCCAGACGAGGAGTTGAAAAGCCCACGTCCCGTCACATGGCAGGAAATGTCACGACTGTGCGGCTCTTTTGCTGGAACGAATGATTTTTTAATGCTGTACGAGTGAGATGGCATTAAGAGAAATCGCAGAAAACACGCACTCTGGCTCCCACCAGTTTTGTCCATGTCGACTGGTTAACACAGGACTCTCATTCATCCTCTCGGGCGGCGTATCTTAAACCACCAGAATACACAATCACAACCTTTCTCTTGCATGAATGGACCTCTGTCAGGTTTGACCGCTGGACTGGTTCCCATTTCAAGCCTGATTCCATTTCAGCCACCAGCAAATGTGTCCAGTCCACCACCACCATGACACTCACTGCCGAACAGAGAGTGGAAACACGTTGTTTAAAGGACAAATCCAGGCAAATTCAACCTGGGGCTCTAGTTTCCTAATATTTTAGGTCTAAAAGAATGAATCTGAGGATTTTCTCTTTTAATGTCTCCTGTTATGCAGTAGTTGTGTCTGTCCCTGCATCGCCACAGCAGCGTATAATGGGAGCAGACCGATCTTAGGCTGTTTTACAACGTTAGATGGCTTCAAACATACACAGAGGGGTTTGTTTACTTCAAGAAAGAGGACATGTTTGTAAGCGGAGCTGTAATACAAAGTCAAGCGAGAGACTATACTTGTATTATAGCTCATATGATGTCTGTGAAAAAAAAATTGCTTTTTTGTGGGATGTAAACAGCCTAAGATCTACACAACTACTGCACAACGGGAGATATTAAAGAGAAAATCTTCAAATTCATTCTGTTTGACCTAAAATATTAGGAAACTAGAGCCCCAGGTTGAATTTGCCTGGAATTGTCCTTTAAACATACTATTAAGTGACACTGTTATTTACATCGTTATCTAAACTCACCCCAGATCTTTTTAGAGTGGTTATCAGTCTTGATCGCATGTGACATGTGATTGAGGTAATCTGGGGACTTACCTACTTTGCAAATGCAAACCTTCAGTGTGCAGCCTTTATATTGCATGTCATTGTTTATACATCAGCTTGGCTTAGTGTAAACCGCCACATTGAGACCAGTTTGCATTTGAGATCCAGTCACATGCTTGTATAATACTTGTCATTATGTGACTCTATACCTTTTGACCCCTTCTTTTCCACTCTGATGTATTGAAAACCGTAATCACGCTGTTAACCCTTTCTCAGCCAAAACGTTCTAGGAATAATCTAAAAGTCACTGCTGCACATTTTCTGCTACTGTGTGTGTGTGTGTGTGTGAAGAGAGGGCAGGTTTGTTTTAAAGGTTATGCTTCAAGGTTAGTGGCACAATGGGAAAAAGAAAAAGCTACTTTGTCCTATTTCCTGTGGCATTACATTCATAGTTGATTGGATGAATGAAAGACACCAAAAAAACAACAGTGTGTCTGTCTCTGAGTGTTAGAGCAAGTAAGAGAGCGACAAAGCCTGATTGTTGTTGTTAATGAATAACAATACATGGCTCATGCTCTTCATCCTCGTATCAACATTACGTCCCTCAGCACATATGTTTCCTGACGTGCAGGAGTTAATAATCATCCCTGGTTCTTCCAGTTGGCTGAGAGCTGTGCTTGTCATGAAGTAGCCACAATCAGATCTATTTTTTTAAGTCTAGAGATGTGGGGGGAAAAAAACATAAACTATAAACTATTTTTTTCAGTGCGCACGCCCTCGTTGTGATTTATTCCCACTGTGCGCTCTAGTTTTTGTGTTGCTGTATCCATCCTCGGTGATGTAATGAGGTTGTTCGAGGTAGCCGGGTGGAGGCGAGGTCAGTGATGCCTGAAGAGTAAAAAATGATGGGACGTATGTGGAGCACTGATTGTTCTCCTTTTTGCGACTTTGTGCTGCTGGCGGTAATTTCATTTGATATAATTGATTTTCTTTGGCATCTGTTTTTGCATCGTGTTGTGTTCATTTAGCTTTTTGCTTTTTTGTTTTCGTCCCAGCTTTAGCTCTGCATACTCCGCGCGTGCTTACCTCGTTTTGTGTTTTTCTTCGGCCCACCTGGCTGACTTGCAGGAGGTGTATGACATGTCAAACGGTTATGAAGACCACATGGGAGGGGACGAGGCGAAGGACGCCAAGACCAACCTGATCGTGAACTACCTGCCTCAGAGCATGACGCAGGACGAGCTGCGGAGCCTCTTCAGCAGCATCGGGGAGGTGGAGTCGGCCAAGCTGATCCGAGACAAAGTCGCAGGTATGCTACGCTCTGAAGCGATAAGACCTGAGACAGACCTGATCGACGCTTAAACGCAAGATTGTGTTTGAAATGGCAGGGACTTCCTGTTACAAGAGTTTGGCCTCTTCACTCATTCACATATTAGCTGCTCTTTACTGTCAGGAGTTTTCTGGTTTCAGTGATTTTTTTTATAATGTAACTTTTGTTTGAAATTGATCTCAAATTGATTGATTTTTCCTGCTTGAGTTGGGTTAGCACTTTGCTCAAAGCTTTTTCACCACCATAGACTTGATTTGTTTATTCCAAGCAGCCCAGCCCTGTTTGACTGTAGACAGTTTCTTTGTTTGTTTGTTTAGACTAGCATGCAATGTTAAGATTTGTTTTTGTTTTTACATATTTATTTGTTTGTTTGCAGCTTTTTTTGAACTATACAACGTTTTTTTGTTTTATTTTATTGTTTTCCTTTTTTTTTCTCTAGGCCACAGTTTAGGGTACGGATTTGTTAACTATCTTAACCCTAGTGATGCAGACAGAGCTATCAGTACACTGAATGGACTAAGGCTACAGTCCAAAACTATCAAGGTAACGTGCAATAAGGTGTTCTACAATTCTCAAACCAAAGATGTCATGTCATATAACTCTCCTGTGGCTCCTGTGCTGTCCGCTAACTAGCTAGTACATGTCAGCCCGAGGAAGTGATACTGCTGCTTTTACAGCTCACTTACTGCCCTATCTGACATGTCTGTTGAGTTTGACTTTAATTTTACTTATTTCATTTGACGCATTCTGTCAGAGTCAATGTATTTTGTGTATTTAATTCCTTAAAGTACCTTTTTGAGTAGTTTTTATTTCATTTTTTTGTTGCTGTAAAGTTCTTTATGCTTCTCACTTTGCTCAATATTTGCTCAGACAGAAAACTTTAAAACTAGTTTGGTAGCATTTTGTTTTTAGAATATGTTTTGTGTTTTTCTTTTAATAGAGACTAAAACTGTTTATAATAAATAGATGAATGAAATGATTATTTATTTTATATTTAGTCCAAAAATGTTTTAAATGTCATTAGTGAGATAGATTTGAGTGCTTGTTGTACTTTTTTGTCACTTTCTTTTAAAAGTTCATGTGTGTCTGAGGTGTAATTAAGGGTTTGTTGCTTCCTGTTACCAGGTTTCATACGCACGGCCCAGCTCTGATACAATAAAGGATGCCAACCTCTATATCAGCGGTCTGCCAAAGGCCATGACCCAGAAGGACGTGGAGGACATGTTCTCGCGTTTTGGACGCATTATTAACTCCCGTGTACTTGTTGATCAGGGTACAGGTACGACAGGTGAATGACTTTGACCTTGCTTTTAAAAATACCTTCACCCACACATAGTGCCTCTGTGTTTGTAAAAGAGAACAGAGCAGCTGTTTGTTGTAAAATGCTGTCATGTCAGGCGGTCACCAGCGTTTTTTCTCCCGTTCCCCAGGCGTGTCCCGCGGCGTGGCTTTCATCCGCTTCGACAAGCGGGCGGAAGCAGAGGAGGCCGTCAAAAGCCTGAACGGCCAGAAGCCCCCGGGGGCGTCCGAGCCCATCACGGTGAAGTTCGCCGCCAACCCAAACCAGGCGAAGAACACGCAGCTCATTTCCCAGCTCTACCACAACCAATCCCGTCGCTTCGGGGGGCCGTTGCATCACCAGGCGCAGCGGTTCAGGTGAGGCGCGGTATGATGTGAATGAATGCAGATGTAGCAACCGTGTATAACACCTTTTTGTGAAATAATAAAAAAGGAAAAAACTCCACTCCTCCAGGTTTTCTCCCATGGGCGTCGACCACATGGGCGGGATGGGCGGCGTCAGCGTTCCCGGGAACTCCACCTCCGGCTGGTGCATCTTCATCTACAACCTGGGCCAGGACGCCGACGAGAGCATCCTGTGGCAGATGTTCGGGCCGTTCGGCGCCGTCACCAACGTCAAGGTGATCCGAGACTTCAACACCAACAAGTGCAAGGGCTTCGGCTTCGTTACCATGACAAACTACGAGGAGGCGGCCATGGCCATCGCCAGCCTGAACGGCTACCGGCTCGGAGACAAGATACTGCAAGTGTCCTTTAAGACCAGCAAGGGCCACAAGTAGAGAGAGAGCGGGACAATCGGGTGTAGAGGAGAGGGAGAGGGAGACCACCTGCGCCAGGCTTTTATCTGAAAGAGCAAAATATTTGCAAAGTCTGGCACATCAGTTTGGGTTTTAGTGTATTCAGAGATAAATGAGATGTTCACTCTTCTGCACCTTTTGTACTTGTCTAAAAAAAAGAGTGTTTAGACTGATTTTTTTTTTTTTTTTTTTTCTTTGAATCTTTTGTCCTCATGCTTGGGGCTTGAGGACACTCGAGTAGTTTTAATTTGTAGGGAGAGGATGTAGAGGGCAAAATCCCAAGACACCCCCATGTCAAGATGATGTTTTGAAAATTATCTAAAAAAAAAGAAAAAGCTAAAATACTGTCCGTTATATGTTGCATGTGTAAATGTGAGGATTAGGTAAAGGAGAAGCGGTGCACTGAATAGACAGAGTGTTAAGTCCTGGAAGTTGTCCTTCTGAGTGTCGACATTTCAGTTGATGATTCAGGCTAAAAGAAGATGAAGAACAAAAAGATTTTGCCAGGAGCCAGTGGTTGTTCGATTTTTTTTTTGTTTTGTTTTGTTTTTGAAAGCAGTGCTTTGTCCTGGATCCTCATCATAAGTAGAAATAGATGCCTTAAATGATCATCCAGCGGACACACCGATCTACAAATACCACTCACTGTCAATCTAAGAGAAGAGCACTTTTAACCAATCTGTTTTAGGTTACTATGAATATCAGTCTTTTCAATGTTTATCTATGGATTTATTATTTTTTGGGCTCTCCCTCCAACCAGGTTAACAGTTTTAAACACGATGAGTTCTGGAGGGAAATGTCTGTTTTTTGTTATGTTATCCCTGTGTAAAGTGTCTTTTTTTTTTTTTTTTTTCTAAGTTGTATTTAAAGAGTCCTGTTGAAAATCATCCCCAGTCAACGAGTAGGGAATTAAGAAGGACCAAAGACAGGGAGAGATTTGATCTTATATCCCCAGAGGAGTTTTTCTGAGCAGATTTACAAGGAGAATTTACTTGTTTTGTTTCTTTTGGATTTATTTTGCTTTTGTTCTTTTGATTTGTTTTTGTTTGAAGAGGTACTAAGGCTACACCTGATGCCGACAGAGCAACATCACTCAGGCTCAGTTTGCCTTCTTGTTTTGTTTTTTTCCTTTATTTCATTTTGAATTACTTTGTTTTCCTTTTTGTTTGGATTTTCTTTCTTTTCTTTCTAGAGGCTTAGATTTTTATTTGTTACGATGTAAGTTACAAACTTGTTTTAACGAGTGCTTATCTCAAGTTTGGAGAGACATTAATGGCCTTTGTTAACGATTTCAGTTTAGTTTTACTTTCTTTTCTTCCTTTTTGTTTTTGGTTGTTTCACTTTGAACATAAACCATTAAATTTTATTTCTTTTTGCCGAACGTTTTGTTTGCTTTGTTTCTTTTTTGATTTAACCTTTTAAGATTTGATTTGCAGTTTTGTTCTATTATTTTTCTAGTAGTAGCGCTGATGAAAGCTCCCTGGTCAAGCAAGCAAAAAAGAAAACGATAAAAAAGAAGAAAAACAGGCTGGTACACATTGTTTCTACTGGATGGCTTTTAACAAGACTAAACCTTTAGAAAGATGAACAACACATGGACCAATGTTAGCTGAGATAAACTGTCCACAGACTCCTGAGGGAAGGCGATGGTCCTGCAGACATTTCATCAGGCTACAGCACTGAGATAGCCAGATAAGTATAAACCAGTGAAGAGTATAATGAGATTAGCACGGTGATAATAATATACACGGTCACTTTAGGAACAATATTGTTTTTCCAGCTGTTGCGATTTGAATGTCAGGATTTATTTATTATCTGCTTGTTGATGCCTGGCCGGTTGGGTGCTGGGAGCGTCTGATAACACTGCAAAAACAAACTAAAACAACAGTTCTCATGAAGATTTAGGCTTTTAGACCCAAACCCAGAGCTCTGATTTCATATTGTGTGTCTTTATGTTTGATTTTTTACTGTTCAGTAGTGAGAACTTTGTTTACGTTACAGTGAAACACTCTCATATCGTCCGTTTTAGAAAAGATCACTGACTGACGTATCGCCGCTCAATTTTTTTATTTTTTCTCTAGTGATGATAAATTGTCTCGACTTTCTTCTTCTTCTTCTACATGGTGATTGAGAGGTGGAGCACTGGCATCGGTACTGTAATTTATTAATTAACCTGACCACAGATTGGACAGAGGAAGCACTCCGCGATAGAAGGTATTAGCCGGCATTAGTGTTTTCTTGGGTACAGTACCTGCTCACACTTTTTAGGATTCACTTTTAACAAAAACACAACAACAATTCCCTTCCCCCACAGCAATAATTCACCTGCCATTTCATATTTGACCTATTTAATCTCTGAAAAGGAATATTTCCATCACAAGCTCCAGCTTTTGGTCTTAAAAGTGCTATTTTTTGGGATTTTAGTATTTCCTTTGTTTCCTTAACTTTGTGCAATACTTTGTGACTTGCAAGACGATAGGAATTTGTTGTAGTCTTGGACTGTCGTCTTTTTTTTGATAATTTCTTTTTTTCTACTCACGTTGTTGTGTTTACTGCTTAGTTTTCTCTGCAGTCTAGTTTGATTTGCATGAAAGATGCAAGTGAATTTGTTTTAGGGGCAGTTGATAAACTGCATTCCGCCTTAATTTATAAATGGAAATGTGGTGTATTTTACATCAGGAGGCGCAAGTATTTATTTGACAATGTATGTGGTCATACTTGTTACTTATTGGAGTGTTTTTAATGGATTGATTTTTTTTTGTTTTTGTTTTCTTGGTTCTGAACGGACACTACGTTGAAGTCCATTAAATGTCCTCTAACATTGGATCATTTCAATAAAAACATGGTGCAATAGCAGTGTTGTAAAATGACTATATAAACTATTTTTTACCCATCAGCAGCAGATGCAGAAATTTAAGTTATTACCCTTTGAGACCAGATGGTGGCGACGTGGCTCCACATTTCACATCTAAGTGAAGTGAAGTTAAAGTTTTTTAGTGAACAATATCTGAGCAGTGAGCGACATTTTTGACCATAACTCAATATGCTAATGACAAAATACACATGAAAAAAGCGATTTAGTCATTTAATTTAAGGTGTTACTATGGAGGCCCCAGGTAAGAGGCACACACATCACCACCACCCACTCCCAAGGACTGACACATTAACCGTTAATTAATCCAAAGCCATCGATATTTCAAGGAGATATGCAGGTGCATCTCAATAAATATATCATGTAAAAGTTAGTTTCCAGTAGTTGAAGTCAAAAAGCGCCTACCAAGTATTGAGTGCATTTAGATGTTAAAAATGCTTTTTTAAATTGGTCTTTTGTCATATGCAAATTGTTTGAGATACTGAATTTTAGGTCTTCATTAAATGTAAGTCATAATCATTACAGTAAAAATAAATAAACTTTTCTATGATATTCTAATTTATTAAGATGCCCCTTTATAATATCTTCCTCTTCAACATACAAATTATTCAGGGTTTGTACAGAACAAGCTGATCTACTGACATTGGTATCAATGTTATATTAGGATTTGACAACAAATGAATAATTCTATTGCTAATGGGAGAAATTCATATTGGGTTTGGTAGCACTAACTTATTGTGTGCTGTCTGTGCATATAATAACATTGTGCATACTATTTGCAACATCATGTTGTCACTGATATGGACCAATGTCAGCCATCTGAGTTTGGGGCCATTGGCAATTTCCTTGGTTGTCTTCACTGTTGCAACGCCTCTGAGTTGGACATGTCAATTCAAAAGTTTCATTTTAGGTGCAGCCCAATATCCCTAACCTTTTGTGTGAGTAGTGTTTTTATGAAGTTGAACAGCTTCAGGTTCAGATTCAGGACTATATCATTACCATTTGAAGAGAGACACTCTACACATAGCTGATCATTTAGATTTTTCTGCTCACCCTCTCCTTCTAAAACCATTTTTTATGTTGTTTTGAAAATAAACTCATGGACAGGACTTTTCAACACAGTAGGTTTTTATTAGAAAAACATCAACACAAAATTCAAAGCATAACGTATAAAAACACAAGTCATCAGAGTGGTTGAGAGTGGTTTCGTTCTCTGCTCTCTTTGCTATGTAATTGTTGCTTTTAATGTCTATCCATAAGTGCCTTGTCTCACACAGATACAGACTGACTGACCTCGACAAACAAATGAATTAACCCCTGAACTACCACTTCCTGTTGTTTGCTGTCAAGTCTTTCAGGTTCTCAGCGTCAACACTGAGCTCAGGTTAAGGCAACTCAAAACCTGCAATCACATTCATTAGGACAGGCCAACTATGAGCGTCTGTCTGTGTGTCGCCACTGACTGATAAACACCAAAGCTTCATCTCATCTCATCTCATCGCAACACATCATCGTTTCTGCAAAATGCATTTGGGCAAAAACCCGTGTCTGTATGAGATTTAGGTCGTGTGTGACCTCACAACGACTCCTCCGCGATCCAGTCAAACATTGCGTGGGGCCGCACAGGAAACATCAAGTAATGGAGTTTTTAGTCCTTGGCATGGCACAGGCAAAACCAACTTAAGGCTGTTTAACCCTGACACCACAATAATCTCATTAACGATGAATCCCTAACTGGATTTTTTTCCCCAGGCCGTCTGATAACGGTCCCAGAGGTGAATCGATGCGCTTCAGAAGGCAGTTTCCTGTGTCTGTTTCAGACTTGGCAGAGGTTGTAGCAGGCCACCGGCCTCTCCAGCACGTTCTCTCCGTCCACCTCATACACATAATCGCAGCGGTGCGCGATCAGAGGAGCGTCAGACATCGCCACACTCTGATTACCGAAGGAGATGACCGTGTCTCTCTGTGGAGAAGAGGAAACAAAACAGCAGTTAGTTATGATAACGAAAGGTATCCACAAAAAACAGGGTGAAAACAATTTGCTTGAAGTTGTGTAAAGGTTTTTGTTTTTCTGTTTTATTTGAGATGTTGATGCATATTTGTGGTTTTAAGATTCAAAAACCATCTCTATGTCGTTAAAAATCTTCCCTCCCAAGGTCTAAAAACAACAGGGTGATGAGCCAATCAGAAGAGAGGAGGTTCAGAGCCTGTCTTCTGATTGGCTGACAGTTTCCTGATTTATTGTGACATCACAAAGTCACAGAAGAACGGACACCTCCTTTTAAGGCCCAGTTTCTAAATAACGCAAACTTGTGCACACTCTCTGAGCATTTTGATACTTTCAATGCAGACCCTAGATCTGCTTTATCTTAAAATACTTGGACATTTCATGTTTTACATTATGGGATCTTTAACATTTTATCGTATAAGAATATATTTAGATTTCAGGAGCTTCACACGAATTTGCATTTCGACATTTTGAGCTGACAGAAGAAGGTCCAGCTCACCCTTTTGGGGCCACCTCCGTCGTTGGCCGGGGGCGCGGTGTCAGCAGATGCAGCGGCCGCAGCTGCTTTCTCAAAGTCCTTCTTGCATAAATGGGCCATGATCCCCGCGGCCAAAGCGTCACCGAGAACATTGATCATCGTCCGGAAGCGATCGCTGAGAAAGAAAGAGACAAAAATAAATAAATAAATAAATCACCCTTCGTCCCAACAGGCCGCCCCACCGTGATAATGAATATTAGTATGATAATAGGTTTTAGTGGAACTCACAGAACCCAATCGATGGCGACGATCAATGAGATGTCAGCAGGAGGTAACCCCACAGAGGTCAGGACAATCACCATGGTAACCAGACCGGCCTGAGGTATCCCGGCTGCGCCGATGCTGGCTGCTGTTGCCGTGATACTGATGGGACAAAAGGCCAAGAGGTTAGACAATATAAAACACAATCAATTTAACCGGTGAGTGAGTTTGTTCTTACCTGATTGTGACCAACTGGCCAAAGTCCAAGTCGTACTCGTTGACTTGAGCGATAAAGATGGCCGCCACCGCCTCGTACAGAGCCGTCCCGTCCATGTTGATGGTGGCTCCCACTGGCAGCACGAAGCGAGCGATCTGCCGGTCCACGCCGCAGTTCTCCAGGAGACACTTCATGGTGATCGGCAACGTCGCTGAGCTGCAGACGAAGAAGACAAAAGGATGAGGAGGGGGGAGAGGACGTAGGCTACTCATTGGACGGACTCGGCCACGTCTTTGAATTGAAATTTGTTTATTTCGGTCATACAACACCAACAAAATCAACCATTTTGTGTGAACAGTTTAGTCAAAACATATTATACACAATTGCAACCATACACACACACACACACAAAAAAAAAAAGAAAATATCATACAGTGACCGAAAAGGGAATAGGCTGAAGCCCAAGGCTTATATTTGCCTATCCTTTACACTCTATGAAATTAAATTACCTAGAATGTCAACAGTCCAAAATAATAAGATGAAAGTAATCATTACTGTATTTTATAATTTTTCATTATTTTACATTTCAAGGCTTTCTTAAAACTCAACAAAGAACTACATGTCTTCAACTCATCACTGAGCTTATTCCACATTTTAACTCCCAAGACTGAAACACATTTGTATTTTATGTTAGTTCTCACTTTACACATTTCAAAAATCAATAACCCTCTTAAATTATAGTTTCCTTTTCTTAATTTAAATAACTGAAGGATACAAGCTGGAAGGCTGTTGTTCTTTACTCGAAAAATGATTTCCATTGTCTTTAGGAACACAATATCTGAAAATTTTAATGCATTAGATCTTAAAAATAGTGGGTTGGAAGGTTCACAATAGCACTCTTTGTTTATTATTCTAATGACTCTTTTTTGAAGCTTGATTATAGGGTCTCTGTTTAACGTCTTCATGGCTGAGATGATAAAACACCTTGAGACTCTCACCTGGACGACGTAGCCAATGCGATGACGAGAGCCTGCAGCAGCCCTCTGATGTAAGGGAAGGGGTTTTTGCGGGTGAAGAAGAAGAAGAAGCCGGGCAGCAGGATGAGGCCGTGCACAAACAGTCCAGACAAGACCGTGATGAAGTACATGCCCAGCTTCTCCCCCAGGTGGGCTGGGTCATGCATGTCCAGGATCTTCCCGGCCACGAGGAACACAATACCGAAGGGGAAATACCTGCGGAGAGGAGAGAGGATCAAGCCCCGACCGATTACTTTTGGCCCACTGCTCATGCTCAAATTTAATTTTTTGCACTTAAGTTAATAGTGAAACACAATAAACAATAGTTTTATTGATAACTCTTTAATTTACAGGCCACTAATTACGTGATAATGTCAAGAAATAGCCAAGAAATAATGGTCATTTTCATAGTAATGTCATAAAGGCGAAAGATTTCACATGCTTTTCATGCTTTACCTAGGCCTAGACCTAGGCCAGAATTTTTTTGCCATCAAGTCTTTGCAATTGTCAATTGCAATCAATTATTTTTGTGTCTATTTCTACGCAATCAATCGTTATTTCTTGGCTATATTTCTCGACATTGCTTTGAAACTGACTGTATTTCTAAGCTATTTCCAGACATTATGACGCAATTACTTGGCTATTTCATGATATTTTCATGCAATTAGCGGCCTGTAAATTAAAGGGTTATATCGTGTTATTCATTTTCAAAATGAGTGTTTGCACAATTATGCCATAGGTATATTTATTTAACGCACTGCAACATGAATGTTTAGTTTTGGCCTGCGACCCTCCACCCAGATTCATTTTTGGCCCTTCACTGAGAAGGATTTGGGCCCTCCTGCTGTAGAGTGTGTGACGGATAGTGGTGTTGGAGGGTCACAGTGTTGCAATGAAGCAGTGCACCAACAAAAGAAGCAAACAAGACATTCATGATTTTAAATAGTTGCCTTCACTTTGCTTATTGCACCTCTAGGAGAGATGCAGTGGGTTTTGATGAGAACTACGCCTGCACACACAGCCAGGTTCAGTATAAGACGTGTTTTTTTTCCGTGCCTGGTGTGGAAGAACTTGACTGGCTTGAACCCAATCCAAACGCCGTTGGGATTAACAGGAGTCCGACTGTCTGCGGTCGCCTGACAGCGGCGGCCAACCTCACTAATGCTCCTATGGCTGAATGCCAGCAAATCCCTGCGGCACAGGCTCCATGAGCGTGGAGGCTGTTATGTCAGTAAATGAATGCCCATGACTTTGAAAGGAGATGTTGAAAAACAAAGTCACATGTGTGTGTGTTATGTCCTAGTGGCTGCAATGTTTTTTTTGTTTTCAGGCGTCTGTTTGCACTGTATGTTCCTACTCACCCATTCAAATAATGTGAGTTTGTTATACAGTTATTTAATAAATAAATCAGCTCAGCTCCATTCACACACATGTAATCTGGGAGTCAGCAGCTGAGAGAAGCAGCTAGGACACCTAAGACACCTGTGACTGAGGTGTGGTGGTGTTAGGATTTATTTTTAGATGTAATCCAGCTCTGCTGCGTAAACTTTGAGTACTCTGTCTTTTTCTGGATGTACATATGTGTATTTGTGTGCATGTGTGTGTGTGTGTGAGAGAGAGAGAGAGAAAGTGCAGCCTTACCACATAGCTGCGTTAATGATCTTCATGACGCATTCATTTATGCACTGGCACACGTTGACCAGCGGAGCTCCACGTTCTCCCATCTTCCCCAGCAACAGACCTGGGAACAGATCGGACATCCACGTGTGTTTGTTGTTAGTCGTCATGTTTCTTTTATCTTTTTTTTGACAAATCATTTACTCATGACTGACCAAATTTTTTTGAAAACGAATTTTCCCCCATTAATAAATCTGAAACAGTGATACAAAGTAAGTCATTGTACTGACTTAATTAATATTTAATAACATGATGATTATTCATTATTAATAGGTCCCCCTTCGATTAAAATAAAACCCACTGCACTGTAAAGTGCTGCTAATACACTATAATGCAGATTTAACATATATCAGATGCAGGAGCAACTTGTCTGCACTTAATTTTTAAATTATAAACAGGCCTATGTTTTTCTGCCACTGCCCTTTAATTAAACATAATGAGCTCATCGCCTTGTAGTGTAGTAAGAACAATAAGCTTGTTATGTATTGAAAACTGTACTAAAATAGCCGTTTTACAAATATCATGTTGCAGAATGCAGATTAACACCTTGCAGGGGAGATTCTTCACAACCTGGCAACCCCAGAGTTGTAATAGCCTCTAGCAGCTGATAAAGCCTTCACAGAGGCTGAGTTATTAGAAAGTATAGCACTATAGGCGTTGTATAAATAAAGCAGAGATGTGTGACGGTCTCTCTTACCCATGGTAGCTGAGAAGATGACGATGCCCAGCACGTTCATGCCTTTGCTCGTACTGGGAACGATCTTGTACTTGATGTCGGGTGCAGGCGTGATCTCCAGGAAGACCGGGTGGCCCAGCTGAGGGTTGTGGTAGTCGGGCATGACATACACATAGTTGGCCTGAGACCCCGCTTCACTAGCGGTTTGCACAATTGGTACCAAATCCGTCCGGTACTGGAGATGGAGGAAAGAGAAGAGTTAATATGTGCACGATGGATAAATGAGCGTTATTTTACAATCCATGAAGAGTGAGTTTCCTCCTCTTGTCTCATCCACTCACCTGCTGAAACGTCGCTTCAATCAGGTTGGATGGGATCATGTTTCTAGAAAAGAAAGAAAAAACTGTATATTAATCATCAACAGTATTTCAAGTAAATCACTGCTGTTTTTATGTCTGCATTATGAGGGTTAAATGCATTCCTTAGGTAGGTGATGAAGGCCAATGAAAGCTCCACGTGTTGCCAGATTCAACAATGAAACAAACGTCATACCTCAATTATTCAAAACCAATAGAGACAGGAAGTCTTTTGTCTCTTTAATTGTGAATTAAAAGTGTCCTAACGCTAAACAAAAGCTCCTGAACCGCTGCTAAATGGACCTCTCTTTTTACATGTCGATCATACATACACTCCTTTCTTCTGGTACAACATGAACTAACTGCAGCATAATGTTTATGAGTGACTACGTAGGTGAACTCAACGAAAGCCGAGCCGAAACTGAAAGTGTCTAGAAGCTTTATAAAGTATTATAATCATTGTACTTCATAAAGCTTTTACATGTAAAACAAATAAACTTGTGAAATACAATATACATGGAGCTGAATTAACTTCAACTTGAGCAGCTATAGTGGTAAAATGCTGCTTTGTGATTTAATAACCGAACATATAACGTTATATCATCCATGTAAACATGTGCAAAGCATCGTGGGTACAGGCGCTGTATTTATATAGCACACGTCAGTGACACTGGTATCCCCGGTTGTAATCTTGTCAAACACGTAAGAGGCCTGAAACGTACACCTTGACTTTTGGCTTACAGCAACACACACACACACACACACACACACACACTGGCCACAGCTCTCTAAAGTCGAGGAGGGAATTAGTTGATCTTTGACATGAATGGCCACACACACAGACACACACACAGGCTCACACAGCGTCACACAGCACAAGGACCTTCTGAGAAAGTGCAGGCTTAACAGATCACAATTACAGTGTCTCCCTATTCTTAGCTGACCTGCTGGGTAGGAGACACCGCAGCACATTTTTCCTTCAACTTCTTAATTCTGTGCTGACAAAAAGAGTCTGATTCGGATTTATATTCACAATATGTCAATGTTTTTTATTATTATTCTTGTTTTTTTGTTTTTTTTTATCTTGTATTATAGATTAATCAAATTTGTTGCCATATATTTGTTTCATGGTTTTCATGAAAAGTCAGAACAAACCACATTGTCAGGATTCACATTTACTAGCAGAGGATTTCATGATTTTCTAACGTCCTATTGTTTTCCTGCGACAGCTATTATGTCAGCTCCAAGGATCACACTCATCCTCTCAATTAGGGAAGCTTCCTGTTCCTGACGAAGCCTAGGGAATTTACAAGGTCTAAACTGGATCTGCGCTTGGATTCAATTAGTCCGTACTGGGTTTTTCCCAGGCTGTGATACAGCAAATCTTAATCCTGGGGGGAAAAAAACAGCACTAATAAGATAGAATGGGAAAATCTGGATTGTCCTGAAAAGCCTGTACCATGAGAGGGACTTCACTGGTTCTTATGGAATAAGTGAAGGTGGGAAAAGCACTTTCTGCAGTCAGATCTTGTCCAAGAATAGCAGAGGCTGTGAGTGTCACTGTCTCTTCCTGCTCTTTCTACAGCAAAATCCCCAACGTAACATGCAATGAATGGAAGATCTGTTTTACCAGGAAAAGCCTGATTTAGTTGCTTGTTTACTGTTACTTCATAAAATGTCTAAAAGCCGCTCTTGTGAGGCTGAAGAGGAAAAACATCTTAGCTAACCAAGCAGACCAGTTCTGATCTTTGCCAGTGATGCGTGTCTGGTCGACCACTTTGGTCCAGATTGAAATTTGTCCAACAGGTAATGAACTGATTTTTGAAAAACTTCATAATACTTATATATAATCATAAAACTTTATAATAAGTACACGCTATTAAGCATTAGTTAAGCATGAATACTGAATTATTAGTTTATAACGTCATTACTACTGTATGTAGTTTATAGATACAGTTAGTGCTTATCAGTGATGAGTAAAACATTTAAACTGTGTTTATAAACTACATACTAATGAGTATTCATGTGTTATAAATGATGAATTCAGTATTTAATGCTTTATAGTGTGTACATATTATAAAGTGTTACTGAGTTGATTAAGTTTTGTGCAGACATTTATAGTTTCAATGTGATGTTTCTTTGTGACTTTTGCTCTAAATTCAACATTTACAGGTCAATTTCCTTCTCAGAGCAAATCATAAATGCGTCACCAAGTTCCATTATCAGGTCAAAATCAAGAGACTCAGACTATTAATTCAGTCATAGAGGGGAGAATAACCAGAGTCATATCAGAGGACAGAGGTCATAGGTCAGGCAGCTTGTAGGACGTTTACCTGATGAGGTCGAGCAGGGCGTCAGCTGACGTCATGACGGGGCCCGAGCTGGCGTGGTGGCCCTCTTTCTCTGAGCCCGTCCCCGGGTGAATGATGAGCACCAGCACGATGCCGACGATGACCGCGATGAAGGTCGTCCACAGGTAGTAGGTGATGGTCAGCACCCCGAGCCGACCGCTGGCCCTCGTGTCCATGGATGACAGGCCGGACATAAGACTGGATCGGACAGAGGGAGATGCTCGATAAGAAACTTATTGACTCTAAAACAATGGGTTGATTAAATGTTTTTGTTGATAAATTATGTAGTTTGTAGAAAAATACTAAACATTTGTCAGTTCTAGCTTAACAAAGATCCATTTAGAAGATATAAAAGTTACAGTATGTGAAAAGAAACAATGAAAAGACACAGGAGGAAAAAATGTGGAGCAGTTTTTCCCAGAGTCTGTATCTTTTCCATATCTTTTTTATGGAAAAATATGGAAAAACTTTGTTGTCATATTCTGCCATCTTGAGAATGAAAAGTCATCTTGCGCAAATACTGCTTCATAAAAACCAAATGTGTAAAGCGTCATGTGTTTGATGCAGAGTGTACAGTGTTCAGGTAGGATAGACACAAGGGTAACAGCTTCAAAACATTGGATGTTGTTGTGTGTCGCTTGAGTTTGGTCTCGTCAGTGCAAGTCAGAACTTTTTTTTTTTTTTTTTTTTTACCTGGAGGTGATGAGCGGCAAAATCAACATCTTCAACATCCTCATCAGCAGCTCTCCAGGGAAGGAGAAGTAGATCTTAGCCTGTGTGTGTGTGTGAGAGAGAGAAAAACACCTGAATCCAACCTTATAGCTACATTTAAAATGTCTTTGTCTTTCCACAGTCTAACATCTCTTACACGTTCATCACACTGATAGTAAATGTGTCCTATTTCTGAATGTGATTTGATTTTTTTTTTTTAAGGACCAGATTTGTTGTGTGACTTAAATGCTTTAAAGTCAAATAAACCCTCTTATTTTTTTTTCTAATTTGCACTTCACAGTTTCTTTGTTCGAGGATGAGGATGCTGTGTGTTTTATGGGCTGCTGCCAGCACAGAGATCACACCACTGAGTGACCCAGACACTGACGACTGACTCGGCCTCTGCCAAAATTCGTAAGCGTCTTACAACATGGTAACATAATATTAGGTGCATTTGGCCGGCGGTGACCAAATCTTAACTGCGTGAAACCAGTCATAACATTTAACATTTACTCTAAACTCTGGTATTGCAGTTAATTTTGGGGCACTTTGCAATGGTGATTTTTGCTGTTCTGTCTCTTTTGAGCTCTGTTTTGGTCTCCACCAGCTCCTGGCTCTTTAGCTGCTCAGTTATCCACACTATTCATCAACCATCGGCCACATCTGCATAACTAATAACTTTTTTAGATGCAAAAAAAGTGACAATAAAAGTACAAATGCAAATCCTCAACAGACAAGTCCTCATTTGATCTAATGTTAATCTGAAAAAAATAGCTATGTATATGCTTCCTTCCTTGATTTTATGCAACCACTATCACATAATTGGTTTAAACTTCAATGTCCAGTCTCCAGACCAGCCACATTGCCTCTCACTGAATCCACCCATGCATCCATCCATCCATCCATCCATCCATCCATCCATCCATTCATCCCATACCTGTGTGGACAGGTTGAACGACCTGAGGACAAACCCGAGCACGCAGCCCGTCACCACAGCGAAGACGGACAGCGTCAGGAGCCCGTTCCTCTTGCAGTAGTCCTTCACATACTCCCTAATTTTCACTGATGTCGAACCATTAATAATCTTCAGAAACCCCGTCATCCTGACTCAGGCTCGCTCCGTATCCAAAGCAAGGCCCCCCACCCTCCCACCCTTGGGTTACTCCAGATATATCCGGATCTCCTGGTGGGTGAAGAAGCAGATCTGCGCGTATCGTCCCTTTCCTTTGTACTAGATCCGAGACAAAGGGACGAGCAAGTGTATCTGATGAGCTCTGGGTCCTGTCTCACACTAAGGAGCTGGTCCCTCTGAGAGAGGAGGTGTCAGCTAACTGATTCCTGGTAAACTGTTGCCTAAAGGGATTATCCCTATCCCATGGTAGGAGAGGCTCCTTCACAGCCTCCCAGGCTTATTAACGTGGGCTAAAGACAAAGACTTCAGCACCGATTAGCTCCTCATAGCTCATAGTGAGTTATTACTACCCACCTCCAGGTTATCCCATTCATAAAACGGGTGCTTTTGCTTTGAACTCTGTGACTTAACCCCGCCATGGGGACAAGGTTAAGCAACTGTTTGAGCATCTTGTGCTTTGTCCTGTATCCTCCAGTCAGTCATGGTTTGTTCAGTGTTATGGTTGGATTATAGTAACATCAGAAAACATTGGAAACGTATTAAAGAATAAATCTAAACAAGGCAGAAGGGGCATTAATAAGTGTTGTCTTGCATGAATGACCAACAAGTGATATGGCTATTATTGTTCCTCCGGGGGACAAACTTCGATGTCGGTGCGTGTAAGTGAAGGAAGTGAACTCTGCAGGAAGGATTACCAAAAGGGCAGAGACCAAAGGTTTCAGTCCTCGTGTTTAGGACGGGCCCGGACACTCTGTTGTCCTCTGATCTTACCATGACGTCAGGTGGAGTCCAGGGGTCAGGGCGTGCACCGACAGACCTGAACGCCAGGACTTGGCATTGTAGATGGTCAATAATGACTCATTGGCCCACAGAAGGAGCCGCAAATTAACCTCCAGGAATCACAATGAACTTCAACCCAGCAGACTGAGGCTGAGGGGATGTGGAAGACAGTCAGACAGTCCAAATAGCCAACATGCAGCAAACTACATTTATGATGGAAATTAAGCTGATTAATATATATGTGTCTATTATAGTCAAATTACATGATAATGTCAAGAAATAGTCTAGAAATAACAATTGCATAGTAATGTGAAGAAATAACAAGTAATTGCATAGTAATGTCAAGAAATAGCCTAGAAATAACAAGTAATTGCATAGTATTGTCAAGAAATAGCCTAGAAATAACAAGTAATTGCATAGTAATGTCAAGAAATAGCCTAGAAATAACAAGTAGTTGCATAGTAATGTCAAGAAATAACAAGTAATTGGATAGTAATGTCAAGAAATAACAAGTAATTGCATAGTAATGTCAAGAAATAGCCTAGAAATAACAAGTAATTGCATAGTAATGTCAAGAAATAACAAGTAATTGGATAGTAATGTCAAGAAATAACAAGTAATTGCATAGTAATGTCAAGAAATAGCCTAGAAATAACAAGTAATTGCATAGTATTGTCAAGAAATAGCCTAGAAATAACAAGTAATTGCATAGTAATGTGAAGAAATAATAAGTAATTGCATAGTAATGTCAAGAAATAACAAGTAACTGCATAGTATTGTCAAGGAATAGCCAACAAATGGCGTAGTGGTTAAAGCGGCCGCCCCATGTAGAGGACTGTAGCGTCCCAGGTTCGAATCCTCCAGACCTTTCCTGCATGTCATTCCCCCTCTCTCTGCCTCCCCCTTTCCTGTCTATCTCACTGTGCTATCAAATAAAGCCAAAAAATATACTAAAAAAAGGGGGGGGAAAAAATAGCCAACAAATAACAAGTAATTGCGTAGTAATGTCAAGAAATGGACAAGTAATTGCATAGTAATGTGAAGAAATAGCCTAGAAATAACGGTCAGTTTCATAATAATGTCAAATCCTTACACAATCAATTGTTATTTCTTGGCAATATTTCTTGACATTACTATTAAATTGACCCCTATTTCTAGACATTATGACGCAATTAATATTTATTTCATGGCTATTTCTTGACATTATCACGTAATTAGCAGCCTGTAAATTAAAGGGTTACCAAAATTTCTTATTGAATTTTCCTCCAAAAACTGTGGGACATGAGCTGCTGAACAACAGAAACCATGCCCTTGTTATCATCAGTCCAAGTTCTCCGTCTATTCTAGTGTGTTGTTTGCATGCTTTGTTAATTCTGGAGTTGCCCCACGTTGTGCTGACGTCACAGTGTCCATGCTGACCTGGGAACAGCTCCAAACTTGACTCCCTCCTGTCTAACAGTGTCTGTGCCGACGTCACCTGTAACCAATCCAATAACATTTAATCCTCGTCTTCAACAATGCACGCAGCGAGATCAACAGTCGGTACAAACAGGACTCATTCTTAGAAACATTTGTTTCTTTGTGACCTGTTCTTCCTTTGTAACCGTGTTTTGAAACATGCTACATAAATGAAGGTTATTTTTTATATTTTTGTGGTCTGAATCTAGTTAATGTTAATGTTTTAAATCTATTATGAGTGTTTTGTACTGTTTTATCCAATTTCTAACGGACCTCACTGTCACTTTTCTCCCGACCACTGTCAAACCTTTATACTGTTTTATATCTTTAATTTTTTACTGGTTGTCCACAATATTATCTTGTCTTAGTATAAAATATCTTGCAAAGAAGTGTTATTATTGGTCATTGTTAGATTAATGGCCAATTTTCCAAGCCATAAAGTTTCTTTTTTCATAGACTCTGTTTTATCATTTTTTTATTTATCTCAAGCAGGGCAACGATGGCGTTGTGAGTGACAATAACAGACAACTTGCCTGTCATTCTGATTTAATACCACGCAACTACTAGCCTATGTCTCAGGAAACTTTTAGTTTTCTTGTTTCTATTGTTATGTGAAAACATTGTGTACCATTAGAGCTGGGTGAGGGTCCTGTATTAATTCAGGAAGGGACAGTGGTGCATTTTATTTTTCAATACGGGATGACCCAGTATTATTATCAGTTTATTCATTATGTTAAATAATGTTTTTGACAATTCTTGTGTAATTACTGTGTTATGTCTGTGTAATTAAGGAAAGTGCACACACATTAAAAAAAAAAATCAACAGGTGCAGGACAAAAATGTAACAGATGTCCACATACTAGCCTACTTGCCAGCCCATAGGGCCCCATTGTGAACCCGGAAATGTTGAGTACCCCAAAGTTTTATGTTAGAAATATATAGTATGGGTCCCCAGTATTCAGAAACTGCCGGATGCTAACTTATATATATTGGGCAATTAGCATAACTGACATAATTAGCATACATTAGCATAATTGCCTATATGGGCAATATTTCAACAAAATTGACTTGGCTGATCTGGGCAATATTGGAGTGGTTTTAGGGGTTATTGATGATGCTGAATCCATTTCTGACATTTTCAAAATTCAAAATGGCTGTCTAAACCGGAAGTGACCAGATTTTAACCGCCAGTGGGCCGATTTTGATGGATTTCAAAATCTGGTCATCGTGCAGCCATTTTGAATTTTGAAAATGTCAGAAATGGATTCAGCATCATCAATAACCCTAAAACCACACTAATATTGCCCAGATCAGCCAAGTCAATTTTGTTGAAATATTGCCCATATAGGCAATTATGCTAATTTATGCTAATTATGTCAGTTATGCTAATTGCCCAATATATATAAGTTAGCATCCGGCAGTTTCTGAATACTGGGGACCCATACTATATATTTATAACATAAAACTTTGGGGTACTCAACATTTCCGGGTACTCATTGTTGGCAAGTAGACTATACTGCTGTTGTTGCTCCCAAAATCTAATATAGATACATACAACGTTTCAACCACCGGGTCTTCTTCAGGTGAATTTATGTGTTAATATAAAATATATACATAGAACAGAAAAATGGACCGGTATCATCAGAGCTCATGACTTGCACCTGAAACTAATAGGCTACCCAACTCATGAAGCAACAAGGTCAATCACTGCTGCCTCAAACCCACACAGTCAGGACCCAAACAAATTTAACTACAAAGAATGTAATATTGTTGACATCCAAGATACTTGATAGAAATCTGATAATCTTAATTTGTAAGAGATATATAAAATATAGATGTATACATGTACAACCATGTCTGTGTAATAACAGCTGCGCTAGTCCGAGCCCAAGGCCACACAGCCTCAGAGCTCTCTGAGGGAGACTGAGGGTGGCTTCTTCTTCTTCTTCAGATCTTGTTGATCAAACAGTAACATACTTGACCTTTGACCTACAGTACTTAACTCGGGGCAACCTCAACCCTGCCTATCCAAAGTTAGTAGCATGAGCCCTCAGGTCCACCATGCCATTATCCTTCATTGCACCTCCTGATTATACTTATTATTACATTATTATACATGTTGTCAATAATGTCATTATAACTGAAATGTTAAGCTACTGATTTCACATCTATTCACACGAGCAACTTAATAAACCTTGAATGTTTAGTGACTCCTTATACTCAGTGTGAATTTGTGTTTAGTGTTTGGTGAGGTGAGTGTCAGCTGTGTGATCACTGGTCTGTGTCAGAGGGAGGTTTTTGTACGACCACAAATCACTGTGTGATCACCCAGGCTCCGTTTATTTTATGTGCACTCTTACAGTAATAAACTGCTGCATCTTCAGTCTGAACTCCACTGATGGTCAAACTGAAGTCAGAGCTGCTTCCACTGCCACTGAATCGAGACGGTGTTGTTGATTCACGTCTGTCTACATATCTTATGATGAGCTTTGGGGTGTGTCCAGATTGCAGTTGATACCAGGAAATGTGATCAACACCATTACTATCTCTATAAACAGCTGGGTTGGTTTTACAGGTGATGGAGACGGTGGATCCTGGAGTATTTGTCACTAGTGGAGGTTGTTGAGTCACCGTCCCCTGAGCACTGCAACCTGCAGACAAAAACAAACCATTCATTAATCAGCAGGAAGAAATGAGAGAAAAGGTAAAACATCGTGTTTGAAACGTTGCTGAGAGACTGAACCTGTAAAACAGCAGCAGGCCAGAGTCCAGATGAGGATGGTGATGAGAGTCATGGTGGTTTCTGCTGAGTCCACTGACAGATCTGAGTCCTGCAGTGTTGAACTCACAGGACTATAAACCTTCTCAGATCTCTGGAGGATCAGCTGACGATGCAAAGCCTCCTCTCTATGGAAATGATTTCTCTGCTCTCAACAGACTGAAGGAGACGTGGGACACAACATCAGGAGAAATGCTGCTTGGATTTACACTAAATATCAGGCTCTGTCCTCATTAACAGGTGCATGGTGCCCCCTGCTGACAATCTGTATCAGTGCTGAACTCACACATCAATTGTTTTAAAATGAACTTGTTTCCAGGTTTATTTTATCATCCTTTACTGCTTCTGTTGGATTTATGATACTGAAACATTCACAATTAAGTTATTGGATCTCAGTTCAGCATTTATCCCTCCAAACTACGTGTCAAACAAAACATATATAAGATATATCCATGCTGCATCTCTTGTGCCTCTGTACCTTTTCCTTAACATTTACAGTAAAACACTGTTTCTATTAATTTTCGAGATAAATAAACATGTTATACCATCATGATTCAAGATTTAGCCACAGATGGCTGCCTCTGTGTTTTGGTGTGCTCTTTTCTGTCTTGTTTTGTGTTTTAATTCAGTTTTCTGCCACTGCTGTGGTGGCTCCTATAGCTTGTGAACATCAGAGCTACACCTGGGGACTTATTTCACTAGAATATTTTAATTTATTTTATTTTATTTCTATTTTTATCCCTACCTTTAACCATTTTTGGTACCTTTATGTTTGTCTGGAAACGATGCTGCTGCTGCTGCTGCTGCTGCTGCTGCTGCTGCTGCTCTCACACACATCTGGATCAAGCTACACATCTCCTCTCTGCACACATTTCTGCAGCTCTCACAGCTCCACTCAGTGTGTTAGTCTGCATGTTGCTTTCTGATGCTGATCCTCTGCATATTCTGCTTCATGTTCATCACTCTCTGATTCATCTGAATCTGGAAATACTGCATTTAATCTTTTAAATAAAACAGTGTGTTATAATAAATCAGTGCCTCTGTGTTTCATTATAAAACTTTAGGAAAAATACTCTCTGGATCATTCCACTATCATACATGATAATATATAACTAATAAAGGAGCTTAACCCTTAGATATGCAGTAAACTGGACATTTTCACTCCAGTTTGAACTGTTGTAATTTCATATTTTCTTCTGCAGCTGTTGCCTCAGATGCTGTTTAACATTTACTACTACTTTTATCTAATTTAAAGTAAGATCATAAAGAGATTAATTAATGAAATAAAAGTCTTAAACTGCATATGGAAAGGTGTCAGTGTGCTTCAGTTGTATTTAGGGTTCATTATGGTTCTGCTTGATGACTCTTGTGTTGTGTTCACTGGACCAGTTCTCAGTCTGTTCACCAGCCCTCTGCAGCTGCAGCAGCTGTTTCACTTCAGTCAAACTCAAGGAGGTTTTTGTATGGCTCTAAATCACCGTGTGAACACTCCACCTCTATGGTAAGACTGACAGTAATAAACTGCTGCATCTTCAGCCTGAACTCCACTGATGGTCAAACTGAAGTCAGAGCTGCTTCCACTGCCACTGAATCGAGACGGTGTTGTTGATTCACGTTGGTCTGCTAATGTTATTAGGAGCTTTGGAGCCTGTCCAGATTTATGTTGATACCAGGACATATTATCACCATAACCAACACCAACAAATCCGTAAACAGCCCGGTTGGTTTTACAGGTGATGGAGACGGTGGATCCTGGAGTATTTGTCACTAGTGGAGGTTGTTGAGTCACCGTCACCTGAGCACTGCAACCTGCAGACAAAAACAAACCATTCATTAATCAGCAGGAAGAAATGAGAGAAAAGGTAAAACATCGTGTTTGAAACGTTGCTGAGAGACTGAACCTGTAAAACAGCAGCAGGCCAGAGTCCAGATGAGGATGGTGATGAGAGTCATGGTGGTTTCTGCTGAGTCCACTGACAGATCTGAGTCCTGCAGTGTTGAACTCACAGGACTATAAACCTTCTCAGATCTCTGGAGGATCAGCTGACGATGCAAAGCCTCCTCTCTATGGAAATGATTTCTCTGCTCTCAACAGACTGAAGGAGACGTGGGACACAACATCAGGAGAAATGCTGCTTGGATTTACACTAAATATCATCACAGTGGAAGAGAAGGAAATAGATTTTACAGGATTGGATTTTGAACATCTGGATTAAAATGGTGTCACTTTTTTGATGCAGTGTTTTTTGACTGGATTTGTCCACAGGGTATAAAGAGAAAAATATATATAACGTATTATTTATTGTATTTATTATTTTATAATGGTTTCTTGATCATATTCTCATATCTGACTTTTTTGAGGAATTATACTTTCTACATCTTTACAGTTTATCAAAAATAATTTCCAAATCATGAATTTATGACAGAAGGAAATCAACAGTTTATCTCTAAACTTACAAAAAATGACTAGAATGATATTATTTTTTATCAGATTTTGTTTTAAATAGTTTTATAAATTGAATAAAGTATTTACCTTTTTCTATAAACATGTTTTATCTGTAAATACAGTGAATAGTCAGTGGGTAGATGCTTGTTCACAGAGTAGGAGGTTTTTGTACGGCCACTTCATGACTTTGTATCACTGTGGTGGACTTTTGGTGGAGGAACCAAACTCGTCGTTGACGGTAAGTACCAGAGATTTTTACACTGTACAACATGTAAAATTTAATAATATTTTATCTAATAAGACTTTGATTGACTTCAGTTATTGAATTTTATTCATAATTTTGTTATTAATAGAAAAAAAATCTGATCTCACCGTCTGATGATTTATTGTCCGCTTCAAAATCTTCGACTGTAAAATGTTTAGTCTTAAAAAAAAAGGAAAAGATCAACGATTTCATTATGTTTTCATTTATCATTTTAAAATAATAACAGAGTTGAACTAAACCCTGATGTGGATTCATGTTGAACACAAACATGATTGTATCAGTGAGAGCAGCTCAGCTTCGTGTTCACGCTTCATTTGTTTTACATGTAGAGAAAAGGAAGTGAAAGAGACAGATGATAAAAGTTTCAACTGTTTTCACACCAGTGAAGATCAAACATATATAAACATATCAATAATCAATAATCAATACCAATCAACCTTTCTAGATGCATTTACACTTGAATCGTGTGTCTGATGCTGAGTGATTCATGAGAGCAACAGTAGAACAAGTTTGTCTGTTTCATCTGATCAAATAGAAGAAGTGACCAGTGTGTCATGTTTCTGTATCATCAAGCCTTCATTCTCCTTCCTTTGTCTTTCCTCTCCCCCTCCCTCCCTCCCTCCCTCCCTCCCTCCCTCCCTCCCTCCCTCCCTCCCTCCCTCTCTCTCCCCCTTTCTCTCCCTCAGTGGGGGTGACACGGCCCACCCTGACCGTCCTCCCCCCCTCCAGAGAGGAGCTGCAGCAGGGCAGTGCCACACTGGCGTGTGTGGCCAGCGGAGGCTTCCCCTCAGCCTGGACGCTGGGCTGGAAGGTGGGGGGCAGCAGCAGCTCCTCGGGGGTGTCACGCAGCCTGGAGGTCCCGGGGAGTGACGGCCGCTACAGCTGGACCAGCACCCTGAGCCTGTCTGCAGACCAGTGGAGGAAGGCGGGCTCAGTGAGCTGTGAGGCCACTCTGAGTGGACAGAGCCCTGTCACTCAAACCCTGGAGCCTGACCGCTGCTCAGAGTAGAGCTGCAGCAACACTTCCTGTCTGGAAACCATGCTGCTGCTGCTGCTGCTGCTGCTGCTGCTGCTGCTGCTCTCACACACATCTGGATCAAGCTACACATCTCCTCTCTGCACACATTTCTGCAGCTCTCACAGCTCCACTCAGTGTGTTAGTCTGCATGTTGCTTTCTGATGCTGATCCTCTGCATATTCTGCTTCATGTTCATCACTCTCTGATTCATCTGAATCTGGAAATACTGCATTTAATCTTTTGAATAAAACAGTGTGTTTTAATAAATCAGTGTCTCTGTGTTTCATTATAAAACTGTAGGGAAAACACTCTCTGGATCATTCCACTATCATACATGATAATATATTTCTAAAAAATTAGCTTAACCCGAATATGGCAAGGTGAAGAGGGCCCGGGCGGGGATTGAACCCACATCTCCCGGGTAAGAGTCATGCGCGCTTGCCAGTCACCCAAAGGGACATCCCCTTGGCCAAGTAGCCAGGGCACATCATCAATTGGAGGCATAGTGACAGGAACCTCAACTGTCACACTTAGATATGCAGTAAACTGGACATTTTCACTCCAGTTTGAACTGTTGTAATTTCATATTTTCTTCTGCAGCTGTTGCTCAGATGCTGTTTAATATCACTCCTTTAGGATTTTATCTAATTTAAAGTAAGAGGTTAAAAAAGATGGGTTTATGAAAGACAACGTCTGAAACTATATATGGAAAGGTGTCATTGGGTGTGTTTCAGTTGTATTTAGGGTTCATTGTGGTTCTGCTTGATGACTCTTGTGTTGTGTTCACTGGACCAGTTCTCAGTCTGTTCACCAGCCCTCTGCAGCTGCAGCAGCTGTTTCACTTCAGTCAAACTCAAGGAGGTTTTTGTACGGCTCTAAATCACCGTGTGAACACCCAGGCACCGTTTATTCTGTGTAGACTCTGACAGTAATAAACTGCTGCATCTTCAGCCTGAACTCCACTGATGGTCAAACTGAAGTCAGAGCTGCTTCCACTGCCACTGAATCGAGACGGTGTTGTTGATTCACGTTGGTCTGCTAATGTTATTAGGAGCTTTGGAGCCTGTCCAGATTTCTGTTGATACCAGAACATAAAATTAACACCATTAACATCTCTGAAAACAGCCTGGTTGGTTTTACAGGTGATGGAGACGGTGGATCCTGGAGTATTTGTCACTAGTGGAGGTTGAGTCACCGTCACCTGAGCACTGCAACCTGCAGACAAAACAAACCATTCATTAATCAGCAGGAAGAAATGAGAGAAAAGGTAAAACATCGTGTTTGAAACGTTGCTGAGAGACTGAACCTGTAAAACAGCAGCAGGCCAGAGTCCAGATGAGGATGGTGATGAGAGTCATGGTGGTTTCTGCTGAGTCCACTGACAGATCTGAGTCCTGCAGTGTTGAACTCACAGGACTATAAACCTTCTCAGATCTCTGGAGGATCAGCTGACGATGCAAAGCCTCCTCTCTATGGAAATGATTTCTCTGCTCTCAACAGACTGAAGGAGACGTGGGACACAACATCAGGAGAAATGCTGCTTGGATTTACACTAAATATCATCACAGTGGAAGAGAAGAAAATAGATTTTACAGGATTGGATTTTGAGCTTCTGGATTAAAATGGTGTCACTTTTTTTGATGCAGTGATTTTTGACTGGATTTGTCCACAGGGTATATAGGGAAAAAAATATTATTTATTATTTATTGTATTTATTATTTTATAATGACTTCTTAATTATATTCTCATATCTGACTTTTGTGAGGATTTCTATTTCCTACATCTTTACAGTTTCTCAAAAATAATTTCCAAATCATGAACTTACTCAGTGTGAGTTATGCAAAATACCTGTGAGGACACCTGTCTTTATGAAACTGAGAGAAGCAGAGGAGGTGGAGCAGGTCTGATCCCCATGTGAACCATAGACTGTAAAAAGAATGGACGTAGCGTCCGTGACGTCACCCATTGGTTTTGGGGAGTCGTTTTTGTGACACAAATATGGCGGCCTGAACAGCGCCATGTTGGATTGGCCGGCCGAGAACCCGCCCACTGGCCTCGAAGCAGCTGTCTCCGGAGCTGCTCGGACCTGTCACTCAACGTTTCCGCTCCCTAATTGGCCAGAGTTTTAACCTAATAATAGTAAAACGGTAGAGTTAAAAAAAAATTCACCCCCCTCAGAGTGTGTGCGGGGGTAGAAACTATCGATAGAGACAAAAAAACGTTCTGACACCAGGCTTTTAACATGTTTATTGAGGATGTAAAATCGGCGATTTTAACATGGGGGTCTATGGGGAATGCTCCCTTCTGACACCAGCCCCCAGCGACAGCCGGGGGCATTGCAGTTTTTTGAACGCGGAAGTGAGCTTCACTTCTCAGACCAACAACTGCCCCCTTGATGTGGACTGATTCAACACGTGTAGTGTCTCAATTGACCCTTCGCCAATTCCTCCCACAAACGGCTATTGTCCAATCCTACGTTAGCAACCGTAACTATAGGCCTGGCAAGCTTTCCGCAGTTGAGTCATTACGTTTGCTTTTGTGGACACATTTTGAGACTAGGACGAAAAACATTTGTTTGTAGAGAAGGATGTTGTTGCTGCTGCTGCTACTACGGCGGCGGCGGCGGCGGCAGCAGCAATATAGAGATGTTCAGATACGAGCAGACTTTTTTTTCGACTTGAGCAAGTGTAAATATGGGGATAACCATATGTTCACCTCCGAAATGACAGCTGTACTTTTAGGGCGTTTACCTGGGCTTTCAGGCGAGGGATCCTCCAGGCAGGGACTGCTTTCACTGACTGATACAGCGGTGGGAGAAAAAAAAACAGCAGCGAAAGCTGTATGTGGTTC
This sequence comes from Trachurus trachurus, assembly GCF_905171665.1. Classification (NCBI taxonomy): domain Eukaryota; kingdom Metazoa; phylum Chordata; class Actinopteri; order Carangiformes; family Carangidae; genus Trachurus; species Trachurus trachurus. Next base: position 7,548,234 of record NC_139907.1, on the reverse strand, counting down.
ACAATCGCCCAAACACTTGCAGTTTGACAACGTTTCATGACCAGTAAGATGACCTAAGTCTTCGTGGGTTGATAGACGGTAAAGTTACCGGTCCTTACTGCTGCTCTGTACATTGTCCAGTCGTGTCGTTGAACAGATGTTTTATCCTCCTGCGCGAGTCACACGTCACTGAAAACTATGAATGATCTTTGTGACTTCTTCTCTCTATTATCTCAGAACAGTTTATCCAGAAATTTGCTGATATTTCCTTTGAAATCGATACCAAATACTGCCAGGAGCATGGCTGGGAGTGAAAGCTTGCCCGGCGTAGCAACAGTAACCAAGGGGGCGGGGCTTACGCGAAGGGTCAATTGGAAATTCATCTTCCTCCTCAGCCTCCGTCTCCTGTGGCGTCCCTCAAGGTCCTATACTCGGCCCACTTCTCTTCTCCATCTACCTGCTTCCACGAGGCCAAATTGTCCCAAATCACAACATTTTTTTCCACTTTTACGCCGACGATACGCAAATCTATCTCTCTGTGGAGCCCAGTAGCTACAACAAACTAGTCGACCTCAACAAATGCCTCACAGATATCAAGTCTTTGATGGCCACAAACTTTCTCCAGTTCAACGAAAACAAAACCAAAGTCATACTATTTGGTCCACAGCACCCAACCCAAAGCATTTCTCCCCATCTTGGCCCATTAGCCCCCTCTATCAAACCATTCCTTCATTTTCAACTCTAATTTCTGTTTCTATTATGTTTCTTTTCTTTTTGCTGCAGTTTTGTACTTTTTGCTTTGTGGTGAAGCATTTTGGATCAATTTCTGCATTGTGTTGAAACTGTTCTACATAAATAAAGTTGAGTTGAGTAGAAACTTCACTCTCTTTGCCGTTTCTTTCTCTGAGAAGCTCCTTCAAGCTGTTGATGGTGATGAAGAGGTGCACACTGCCCTCTGCTGACACTTCGGACTCACAACAACAACATGTTGGTGTGGTCGTGATTCAGATCTTTAATATTTTCAAGATCATGCTTCATCATCTCACTGTACACAACAAACACATGTAACAAAAAGTATTTTATATGTTTTAAACTTTTTTTGTCACTTTTCTCTTGACCGGTGAAGCCTTTAAACTGCTTTAAACTGGTTAAATATCATTCATGTTTTATTGTTCATTCTCAATTCTATCTTGTCATCTAACAAACTTACAAATATGTGTTGTTGTTGATGTTTATTGTTACATTACATTATTGGTAAATATCCCCAGCTATATGAAGTTAACCATAAGATGAACAAACAGTCCTCAAACCTGAAAACATTAAGCTTATTCAAATGTCTAACTTGACTGTAAGTGAACCAAAGTCAAACTGAAAATGTAAGATTTAGGATATAACATGACATATTGTAGCCTCGTAAACCAGCCTCTGCCGGAAATGCATTTCATTTCATTTCTGAGGGAGAGTCTGGCCTCATCCCCACTGTGAGCGTTTGGCCTGAAACCCTCAGAAGGCCGAGCCAATCAGCGTCGCCGCTCAGATTTCTGTGATTGACACAGCACGTTGGCCAATCAGGGACCGACTGGTGCCAAGCCCCGTCACTACACTGCGCGACTCACTCCACGGCGGAGCTATCTAGAAGCAGCCTAAAAACAGCAACAAGGGAAGTTCTTACTACATCCATTACAGCAATTAAACAAGAGCAAGAGTCGGCGCTTGTTGAGTTTCTTGAAGGAAAAGATGTTTTCGCTGTTCTTCCAACTGGATTCGGCAAAAGTTTGATATACCAACTTGCTGATTGGCTGAATCGGTTGTCTGTCAATGCAACTACTCCCGCCCACCCCAAACGCTCACAGTGGGGATGAGGCCAGACTCTCCCTCAGAAATGAAATGAAATGCATTTCCGGGAGAGGCTGGTTTACGAAAAATATTAATATTAAAATATTAATGATATTAAATATTACCCTTGACCTTGTGGATGTTTGAATCAAATTCCATGACAAATAATCTCATAGTTACTGAGACATTTCACTAAAAACCTTCATTTCTTTTTCTGGCTTTGGTCTAGCACGTAAGAAATATACTTGTAAACTAGAAACATATGAGAAAGACAAAAGGTTGTAAATAAACAATCAGTTTGTAATGCAGGAGGTGAAACAGAGTAATTACAGCAAAAGCATTTAATTCACCTAAAAAACAGCATCATTTCATAAACAGTTTGGCTAAACTTAAAAAAAAAATTAAATATTCAGTATAATGTGTGTTTAGTGTTTGGTGAGGTGAGTGTCAGCTGTGTGTTCACTGGTCTGTGTCAGAGTCTCTGCAGTCTGAGGGAGGTTTTTGTACGACCACAAATCACCGTGTGAACACCCAGGCATCATCTCTTCCATGTCGGCTCTTACAGTAATAAACTGCTGCATCTTCAGCCTGAACTCCACTGATGGTCAAACTGAAGTCAGAGCTGCTTCCACTGCCACTGAATCGAGACGGTGTTGTTGATTCACGTTGGTTTACATATTTTATTAGGAGCTTTGGAGCCTGTCCAGATTTATGTTGATACCAGTACATACCCTGATCACCATCATCATATCTGAGAACAGCCGGGTTGGTTTTACAGGTGATGGAGACGGTGGATCCTGGAGTATTTGTCACTAGTGGAGGTTGTTGAGTCACCGTCACCTGAGCACTGCAACCTGCAGACAAAAACAAACCATTCATTAATCAGCAGGAAGAAATGAGAGAAAAGGTAAAACATCGTGTTTGAAACGTTGCTGAGAGACTGAACCTGTAAAACAGCAGCAGGCCAGAGTCCAGATGAGGATGGTGATGAGAGTCATGGTGGTTTCTGCTGAGTCCACTGACAGATCTGAGTCCTGCAGTGTTGAACTCACAGGACTATAAACCTTCTCAGATCTCTGGAGGATCAGCTGACGATGCAAAGCCTCCTCTCTATGGAAATGATTTCTCTGCTCTCAACAGACTGAAGGAGACGTGGGACACAACATCAGGAGAAATGCTGCTTGGATTTACACTAAATATCATCACAGTGGAAGAGAAGGAAATAGATTTTACAGGATTGGATTTTGAACATCTGGATTAAAATGATGTCAATTTTTTGATGCAGTGTTTCTTGACTGGATTTGTCCACAGGGTATATAGGGAAAAAATATAATTCATTATTTTTTGTATTTATTATTTTATAATGGTTTCTTTATTATACTCTCAAATCTGAGGATTTCTACTTTCTACATCTTTACAGTTTATCCAAAATAATTTCCAAATCATGAATTTATGACAGAAGGAAATCAACAGTTTCTCTCTAATCTAACAAAAAATGACTAGAATGAAATTATTTTTTATCAGATTTTGTTTTAAATAGTTTTATAAATTGAATAAAGTATTTACCTTTTTCTATAAACATGTTTTATCTGTAAATACAGTGAATAGTCAGTGGGTAGATGCTTGTTCACAGAGCAGGAGGTTTTTGTACGGCCGCTTCATGACTTTGTATCACTGTGGTACACTTTTGGTGGAGGAACCAAACTCGTCGTTGACGGTAAGTACCAGAGATTTTTACACTGTACAACATGTAAAATGTAGTAATATTTTATCAAATTAGACTTTGATTGACTTCAATTATTGAATTTTTTGGATAATTTTGTTATTAATCAAAAAAATCTGATCTCATCATCTGATGATTTATCGTCTGCTTCAAAATCTTGGACTGTAAAATGTTTAGTCTTCAAAAAAAGAAAAAGATCAAACGTTTCGTAAGTTTTCATTTATCATTTTAAAATAATGACAGAGTTGAACTAAACCCTGATGTGGATTCATGTTGAACACAAACATGATTGTATCAGTGAGAGCAGCTCAGCTTCGTGTTCACGCTTCATTTGTTTTACATGTAGAGAAAAGGAAGTGAAAGAGACAGATGATAAAAGTTTCAACTCTTTTCACACCAGTGAAGATCAAACATATATAAACACATCAAAAATCAATAATCAATACCAATCAACCTTTCTAGATGCATTTACACTTGAATCGTGTGTCTGATGCTGAGTGATTCATGAGAGCAACAGTAGAACAAGTTTGTCTGTTTCATCTGATCAAATAGAAGAAGTGACCAGTGTGTCATGTTTCTGTATCACCAAGCCTTCATTCTCCTTCCTTTGTCTTTTCTCTCCCCCCTCCCTCCCTCCCTCCCTCCCTCCCTCCCTCTCTCTCCCCCTTTCTCTCCTCCAGTGGGGGTGACGCGGCCCACCCTGACCGTCCTCCCCCCCTCCAGAGAGGAGCTGCAGCAGGGCAGTGCCACCCTGGCGTGTGTGGCCAGCGGAGGCTTCCCCTCAGCCTGGACGCTGGGCTGGAAGGTGGGGGGCAGCAGCAGCTCCTCGGGGGTGTCACGCAGCCTGGAGGTCCCGGGGAGTGACGGCCGCTACAGCTGGACCAGCACCCTGAGCCTGTCTGCAGACCAGTGGAGGAAGGCGGGCTCAGTGAGCTGTGAGGCCACTCTGAGTGGACAGAGCCCTGTCACTCAAACCCTGGAGCCTGACCGCTGCTCAGAGTAGAGCTGCAGCAACACTTCCTGTCTGGAAACCATGCTGCTGCTGCTGCTGCTGCTGCTGCTGCTGCTGCTGCTGCTGCTCTGACACACATCTGGATCAAGCTACACATCTCCTCTCTGCACACATTTCTGCAGCTCTCACAGCTCCACTCAGTGTGTTAGTCTGCATGTTGCTTTCTGATGCTGATCCTCTGCATATTCTGCTTCATGTTCATCACTCTCTGATTCATCTGAATCTGGAAATACTGCATTTAATCTTTTGAATAAAACAGTGTGTTATAATGAATCAGTGTCTCTGTGTTTTAATATAAAACTTTAGAAAAAATACTCTCTGGATCATTCCACAGTCATACATGATAATATATTACTAATAAAGGAGCTTAACCCTTAGATATGCAGTAAACTGGACATTTTCACTCCAGTTTGAACTGTTGCAATTTCATACTGCAGCTGTTGCCTCAGATGCTATTGAACATTCACTGCTTTCAGATTTTATCTAATTTAAGGAAGAGCATAAAAAGATGAATTAATGAAATAAATGTCTGAAACTGTATATGGAAAGGTGTCAGTGTGTTTCAGTTGTATTTAGGGTTCATTGTGGTTCTGCTTGATGACTCTTGTGTTGTGTTCACTGGACCAGTTCTCAGTCTGTTCACCAGCCCTCTGCAGCTGCAGCAGCTGTTTCACTTCAGTCAAACTGAAGGAGGTTTTTGTACGGCTCTAAATCACCGTGTGGATGTCAAATCGCTATGGGCGCCCAGACAGTGGTAATCTCCAACGTCTTCAGCCTGAACTCCACTGATGGTCAAAGTGTAGTGAGAACCAGACCTACTGCCACTGAATCGAGACGGAGTTTCTGACAAACTAGTTGATGCACTATAAATCAGGAGTTTTGGAGCCTGTCCAGGTTTCTGAAGGTACCAACTGAGATCACCACCAATGTCTGAACTCCCTGTGGCGCTGATGGTCACAGTCTCTCCAAGACTGACAGACTTGGATTTGTCTGATTGAGTCAGAAAGTTGTTGGCAGAAGACTCTGAAATGAGAAATTGAACATTAATCTGAAAAATAATGGCCTCATTGTAGCAAATTAAGAAAATTTGCTGAATTAGAAATATCAGATAAACATTAAAACCTTCTCACCTTGACTCAGAAAAACCAACACGACCAGCAGAGTTGTTGTTGGCGACATCATCCTGATGCAGTTTTCAGTGTGAGGCCACGAGAACAGTTCAGACTCTCTGTGACAGAAGAACTTAAACTCTGAGGAGCAGTGATGCATATGAGTCATGCAAAATACCTGTGAGGACACCTGTCTTTATGAAACTGAGAGAAGCAGAGGAGGTGGAGCAGGTTTGATCCCCATGTGGACTGATTCAACACATGTAGTGTCTCAACTGGAAATTCATCTTCCTCCTCAGCCTCCGTCTCCTGTGGCGTCCCTCAAGGTCCTATACTCGGCCCACTTCTCTTCTCCATCTACCTGCTTCCACGAGGCCAAATTATTCAAAATCACAGCATTTTCTTTCACCTTTACGCTGACGATACACAAATCTATCTCTCTGTGGAGCCCAATAACTACAACAAACTAGCTGACCTCAACAACTGCCTCACAGATATCAAGTCCTGGATGGCCACAAACTTTCTCCAGCTCAACGAAAACAAAACCAAAGTCATACTATTTGGTCCACAGCACCCAACCCAAAGCATTTCTCCCCATTTTGGACCATTAGCCCCCTCTATCAAACCATTCATTTATTTTCAACTCTAACTTCTTTTTCTATTATGCTTTTTTTGTTTTTGTTGCAGTTTTGTACTTTTTGTTTTGTGGTGAAGCATTTTGGATCAGTTTATGCATTGTGTTTAAACTGTGCTATATGAAATAATTTGAGTTGAGTAGAAACTTCAGACTCTCTTTGCCGTTTCTTTCTCTGAGAAGCTCCTTCAAGCTCTTGATGGTGATGAAGAGGTGCACACTGCCCTCTGCTGACACTTCAGTCTCACAACAACAACATGTTGGTGTGGTCGTGATTCAGATCTTTAACATTTTCAAGATCATGCTTCATCATCTCACTGTTCATGTCAGGGAGTGGAGTGACTGAGACAGGGTGCAAGACCACAATGTTTTCTGAGGGGAGCGACCACCACAACCAACAGAGACCAGAGGGGAGTTTCTTCTAAAAATATATATTTTATTACAACAATCAATAAAATCCATATAAAAGAGTCCAGTGTGTTTTACTCCTGGGTGAGGGACGTGTTGAGCTCTTGGGCAGCAGGCCTCAATACCACTGGCAGTCAGTCACTTTAGGAAGAGAAAGTTTAGTCCATCAGTCTTCAGCTGATTTGGCTTACAGGGCATCAAACTGTTTTGGTGGGGAGGGAATTATTAATACTTCAACCAAATAAACAAAAGCCAATGTAGCGGATGTGCACTCACTCCACCCATAAAAGACGTGCTAACCAACCTGCCAAGTGGTTGTCAACCTCTTGGCGAAGAGGTTAGCATCGTCGCCTCCGGTGCGGGAGGTCGTGGGATCGAACCCCACCTAGGGCAGGCCGTGAGAAACACAACGCAGAGGGCCAGATATTATTATTATAACCTTTATTTATTCTCGAGAGACATTGAGGTTGCCCTCATTTTCAATGTCGTCGAGTTAATATATAATATATATATAATATATATATATGACATCGGCTACACCAACACAGGGCGGGTCAAAACAAATAAAGTAATCAAAGGTTAAAGAAATCAATTTCACTGCAACTCAAAATAATCCCCATCCAAACTATTGAGCCTGTTCATGCAATTGCTGCTATAGGATTCCTTGGCTAAGAGAGGGATAGAAAGGGTACTTAGCTGGAGGAAGGGTGCGTCCCCACCCTTCCACTGTCTCCCACGGCTTCCCTCTCTCGCACTGTGCGTCCTCTTGGTCGGCCTGGCGTGCCGATGGCGTCCTCCCTCTATGCAGCGGCGATTCCTGTCGCTCCACAGCCGTGTCTCCAGCCGTGACGACCGTCAGGTTGCACTCGATCCTTCCTGGCTTTCCTGCCTGTGTCCCTCGTCCGTGTCAGCTGAGCTGCTCCACGCTGGCCTGCTCACCGCTTGCTGCTCCTGAATGAAAAAGAGTGAAGCACCCACAGCCCTCCCCCCAGCGCTGCTCAATTACACACGGGCAAAGCATCAGGTAATGAGTGCTGCAGGTACGCAGGCAGACACACCCACCCACTCTCAACCTGTCACCCTGTGACATTCACATCAAACACATGTAACACAAAGTATTTTATACAGTTTTGGCCTCTTTTTGTCACTTTTCTCTTCAATATTGTCAAACCTTTGAACTGCTTTAAATCCATGTTTTATTGTTCATTCTCAAGTCTATCTTGTCATCTAACAAACTCTCAAATATGTGTTGTTGTTGTTGTTGATGTTGTTGATGATGTTTATTGTTACATTATTGGTTAATATTCCCAGCAATATGAAGTTTACCATAAGATGAACAAACACTCTTCAAAACTCTAAACATGAAGCTTATTCTAATTTCTAACTTCACTGCAAATGAACCGAATTCAAACTGAAAATGTAACATTTAGGAGATAGCATGAAATATTACACTTGACCTTGTGGATGTTTCAATCAAATTTCATGATAAATAATCTCAGAGTTACTGAGACATTTCACTAAAAACCTCCAGTTCTTCTGTTCTTCTTCGTAAATTCGTAAATAGGTTGTAAATGAACCATCAGTTTGTAATGCAGGAGGTGAAACAGTGTAATTTGAGCTAAAACATGTAATTTACCTTGGAAAAAAACATCATGTCATAAACAGTTTGGCTAAACATAAAAATAAACCTTGAATGTTTAGTATAATGTGTGTTTAGTGTTTGGTGAGGTGAGTGTCAGCTGTGTGTTCACTGGTCTGTGTCAGAGTCTCTGCAGTCTGAGGGAGGTTTTTGTACGACCACAAATCACCGTGTGAACACCAAGACACTGTTTATTGTATGTATGCTCTTACAGTAATAAACTGCTGCATCTTCAGCCTGAACTCCACTGATGGTCAAACTGAAGTCAGAGCTGCTTCCACTGCCACTGAATCGAGACGGTGTTGTTGAATGACGTTGGTTTCCAAGTTTTATTAGGAGCTTTGGAGCCTGTCCATTTATGTTGATACCAGGACATACAATCAGTATTACCACTACAATCTCCGTCAACAGCCGGGTTGGTTTTACAGGTGATGGAGACGGTGGATCCTGGAGTAAACATCACTAGTGGAGGTTGAGTCACCGTCACCTGAGCACTGCAACCTGCAGACAAAAACAAACCATTCATTAACCAGCAGGAAGAAATGAGAGAAAAGGTAAAACATCGTGTTTGAAACGTTGCTGAGAGACTGAACCTGTAAAACAGCAGCAGGCCAGAGTCCAGATGAGGATGGTGATGAGAGTCATGGTGGTTTCTGCTGAGTCCACTGACAGATCTGAGTCCTGCAATGTTGAACTCACAGGACTATAAACCTTCTCAGATCTCTGGAGGATCAGCTGACGATGCAAAGCCTCCTCTCTATGGAAATGATTTCTCTGCTCTCAACAGACTGAAGGAGACGTGGGACACAACATCAGGAGAAATGCTGCTTGGATTTACACTAAATATCAGGCTCTGTCCTCATTAACAGGTGCATGGTGCCCCCTGCTGACAATCTGTATCAGTGCTGAACTCACACATCAATTGTTTTAAAATGAACTTGTTTCCAGGTTTATTTTATCATCCTTTACTGCTTCTGTTGGATTTATGATACTGAAACATTCACAATTAAGTTATTGGATCTCAGTTCAGCATTTATCCCTCCAAACTACGTGTCAAACAAAAATATATATAAGATATATCCATGCTGCATCTCTTGTGCCTCTGTACCTTTTCCTTAACATTTACAGTAAAACACTGTTTCTATTAATTTTCGAGATAAATAAACATGTTATACCATCATGATTCAAGATTTAGCCACAGATGGCTGCCTCTGTGTTTTGGTGTGCTCTTTTGTGTCTTGTTTTGTGTTTTAATTCAGTTTTCTGCCACTGCTGTGGTGGCTCCTATAGCTTGTGAACATCAGAGCTACACCTGGGGACTTATTTCACTAGAATATTTTAATTTATTTTATTTTATTTCTATTTTTATCCCTACCTTTAACCATTTTTGGTACCTTTATGTTTGTCTGGAAACGATGCTGCTGCTGCTGCTGCTCTGACACACATCTGGATCAAGCTACACATCTCCTCTCTGCACACATTTCTGCAGCTCTCACAGCTCCACTCAGTGTGTTAGTCTGCATGTTGCTTTCTGATGCTGATCCTCTGCATATTCTGCTTCATGTTCATCACTCTCTGATTCATCTGAATCTGGAAATACTGCATTTAATCTTTTAAATAAAACAGTGTGTTATAATAAATCAGTGTCTCTGTGTTTCAATATAAAACTTTAGAAAAAACATTCTTTGATCATTCCACTATCTTACATGATAATATATTACTAATAAAGGAGCTTAACCCTTATATATGCAGTAAACTGGACATTTTCACTTCAGTTTAAACTGTTGCAATTTCATATTTTCTAGTGCAGCTGTTGCCTCAGATGCTGTTTAACATTTACTACTACTTTTATCTAATTTAAAGTAAGAGCATAAAGAGATGAATTAATGAAATAAAAGTCTTAAACTATATATGGAAAGGTGTCAGTGTGTTTCAGTTGTATTTAGGGTTCATTGTGGTTCTGCTTGATGACTCTTGTGTTGTGTTCACTGGACCAGTTCTCAGTCTGTTCACCAGCCCTCTGCAGCTGCAGCAGCTGTTTCACTTCAGTCAAACTGAAGGAGGTTTTTGTACGGCTCTAAATCACCGTGTGAACACCGCGGCACCACCTATTACATGGTAAGACTGACAGTAATAAACTGCTGCATCTTCAGCCTGAACTCCACTGATGGTCAAACTGAAGTCAGAGCTGCTTCCACTGCCACTGAATCGAGACGGTGTTGTTGAATAACGTCGGTTTGCATATTTTATTAGGAGCTTTGGAGCCTGTCCAGATTTATGTTGATACCAGAACATACAATCACCAGCACTACTATAAATTCCGTAAACAGCCTGGCTGGACATACCGGGTTTACCACCAAAATAATAACTGTGAACAGGCCGGTTGGTTTTACAGGTGATGGAGACGGTGGATCCTGGAGTATTTGTCACTAGTGGAGGTTGTTGAGTCACCGTCACCTGAGCACTGCAACCTGCAGACAAAAACAAACCATTCATTAATCAGCAGGAAGAAATGAGAGAAAAGGTAAAACATTGTGTTTGAAACGTTGCTGAGAGACTGAACCTGTAAAACAGCAGCAGGCCAGAGTCCAGATGAGGATGGTGATGAGAGTCATGGTGGTTTCTGCTGAGTCCACTGACAGATCTGAGTCCTGCAGTGTTGAACTCACAGGACTATAAACCTTCTCAGATCTCTGGAGGATCAGCTGACGATGCAAAGCCTCCTCTCTATGGAAATGATTTCTCTGCTCTCAACAGACTGAAGGAGACGTGGGACACAACATCAGGAGAAATGCTGCTTGGATTTACACTAAATATCATCACAGTGGAAGAGAAGGAAATAGATTTTACAGGATTGGATTTTGAACATCTGGATTAAAATGGTGTCACTTTTTTTGATGCAGTGTTTTTTGATTGGATTTGTCCACAGGGTATATAGGGGAAAAAAATATGATTTATTATTTATTGTAATTATTTATTCATAATAACCTCTTTCTTATACTCTTATATTTATACTGTTTTTCCCAGTATTTACAATTTACAATTTATGAAAAATAATTTCTCAATGGCGAAATTATGACTGAAGAAGATCAACTGTTTCTTGCTAAATTTACAAAAAACATATAAAAGTGATACAAATTCATTAAGATTTAGTTTAGAATAGATTTGTAAATTAAATAGAGCATTAACTTTGGTGTTTTATCTGTAAATACAGTGAATAGTCAGTGGGTAGATGCTTGTTCACAGAGCAGGAGGTTTTTGTATGGCCACTTCATGACTTTGTATCACTGTGGTGGACTTTTGGTGGAGGAACCAAACTCGTCGTTGACGGTAAGTACCAGAGATTTTTACACTGTACAACATATAAGATTTAGTAATATTTTAACTAATGAGACTTTGATTGACTTCAGTTATTAAATTTTGTTGATCATTTTGTCATAAATTAAAAAATCTGATCTTACCGTCTGATGATTTATCGTCTGCTTCAAAATCTTGGACTGTAAAATGTTTAGTCTTCAAAAAAAGGAAGAAAAGATCAATAGTTTCATTATGTTTTCATTTATCATTTTAAAATAATGACAGAGTTTAACTAAACCCTGATGTGGATTCATGTTGAACACAAACATGATTGTATCAGTGAGAGCAGCTCAGCTTCGTGTTCACGCTTCATTTGTTTTACATGTAGAGAAAAGGAAGTGAAAGAGACAGATGATAAAAGTTTCAACTGTTTTCACACCAGTGAAGATCAAACATATATAAACATATCAATAATCAATAATCAATACCAATCAACCTTTCTAGATGCATTTACACTTGAATCGTGTGTCTGATGCTGAGTGATTCATGAGAGCAACAGTAGAACAAGTTTGTCTGTTTCATCTGATCAAATAGAAGAACTGACCAGTGTGTCATGTTTCTGTATCACCAAGCCTTCATTCTCCTTCCTTTGTCTTTTCTCTCCCCCCTCCCTCCCTCCCTCCCTCCCTCTCTCTCCCCCTTTCTCTCCTCCAGTGGGGGTGACGCGGCCCACCCTGACCGTCCTCCACCCCTCCAGAGAGGAGCTGCAGCAGGGCAGTGCCACACTGGTGTGTGTGGCCAGCGGAGGCTTCCCCTCAGCCTGGACGCTGGGCTGGAAGGTGGGGGGCAGCAGCAGCTCCTCGGGGGTGTCACGCAGCCTGGAGGTCCCGGGGAGTGACGGCCGCTACAGCTGGACCAGCACCCTGAGCCTGTCTGCAGACCAGTGGAGGAAGGCGGGCTCAGTGAGCTGTGAGGCCACTCTGAGTGGACAGAGCCCTGTCACTCAAACCCTGGAGCCTGACCGCTGCTCAGAGTAGAGCTGCAGCAACACTTCCTGTCTGGAAACCATGCTGCTGCTGCTGCTGCTGCTGCTGCTGCTGCTGCTGCTGCTGCTGCTGCTGCTCTCACACACATCTGGATCAAGCTACACATCTCCTCTCTGCACACATTTCTGCAGCTCTCACAGCTCCACTCAGTGTGTTAGTCTGCATGTTGCTTTCTGATGCTGATCCTCTGCATGTTCTGCTTCATGTTCATCACTCTCTGATTCATCTGAATCTGGAAATACTGCATTTAATCTTTTGAATAAAACAGTGTGTTATAATAAATCAATGTCTCTGTGTTTCAATATAAAACTTTAGGGAAAATACTCTCTGGATCATTCCACTATCTTACATGATAATATATTACTAATAAAGGAGCTTAACCTTTAGATATGCAGTAAACTGGACCTTTTCACTTCAGTTTGAACTGTTGCAATTTCATATTTTCTACTGCAGCTGTTGCATCAGATGCTGTTTAACATTTACTACTACTTTTATCTATGACCATAAAAAGATGAATTAATGAAATAAAAGTCTGAAACTATATATGGAAAGGTGTCAGTGTGTTTAAGTTGTATTTAGGGTTCATTGTGGTTCTGCTTGATGACTCTTGTGTTGTGTTCACTGGACCAGTTCTCAGTCTGTTCACCAGCCCTCTGCAGCTGCAGCAGCTGTTTCACTTCAGTCAAACTGAAGGAGGTTTTTGTACGGCTCTAAATCACTGTGTGAACACTCCACCACTATGGTAAGACTGACAGTAATAAACTGCTGCATCTTCAGCCTGAACTCCACTGATGGTCAAACTGAAGTCAGAGCTGCTTCCACTGCCACTGAATCGAGACGGTGTTGCTGATTCACGTCGGTCTACATATCTTATGATGAGCTTTGGAGCCTGTCCAGATTTCTGTTGATACCAGAACATAGCATCACCATAATCACTTCTGAAAACAGCCTTGTTGGTTTTACAGGTGATGGAGACGGTGGATCCTGGAGTATTTGTCACTAGTGGAGGTTGAGTCACCGTCACCTGAGCACTGCAACCTGCAGACAAAAACAAACCATTCATTAATCAGCAGGAAGAAATGAGATAAAAGGGAAAACATCATGTTTGAAACGTTGCTGAGAGACCGAACCTGTAAAACAGCAGCAGGCCAGAGTCCAGATGAGGATGGTGATGAGAGTCATGGTGGTTTCTGCTGAGTCCACTGACAGATCTGAGTCCTGCAGTGTTGAACTCACAGGACTATAAACCTTCTCAGATCTCTGGAGGATCAGCTGACGATGCAAAGCCTCCTCTCTATGGAAATGATTTCTCTGCTCTCAACAGACTGAAGGAGACGTGGGACACAACATCAGGAGAAATGCTGCTTGGATTTACACTAAATATCATCACAGTGGAAGAGAAGAAAATAGATTTTACAGGATTGGATTTTGAACATCTGGATTAAAATGGTGTCACTTTTTTTGATGCAGTGTTTTTTGACTGGATTTGTCCACAGGGTATAAAGAGAAAAATATATATGATGTATTATTTATTGTATTTATTATTTTATAATGGTTTCTTGATCATATTCTCATATCTGACTTTTTTGAGGATTTCTACTTTCTACATCTTTACAGTTTATCAAAAACTAATTTCCAGATCATGAACTTATGACAGAAGGAAATCAACAGTTTCTCTCTAAACTTACAAAAAAATTACTAGAATGATATCATTTTTTTCAGATTTTGTTTTAAATAGTTTTATAAATTGAATAAAGTATTTAATTTTTTTTATTAACATGTTTTATCTGTAAATACAGTGAATAGTCAGTGGGTAGATGCTTGTTCTCAGAGCAGGAGGTTTTTGTACGGCCACTTCATGACTTTGTATCACTGTGGTGGACTTTTGGTGGAGGAACCAAACTCGTCGTTGACGGTAAGTACCAGAGATTTTTATACTGTACAACATGTAAAATGTAGTAATATTTTACCTAATGAGACTTTGATTGACTTCAATTATTACATTTTATTGATTATTTTGTTATAAATTAAAAAATCTGATCTCACCGTCTGATGATTTATCGTCTGCTTCAAAATCTTGGACTGTAAAATGTTTAGTCTTCAAAAAAAAAAGATCAACAATTTCATTATGTTTTCATTTATCATTTTTAAACAGAAACAGAGTTGAACTAAACCCTGATGTGGATTCATGTTGAACACAAACATGATTGTATCAGTGAGAGCAGCTCAGCTTCGTGTTCACGCTTCATTTGTTTTACATGTAGAGAAAAGGAAGTGAAAGAGAGAGATGATAAAAGTTTCAACTGTTTTCACACCAGTGAAGATCAAACATATATAAACATATCAATAATCAATAATCAATACCAATCAACCTTTCTAGATGCATTTACACTTGAATCGTGTGTCTGATGCTGAGTGATTCATGAGAGCAACAGTAGAACAAGTTTGTCTGTTTCATCTGATCAAATAGAAGAAGTGACCAGTGTGTCATGTTTCTGTATCACCAAGCCTTCATTCTCCTTCCTTTGTCTTTTCTCTCCCCCCTCCCTCCCTCCCTCCCTCCCTCCCTCCCTCTCTCTCCCCCTATCTCTCCTCCAGTGGGGGTGACGCGGCCCACCCTGACCGTCCTCCCCCCCTCCAGAGAGGAGCTGCAGCAGGGCAGTGCCACACTGGCGTGTGTGGCCAGCGGAGGCTTCCCCTCAGCCTGGACGCTGGGCTGGAAGGTGGGGGGCAGCAGCAGCTCCTCGGGGGTGTCACGCAGCCTGGAGGTCCCGGGGAGTGACGGCCGCTACAGCTGGACCAGCACCCTGAGCCTGTCTGCAGACCAGTGGAGGAAGGCGGGCTCAGTGAGCTGTGAGGCCACTCTGAGTGGACAGAGCCCTGTCACTCAAACCCTGGAGCCTGACCGCTGCTCAGAGTAGAGCTGCAGCAACACTTCCTGTCTGGAAACCATGCTGCTGCTGCTGCTGCTGCTGCTGCTGCTGCTGCTGCTGCTGCTGCTGCTGCTGCTGCTGCTGCTGCTGCTGCTGCTGCTGCTCTGACACACATCTGGATCAAGCTACACATCTCCTCTCTGCACACATTTCTGCAGCTCTCACAGCTCCACTCAGTGTGTTAGTCTGCATGTTGCTTTCTGATGCTGATCCTCTGCATATTCTGCTTCATGTTCATCACTCTCTGATTCATCTGGATCTGGAAATACTGCATTTAATCTTTTAAATAAAACAGTGTGTTATAATAAATCAGTGTCTCTGTTTCATTATAAAACTTTAGGAAAAACACTCTCTGGATCATTCCACTATCATACATGATAATAAATTACTAATAAAGGAGTTTAACCCTTAGATATGCAGTAAACTGGATATTTTCACTTCAGTTTAAACTGTTGCAATTTCATATTTTCTTCTGCAGCTGTTGCATCAGATGCTGTTTAACATTTACTACTACTTTTATCTAAGACCATAAAGAGATGAATTAATGAAATAAATAGTCTTAAACTATATATGGAAAGGTGTCAGTGAGTGTGTTTCAGTTGTATTCAGGGTTCATTGTGGTTCTGCTTGATGACTCTTGTGTTGTGTTCACTGGACCAGTTCTCAGTCTGTTCACCAGCCCTCTGCAGCTGCAGCAGCTGTTTCACTTCAGTCAAACTGAAGGAGGTTTTTGTACGGCTCTAAATCACCGTGTGAACACCCAGGCACCGTTTATTCTGTGTAGACTCTGACAGTAATAAACTGCTGCATCTTCAGCCTGAACTCCACTGATGGTCAAACTGAAGTCAGAGCTGCTTCCACTGCCACTGAATCGAGACGGTGTTGTTGATTCACGTTGGTCTGCTAATGTTATTAGGAGCTTTGGAGCCTGTCCAGATTTCTGTTGATACCAGAACATAAAATTAACACCATTAACATCTCTGAAAACAGCCTGGTTGGTTTTACAGGTGATGGAGACGGTGGATCCTGGAGTATTTGTCACTAGTGGAGGTTGAGTCACCGTCACCTGAGCACTGCAACCTGTAGACAAAAACAAACCATTCATTAATCAGCAGGAAGAAATGAGAGAAAAGGTAAAACATCGTGTTTGAAACGTTGCTGAGAGACTGAACCTGTAAAACAGCAGCAGGCCAGAGTCCAGATGAGGATGGTGATGAGAGTCATGGTGGTTTCTGCTGAGTCCACTGACAGATCTGAGTCCTGCAGTGTTGAACTCACAGGACTATAAACCTTCTCAGATCTCTGGAGGATCAGCTGACGATGCAAAGCCTCCTCTCTATGGAAATGATTTCTCTGCTCTCAACAGACTGAAGGAGACGTGGGACACAACATCAGGAGAAATGCTGCTTGGATTTACACTAAATATCATCACAGTGGAAGAGAAGAAAACAGATTTTACAGGATTGGATTTTGAACATCTGGATTAAAATGGTGTCACTTTGTTTCATGCAGTGTTTTTTTGACTGGATTTGTCCACAGGGTATATAGAGAAAAAATATAATTTATTATTTATTGTATTTATTATTTTATAATGATTTCTTTATTAAATTCTCATATCTGATTTCTATTTTCTACATCTTTACAGTTTCTCAAAAATAATTTCCAAATCATGAACTTACTCAGTGTGAGTCATGCAAAATACCTGTGAGGACACCTGTCTTTATGAAACTGAAAGAAGCAGAGGAGGTGGAGCAGGTTTGATCCCCATGTGGACTGATTCAACACGTGTAGTGTCTCAACTGGAAATTCATCTTCCTCCTCAGCCTCCGTCTCCTGTGGCGTCCCTCAAGGTCCTATACTCGGCCCACTTCTCTTCTCCATCTACCTGCTTCCACGAGGCCAAATTATTTAAAATAACAACATTTCCTTTCACTTTTATGCTGACGATACACAAGTCTATCTCTCTGTGGAGCCCAATAACTACAACAAACTAGCCGACCTCAACAACTGCCTCACAGATATCAAGTCCTGAATGGCCACAAACTTTCTCCAGCTCAACGAAAACAAAACCAAAGTCATACTATTTGGTCCACAGCACCCAACCCAAAGCATTTCTCCCCATCTTGGACCATTAGCCTCCTCTATCAAACCATTCATTCATTTTCAACTCTTATTTCTTTTTCTGTTATGCTTATTTTCTTTTTGTTGCAGTTTTGTACTTTTTGTTTTGTGGTGAAGCATTTTGGATCAGTTTCTGCATTGTGTTGAAACTGTGCTATATGAAATAAAGTTGAGTTGAGTTGAGTTGAGCTGAGCTGAGCTGAGTTGAGTTGAGTTGAGTTGAGTTGAGTTGAGTTGAGTTGAGTTGAGCTGAGTTGAGTTGAGTTGAGTTGAGTTGAGTTGAGTTGAGTTGAGTTGAGTTGAGCTGATTAGAAACTTCAGACTCTCTTTGCCGTTTCTTTCTCTGAGAAGCTCCTTCAAGCTCTTGATGGTGATGAAGAGGTGCACACTGCCCTCTGCTGACACTTCAGTCTCACAACAACAACATGTTGGTGTGGTCGTGATTCAGATCTTGAATATTTTCAAGATCATGCTTCATCATCTCACTGTTCACATCAAACACATGTAAACACAAGTATTTTATACTGGTTTAACCTTTTTTGTCACTTTTCTCTTCACCGTGGTCAACCTTTGAACTGCTTTAAACTGGTATTATATTATTCATGGTTTATTGCTCATCCTCAATTTAGTTTTATTATAAAGAACTTACAAAGAAGTGTTGTTACTGGTTACTGTAACATAATTGGGATGAACAAACACTCATCAAAACATAAAACATGAAGCTTATTCCAATTTCTAACTTTACTGCAAGTGAACCAAATTCAAACTGAAAATGTAATATTCAGGATATAACATGAAATATTACACTTGACCTTGTGGATGTTTGAATCAAATTTCATGACAAATAATCTCAGAGTTACTGAAACATTTCACTGAAAACCTCCAGTTCTTCTGTTCTTCTTCGTAAATAGGTCATGAATGAACCATCAGTTTGTAATGCATGAGGTGAAACAGTGTAATTAGAAATAAAACATGTGATTTACCTAAAAAAAAACATCATGTCATAAACAGTTTGGCTGAATTAAAAAAAAAAAACCTTAAATATTCAGTATAATGTGTGTTTAGTTTGGTGAGGTGAGTGTCAGCTGTGTGTTCACTGGTCTGTGTCAGAGTCCCTGCAGTCTGAGGGAGGTTTTTGTACGACCACAAATCACCGTGTGAACACCAAGGCATCATCTATTTCATGGACAGACTGACAGTAATAAACTGCTCCATCTTCAGCCTGAACTCCACTGATGGTCAAACTGAAGTCAGAGCTGCTTCCACTGCCACTGAATCGAGACGGTGTTGTTGATTCAGGTTGGTTTACATATTTTATTAGGAGCTTTGGGGCCTGTCCAGATTTATGTTGATACCAGGACAGAAGATCAACACCATAAAGACTGTAAACAGCCTGGTTGGTTCTACAGGTGATGGAGACGGTGGATCCTGGAGTATTTGTCACTAGTGGAGGTTGTTGAGTCACCGTCACCTGAGCACTGCAACCTGCAGACAAAAACAAACCATTCATTAATCAGCAGGAAGAAATGAGAGAAAAGGTAAAACATCGTGTTTGAAACGTTGCTGAGAGACTGAACCTGTAAAACAGCAGCAGGCCAGAGTCCAGATGAGGATGGTGATGAGAGTCATGGTGGTTTCTGCTGAGTCCACTGACAGATCTGAGTCCTGCAGTGTTGAACTCACAGGACTATAAACCTTCTCAGATCTCTGGAGGATCAGCTGACGATGCAAAGCCTCCTCTCTATGGAAATGATTTCTCTGCTCTCAACAGACTGAAGGAGACGTGGGACACAACATCAGGAGAAATGCTGCTTGGATTTACACTAAATATCATCACAGTGGAAGAGAAGGAAATAGATTTTACAGGATTGGATTTTGAACATCTGGATTAAAATGGTGTCACTTTTTTGATGCAGTGTTTTTTGACTGGATTTGTCCACAGGGTATAATTGAAAAAATATAATGTATTATTTATTGTATTAATTATTTTATAATGATTTCTTTATTATATTCTCATATCTGACTTTTTTTAAGGATTTCTATTTTCTACATCTTTACATTTTATCAAGAACTATTTCCAAATCATGAACTTATGACAGAAGAAAATCAACAGTTTCTCTCTAAACTTACAAGAAAATGACTTGAATGATATACATTTTTTCAGATTTTGTTTTAAATAGTTTTGTAAATTGAATAAATTATTTAACTTTTTTTTAATTAACATGTTTTATCTGTAAATACAGTGAATAGTCAGTGGGTAGATGCTTGTTCTCAGAGCAGGAGGTTTTTGTACGGCCGCTTCATGACTTTGTACCACTGTGGTACACTTTTGGTGGAGGAACGAAACTCGTCGTTGACGGTAAGTACCAGAGATTTTTACACTGTACAACATGTAAAATTTCGTAATGAGACGTTTATTGAGTTCCTTTATTGAATTTTACTCATAATTTTGTTAATTATTGAAAAAAAATTGATCTTACCGTCTGATGATTTATTGTCCGCATCAAAATCCTGGACTGTAAAATGTTTAGTCTTCAAAAAAAAAAGAAAGATCAATAGTTTCATTAAGTTTTCATTTATCATTTTTAAAGAAAAACAAATTTGAACTAAACCCTGATGTGGATTCATGTTGAACACAAACATGATTGTATCAGTGAGAGCAGCTCAGCTTCGTGTTCACGCTTCATTTGTTTTACATGTAGAGAAAAGGAAGTGAAAGAGACAGATGATAAAAGTTTCAACTGTTTTCACACCAGTGAAGATCAAACATATATAAACATATCAATAATCAATAATCAATACCAATCAACCTTTCTAGATGCATTTACACTTGAATCGTGTGTCTGATGCTGAGTGATTCATGAGAGCAACAGTAGAACAAGTTTGTCTGTTTCATCTGATCAAATAGAAGAAGTGACCAGTGTGTCATGTTTCTGTATCACCAAGCCTTCATTCTCCTTCCTTTGTCTTTTCTCTCCCCCCTCCCTCCCTCCCTCCCTCCCTCTCTCTCCCCCTTTCTCTCCTCCAGTGGGGGTGACGCGGCCCACCCTGACCGTCCTCCCCCCCTCCAGAGAGGAGCTGCAGCAGGGCAGTGCCACACTGGCGTGTGTGGCCAGCGGAGGCTTCCCCTCAGCCTGGACGCTGGGCTGGAAGGTGGGGGGCAGCAGCAGCTCCTCGGGGGTGTCACGCAGCCTGGAGGTCCCGGGGAGTGACGGCCGCTACAGCTGGACCAGCACCCTGAGCCTGTCTGCAGACCAGTGGAGGAAGGCGGGCTCAGTGAGCTGTGAGGCCACTCTGAGTGGACAGAGCCCTGTCACTCAAACCCTGGAGCCTGACCGCTGCTCAGAGTAGAGCTGCAGCAACACTTCCTGTCTGGAAACCATGCTGCTGCTGCTGCTGCTGCTGCTGCTGCTGCTGCTGCTGCTGCTGCTGCTGCTGCTGCTGCTGCTGCTGCTGCTGCTGCTGCTGCTCTGACACACATCTGGATCAAGCTACACATCTCCTCTCTGCACACATTTCTGCAGCTCTCACAGCTCCACTCAGTGTGTTAGTCTGCATGTTGCTTTCTGATGCTGATCCTCTGCATATTCTGCTTCATGTTCATCACTCTCTGATTCAACTGAATCTGGAAATACTGCATTTAATCTTTTAAATAAAACAGTGTGTTATAATAAATCAGTGTCTCTGTGTTTCATTATAAAACTTTAGGAAAAACACTCTCTGGATCATTCCACTATCATACATGATAATATATTACTAATAAAGGAGCTTAACCCTTAGATATGCAGTAAACTGGACATTTTCACTTCAGTTTAAACTATTGCCATTTCATATTTTCTTCTGCAGATGTTGCCTCATATGCTGTTCATCATCACTCCTTTAGGATTTTATCTAATTTAAAGTAAGAGCCTGTAGCAACCAAAAACGTAATAACAGCCAATAACGTAATAACAGCCAATAATGTAATAATTTTGGCCATTTTAAATGTAATAAAGCCAATAATGTAATAACGTGCCAATAATGTAATAAAACCTTTGAGCCAATAACGTAATAACTTTTTGCCAATAATGTAATAAGTTATTACATTATTGGCCGGTAATAACTGGTGTCGATAATGTAATAATACATAAATATGACTGCAGTTCTTGGAAATAAAAGGTTTTTTTCAGTTTTTGTGCAGTTTGCTAATCAAAAATAGGTAAGTGGATGACTACCCTATAACCCCCTGGACAAATGATGGCTAAATATGTTAATTTAAAAAAATCAATGGTAAAATCAAATCAACGCCATTGCTCCTCCAAGCCATGCTGGGATTATCACATTTAACATTACCTATTCCCACTGGTTTGTCTGAGGCAGGAAGTTATACATGACTGAAACATAAACTGGCTGGCAGACACCATTCAATACACAAGTTTGGTTATGTTTTGGAGGTTGTTGATAGCCTAATGCTTACTTCTTCCGTTTGCAAACATATCATTAAGCATGGTAGAAGTGATAGAGAGAGAGAGAGAGAGAGAGAGGTGAAAGATGGTACATCTTGGATGAATAAATATGACGACTATGTCATCCACTATACCTATTTTTGATTAGCAAACTGCACAAAACTGCCTTTTATTTCCAAGAACTGCAGTCATATCTATGTATTATTACATTATCGGCACCAGTTATTACATTGTCAAAGGTTTTTTTTAATACTAGGCCAATAACGTAATAACCAGCCAATAATGTAATAACTTATTACATTATTGGCAAAATGTTATTACGTTATTGGCTAAAAAGTGTTATTACATTATTGACATGTTATTACATTATTGGCTTTATTACATTTAAAATGGCCAAAATTATTACGTTATTGGCTTTTATTACGTTTTTGGTTGCTACAGAGCCTAAAAAGATGAATTAATGAAATAAAAGCCTGAAACTATATATGGAAAGGTGTCAGTGGGTGTGTTTCAGTTGTATTTAGGGTTCATTGTGGTTCTGCTTGATGACTCTTGTGTTGTGTTCACTGGACCAGTTCTCAGTCTGTTCACCAGCCCTCTGCAGCTGCAGCAGCTGTTTCACTTCAGTCAAACTGAAGGAGGTTTTTGTACGGCTCTAAATCACCGTGTGAACACGTTGGTATCGTCTATGTAATGGAAAGACTGACAGAAATAAACTGCTGCATCTTCAGCCTGAACTCCACTGATGGTCAAACTGAAGTCAGAGCTGCTTCCACTGCCACTGAATCGAGACGGTGTTGCTGATACACGTTTATGTACATATCTTATTAGGAGCTTTGGAGCCTGTCCAGATTTCTGTTGATACCAGAACATAGCATCATCACCATCAGAATATCTGTAAACAGCCTGGTTGGTTTTACAGGTGATGGAGACGGTGGATCCTGGAGTATTTGTCACTAGTGGAGGTTGTTGAGTCACCGTCACCTGAGCACTGCAACCTGCAGACAAAAACAAACCATTCATTAATCAGCAGGAAGAAATGAGAGAAAAGGTAAAACATCGTGTTTGAAACGTTGCTGAGAGACTGAACCTGTAAAACAGCAGCAGGCCAGAGTCCAGATGAGGATGGTGATGAGAGTCATGGTGGTTTCTGCTGAGTCCACTGACAGATCTGAGTCCTGCAGTGTTGAACTCACAGGACTATAAACCTTCTCAGATCTCTGGAGGATCAGCTGACGATGCAAAGCCTCCTCTCTATGGAAATGATTTCTCTGCTCTCAACAGACTGAAGGAGACGTGGGACACAACATCAGGAGAAATGCTGCTTGGATTTACACTAAATATCATCACAGTGGAAGAGAAGAAAATAGATTTTACAGGATTGGATTTTGAACATCTGGATTAAAATGGTTTCACTTTTTTTGATGCAGTGTTTTTTGACTGGATTTGTCCACAGGGGAAAAAAGAAAAAGAAAAATCAGTATTTATTGTCATAATTATTTTATAATGGTTTCTTTAGGAAATTCTCATATCTGACTTTTGTGAGGATTTCTATTTCCTACATCTTTACAGTTTCTCAAAAACAATTTCCAAATCATGAACTTACTCAGTGTGAGTTATGCAAAATACCTGTGAGGACACCTGTCTTTATGAAACTGAGAGAAGCAGAGGAGGTGGAGCAGGTTTGATCCCCACGTGGACTGATTCAACACGTGTAGTGTCTCAACTGGAAATTCATCTTCCTCCTCAGCCTCCGTCTCCTGTGGCGTCCCTCAAGGTCCAATACTAGGCCCACTTCTCTTCTCCATCTACCTGCTTCCACGAGGCCAAATTATCCAAAATCACAACATTTCCTTTCACTT
Organism: Trachurus trachurus; assembly: GCF_905171665.1. Classification (NCBI taxonomy): domain Eukaryota; kingdom Metazoa; phylum Chordata; class Actinopteri; order Carangiformes; family Carangidae; genus Trachurus; species Trachurus trachurus. Next base: position 7,524,190 of record NC_139907.1, on the reverse strand, counting down.
TTACGCTGACAATACACAAATCTATCTCTCTGTGGAGCCCAATAACTACAACAAACTAGTCAACCTCAACAACTGCCTCACATGTATCAAGTCCGGGACGGCCACAAACTTTCTTCAGCTCAACGAAAACAAAACCAAAGTCATACTATTTGGTCCACAGCACCCAACCCAAAGCATTTCTCCCCATCTTGGCCCATTAGCCCCCTCTATCAAACCATTCATTCATTTTCAACTCTAATTTATTTTTCTATTATGTATTTTTTTTCTTTTTGTTGCAGTTTTGTACTTTTTGTTTTGTGGTGAAGCATTGTGGATCAATTTCTGCATTGTGTTGAAACTGCTATATAAATAAAGTTGAGTTGAGTTGAGTTGAGTTGAGTTGAGTTGAGTTGAGTTGAGTTGAGTTGAGTAGAAACTTCAGACTCTCTTTGCCGTTTCTTTCTCTGAGAAGCTCCTTCAAGCTCTTGATGGTGATGAAGAGGTGCACACTGCCCTCTGCTGACACTTCAGTCTCACAACAACAACATGTTGGTGTGGTCGTGATTCAGATCTTGAATATTTTCAAGGCCATGCTTCATCATCTCACTGTTCACATCAAACACATGTAACACAAAGCATTTTATACTGGTTTAAACTTTTTTTTGTCACTTTTCTCTTGACCGGTGAAGCCTTTACACTGGTTTAAACTGGTTAAATATCATGTTTTATAGTTTATTCTCAATTCTATCTTGACATCTAACAAACTTACGAATTATGTGTTGTATTGGTTACTGTAGCATTATTGTTTAATTTATCCACAGCCATATGAAGTTAACCATAAGATGAAGAAAAACTCCTCAAAACTGAAAACATGAAGCTTATTTCCTATCTTTTACAATTTCTAACTTTACTGCAAGTGAACCAAAGTCAAACTGAAAATGTAGGAGATCACATGAAATATACTTGACCTTGTGGATGTTTGAATCACATTTCATGATAAATAATCTCAAAGTTAGTGACATTTCACAAAAAACTCCAGTTCTTCTGTTCTTCTTCAGGAATTCGTTAATAGGTCGTAAATGAACCATCAGTTTGTAATGCAGGAGGTGAAACAGTGTAATTAGAAATAAAACATTTGATGTACCTAAAAAAAACATCATGTCATGTAAACAGTCTGGCTAAACTTAAAGAAAAAACTTAAATATTCAGTATAATGTGTTTAGTGTTTGGTGAGGTGAGTGTCAGCTGTGTGTTCACTGGTCTGTGTCAGAGTCTCTCCAGTCTGAGGGAGGTTTTTGTACGACCACAAATCACCGTGTGAACACCGCGGCACCACTTATTAGATGTGCACTCTTACAGTAATAAACTGCTGCATCTTCAGCCTGAACTCCACTGATGGTCAAACTGAAGTCAGAGCTGCTTCCACTGCCACTGAATCGAGACGGTGTTGTTGAATGACGTTGGTTTGCAAGTTTTATTAGGAGCTTTGGAGCCTGTCCAGTTTTATGTTGATACCAGGACATAGAAACATCACCAATAACAGCTTGGTTGGTTTTACAGGTGATGGAGACGGTGGATCCTGGAGTATTTGTCACTAGTGGAGGTTGTTGAGTCACCGTCACCTGAGCACTGCAACCTGCAGACAAAAACAAACCATTCATTAATCAGCAGGAAGAAATGAGAGAAAAGGTAAAACATCGTGTTTGAAACGTTGCTGAGAGACTGAACCTGTAAAACAGCAGCAGGCCAGAGTCCAGATGAGGATGGTGATGAGAGTCATGGTGGTTTCTGCTGAGTCCACTGACAGATCTGAGTCCTGCAGTGTTGAACTCACAGGACTATAAACCTTCTCAGATCTCTGGAGGATCAGCTGACGATGCAAAGCCTCCTCTCTATGGAAATGATTTCTCTGCTCTCAACAGACTGAAGGAGACGTGGGACACAACATCAGGAGAAATGCTGCTTGGATTTACACTAAATATCATCACAGTGGAAGAGGAGAAAATAGATTTTACAGGATTGGATTTTGAACATCTGGATTAAAATGGTTTCACTTTTTTGATGCAGTGTTTTTTGACTGGATTTGTCCACAGGGAAAAAAAAAATATATATATATACAATTTGTTATTTATTGTATTTATTAATTCATAATAACCTCTTTCTTATACTATTATATTTATATGTTTATTTTCAGGATTTACAATTTATAAAAAAAAATATTTGTCAATGACGAACTTATGACTGAAGAAGATCAACTGTTTCTTGCTAAATTTACAAAAAAAACATATAAAAGTGATACAAATTCATCAAGATTTTGTTTTGAATAGATTTGTAAATTAAATAAATTATCAACTTTGGTGTTTTATCCGTAAATACAGTGAATAGTCAGTGGGTAGATGCTTGTTCACAGAGCAGGAGGTTTTTGTACGGCCGCTTCATGACTTTGTATCACTGTGGTGGACTTTTGGTGGAGGAACCAAACTCGTCATTGACGGTAAGTACCAGAGATTTTTACACTGTACAACATAAAAAATGGAGTAATATTTTATCTAATGAGACTTTGATTGACTTAAATTATTGATTTTTTTTGATAATTTTGTTATTAATCAAAAAAAATCTGATCTTACCGTCTGATGATTTATTGTCTGCTTCAAAATCTTGGACTGTAAAATGTTTAGTCTTCAAAAAGGAAAAAAAAGATCAACAATTTCATTATGCCGTCATTTATAATTTTTGAAAACTAACAGAGTTGAACTAAACCCTGATGTGGATTCATGTTGAACACAAACATGATTGTATCAGTGAGAGCAGCTCAGCTTCGTGTTCACGCTTCATTTGTTTTACATGTAGAGAAAAGGAAGTGAAAGAGACAGATGATAAAAGTTTCAACTGTTTTCACACCAGTGAAGATCAAACATATATAAACATATCAATAATCAATAATCAATACCAATCAACCTTTTAGATGCATTTACACTTGAATCGTGTGTCTGATGCTGAGTGATTCATGAGAGCAACAGTAGAACAAGTTTGTCTGTTTCATCTGATCAAATAGAAGAAGTGACCAGTGTGTCATGTTTCTGTATCACCAAGCCTTCATTCTCCTTCCTTTGTCTTTTCTCTCCCTCCCTTCCTCCCTCCCTCCCTCCCTCCCTCCCTCTCCCCCTTTCTCTCCTCCAGTGGGGGTGACGCGGCCCACCCTGACCGTCCTCCCCCCCTCCAGAGAGGAGCTGCAGCAGGGCAGTGCCACACTGGCGTGTGTGGCCAGCGGAGGCTTCCCCTCAGCCTGGACGCTGGGCTGGAAGGTGGGGGGCAGCAGCAGCTCCTCGGGGGTGTCACGCAGCCTGGAGGTCCCGGGGAGTGACGGCCGCTACAGCTGGACCAGCACCCTGAGCCTGTCTGCAGACCAGTGGAGGAAGGCGGGCTCAGTGAGCTGTGAGGCCACTCTGAGTGGACAGAGCCCTGTCACTCAAACCCTGGAGCCTGACCGCTGCTCAGAGTAGAGCTGCAGCAACACTTCCTGTCTGGAAACCATGCTGCTGCTGCTGCTGCTGCTGCTGCTGCTGCTGCTGCTCTGACACACATCTGGATCAAGCTACACATCTCCTCTCTGCACACATTTCTGCAGCTCTCACAGCTCCACTCAGTGTGTTAGTCTGCATGTTGCTTTCTGATGCTGATCCTCTGCATATTCTGCTTCATGTTCATCACTCTCTGATTCATCTCAATCTGGAAATACTGCATTTAATCTTTTAAATAAAACAGTGTGGTATAATAAATCAGTGTCTCTGTGTTTCATTATAAATCTTTAGGAAAAACACTCTTTGGATCATTCCACTATCATACATATGGTATATATTACTAGCCTAATAAAGGAGCTTAACCCTTAGATATGCAGTAAACTGAACATTTTCACATCAGTTTGAACTGTTGCAATTTCTCATTATCGTCTGCAGATGTTGCCTCAGATGCTGTTTAACATCACTCCTTTAGGATTTTATCTAATTTAAAATAAGACCATAAAGAGATGAATTAATGCAAGAAAAAGCCTGAACCTATGGAAAGGTATCATTGGGTGTGTTTCAGTTGTATTTAGGGTTCATTGTGGTTCTGCTTGATGACTCTTGTGTTGTGTTCACTGGACCAGTTCTCAGTCTGTTCACCAGCCCTCTGCAGCTGCAGCAGCTGTTTCACTTCAGTCAAACTGAAGGAGGTTTTTGTACGGCTCTAAATCACCGTGTGAACACGCTGGCACCACCTATTTCATGGTAAGACTGACAATAATAAACTGCTGCATCTTCAACCTGAACTCCACTGATGGTCAAACTGAAGTCAGAGCGGCTTCCACTGCCACTGAATCGAGACGGTGTTGTTGATTCACGTTGGTTTACATATTTTATTAGGAGCTTTGGAGCCTGTCCAGATTTCTGTTGATACCAGTACATATAGTGATCACCACTATAAATACCTCTGTAAACAGCCGGGTTGGTTTTACAGGTGATGGAGACGGTGGATCCTGGAGTATTTGTCACTAGTGGAGGTTGAGTCACCGTCACCTGAGCACTGCAACCTGCAGACAAAAACAAACCATTCATTAATCAGCAGGAAGAAATGAGAGAAAAGGTAAAACATCGTGTTTGAAACGTTGCTGAGAGACTGAACCTGTAAAACAGCAGCAGGCCAGAGTCCAGATGAGGATGGTGATGAGAGTCATGGTGGTTTCTGCTGAGTCCACTGACAGATCTGAGTCCTGCAGTGTTGAACTCACAGGACTATAAACCTTCTCAGATCTCTGGAGGATCAGCTGACGATGCAAAGCCTCCTCTCTATGGAAATGATTTCTCTGCTCTCAACAGACTGAAGGAGACGTGGGACACAACATCAGGAGAAATGCTGCTTGGATTTACACTAAATATCATCACAGCGGAAGAGAAGGAAATAGATTTTACAGGATTGGATTTTGAACATCTGGATTAAAATGGTGCTACTTTTTTTGATGCAGTGTTTTTTGACTGGATTTCTCCATTTATTGTATTTATTATTTTACAATGATTTCTTTATGAAATTCTCATATCTGACTTTTTTGAGGATTTCTACTTTCTACATCTTTACAGTTTATCAAAAATAATTTCCAAATCATGAACTTACTCAGTGTGAGTTATGCAAAATACCTGTGAGGACACCTGTCTTTATGAAACTGAGAGAAGCAGAGGAGGTGGAGCAGGTTTGATCCCCACGTGGACTGATTCAACACATGTAGTGTCTCAACTGGAAATTCATCTTCCTCCTCAGCCTCCGTCTCCTGTGGCGTCCCTCAAGGTCCTATACTTGGCCCACTTCTCTTCTCCATCTACCTGCTTCCACGAGGCCAAATTATTCAAAATCACAACATTTCCTTTCACTGTTACGCTGACGATACACAAATCTATCTCTCTGTGGAGCCCAATATCTCCAACAAACTAGCCGACCTCAACAACTGCCTGACAGATATCAAGTCCTGAATGGCCACAAACTTTCTCCAGCTCAACAAAAACAAAACCAAAGTCATACTATTTGGTCCACAGCACCCAACCCAAAGCATTTCTCCCCATCTTGGACCATTAGCCCCCTCTATCAAACCATTCATTCATTATCAACTCTAATTTCTTTTTCTATTATGTTTATTTTCCTTTTGTTGCAGTTTTGTACGTTCTCTATTGTGGTGAAGCATTTAGGATCAGTTTATGCATTGTGTTGAAACCGCGATATATAAATAAAGCTGAGTTGAGTTGAGTTGAGTTGAGTTGAGTTGATTTAAGTTGAGTTGAGTTGAGTTGAGTTGAGTTGAGTAGAAACTTCAGACTCTCTTTGCCGTTTCTATTGTTGTCTCACGTGTTTTTTATTCAGAACAGGAAAACACTTACAAACGCCGTCAGTAGGGGGCAGTATAACATCTCAACACTGTGTCAAATTACTTTTTTCTACAACACTCCCACTTAATTTTACACTAGCATTTAAGCACTTAAGCAATTTCCATAACTAAGATCAGTGCTCACAAATAATGTCAAAATAATAAATCCTTTCAAACTTATATAAGTTTTTCTTTCTTATTACTTTTGTCTCTTATTCTCTGTTACCTTGTGTACTGTTTTCACAACATATAACATATTGAACAATGACAGTACAGTAAGCATATTACACAGATTTAAACAGGGTTAAGCCCGATCTCTTTTCTAAGGTACTCAAACCTTTGTCTTGTAAGTGGCTTGGTCAAGATATCTGCCTTCATGTCAACTGTTGGACAATACTGTACTTGTATTTGCCCATTCTGCACACATTCACGAATGTAATGGTAGCGAATGTCAATGTGTTTAGTTCTTGAATGATTGACTGGATTCTTTGCGATTGCGATGGCTCCTTGATTGTCCTCCAGGATCAGTGTAGGCGAATCATTCATTCCAAGTTCAGTCAGTAATCGCTTCAGCCAGGTACCTTCTTGAGCTCCTTGGCTGAGTGCAATATACTCGGCTTCTGCTGTTGACAGTGCAACTGTTGCTTGTTTCTTGCTGAACCAACTTACTGCTCCTCCACTCAGGAAAAACATATTTCCAGTTGTTGAGCGACGGTCATCCTGATCACCGGCCCAATCAGCATCTGAGAAACCAATCAAAGTTCCTGACTCTGACTGCTCATACTTGAGGGCAAGATTCACCGTTCCCTTCAAGTATCGAAGAATTCTTTTCACAGCCGTCAGATGTGCAGTGTTTGGATTTGCATTGAACTTTGACACAACACTCACTGCTTGTGCTATGTCTGGTCGTGTGGCCATTGCTGCATACAACAAACTACCTACCATGGACTGATAAGTACTTGGGTTCACAGGTTTACTGACACCATCATCTTTTCTTAACTTTACATTTGCATCTGCAGGGGTTGCAATGGGATTAGCATTGTTCATTCCATACTTCTGGAGAATGGTTTCAATGTAATGCTTCTGATGCAAAAAGACACACTTCTTTGCTCTGTCTTGAACAACAGATATGCCCAGGATATAAGACAGTTCCCCCATGTCCTTCATCTTGTAGCGTCTTTTGAGAGCTTGTTTCAGCTCATCCATGCTTTCTGTTGATTCTGTAATCAAAATCAGATCATCAACATACACAGCTAGAATCTCTAGCTCCTGTCGAGCTCTCACAAACACACATGGGTCTGATGTGCTCTGTTGAAAGTCAATGTCTTTCATGAACTCTGTGAAAGCCTTGCTCCAACAGCGAGGAGACTGTTTCAGTCCATATATTGACTTCTTCAGTTTGCACACAAGATGTTCCTGTCCTGGTTTGATGTATCCCTCTGGTTGCTCCATGTAGATTTCTTCCTCTAGATGTCCATTTAGGAATGCAGTTACTACGTCCATCTGGTGTACATGTAGATTGTTCTGGACAGCAAAAGACAGTAATGTACGAATCGAGCTGAATCGTACCACAGGTGAAAATGTTTCATCATAGTCAGCACCATACATCTGTGAGTAGCCTTTAGCAACGAGTCTACACTTGTGTCTCTCCACTCGTCCGTCACTGTGATGCTTGACTTCGAACACCCACCTCGATCCTATTGCTTTGCGATCCTTTGGTAAATCCACTAAGTCCCACGTTTCATTTTCTAGCAGTGACTCATATTCCAGGTCAGCCGCTTCCTGCCATTCCTTTGCATTGGGACTCATCAATGCCTCTTTCAGTGTGCTTGGCTCTGTAACACAACACACATTAGCAATATGATCAACAGTTACTTTGTCAGCAAACTCATCATATCCATATCTCTTTGGAGGCTTCCTGATTCTGCTGCTTTCTCTAGCAGATTCACTCACAGTGGTCTCGTCAGATGGTGTTTCCCGTTCATCAGTATTGATGGATATTTCCTTCTCTGAACTGAATACTTCCACTTCTTGTTTCCAACCGAAGTCAGATTCATTGAAGACGACGTCTCCACGAATGAGAATCCTCCTTTTTTCTTCATCTAAGAGACGGTAGCCTTTTGCATTGTTTGCATATCCCATGAAGCGAAGTTTCACAGCTTTCTTGTCCAGTTTTCTTCTTTCTGTGTCTGGAACATGTGCATAAGCAACACAACCAAATACTCTCATGTGACTCATGTCCGGCTTTTTGCCACTCCATCTCTGGTATGGCGTCATTTTCTTCAGAACAGATGTGGGCAACCTGTTCTGTATATATGCTGCAGTTGCTACAGCCTCTGCCCAGTACATTTTTGGCAACTTAGCATGAGACAGCATACTTCTGGCTGCTTCAGTCAGTGTTCTGTTTTTTCTTTCAGCAACACCATTTTGCTGAGGTGTATGAGGTACAGTCATCTCATGGTGGATACCTTGAGCTTTCAAGTATTCTTGAAATTCACTGGATGTGTATTCTCCACCATTGTCTGTTCTCAGCCTTGTGACTTTCTGTCCACACTCATTTGAGAATGTTTTTTCAAACTCCTTGAATTTGCTAAGAACCTCACTTTTTTGTTTCAGGAAGTAGACTTTGCAACATCTGGAATAGTCATCAATAAAAGTCACAAAGTACTTTGCTCCACCTATTGACTCAGTCTGCATGGGACCACAGACATCACTATGAATCAACTGCAACTTACGTTTGGAGCGAATCTCTCCCACTGGCTTGTGTGGTTTTCTAGACAGCTTGCCCTCCACACAGGCTTCACAGAAGGTAGCTTCTTTCTCTGCAGTAAAATCCACTCCATTTACCAGATTTTTTAGTTCCTTTAATTTGCTGGTGTGACCCAGGCGCTGATGCCACAGGCTGGCTGTCACTGATGCACTTGATGCACCATGACACACAGGCAAACTTCCCTCGACGTCCAGCTGATATAGTCCATCAGATCTTTGTGTTCCCATCCCATGGAGAGTTCCATCTTTCCCACGTATGTAGCAGCGAGACTTCTTGAACTGCACTGTATTTCCTTTTCTTGTAGCAGCTCCCACTGAGAAAAGATTTCCGGATAACTTGGGAACATACAGCACATCATACATTGTGACATTTTTTACATCACTGACTTTGAATGTCATTCTGAGTTTGATGTTACCAAGTCCGAGTGCATCCACCACTCTACCATCACCAAGTTTTACAGACTGTGGTTCTGAAAACTGTTGGTAGTCTTGAAGACATTCTTTATAGCAAGTCATGTGCTTTGATGCTCCAGAGTCAATCAACCACTGAGCCTGTTGTGACATCTCATCCTGATTAGTCTCTTTCACTACAAAAGCACTCTCAGATGACTCTTCAGTATCCTCACACATCATGCTTTTGGCCTTGTGGAATTGATTTTTCTTTTTTCCTCTTGGACAGTCACGCTTTATATGACCTTCTTTTCCACATTTATAACATCTCCATGAGCTGGATCTCTCAGGTCCGACTGCCTTAGAATTAGGCTGCATATCTCCACGAACTTGCGTTGACATGGCTGATGCACCACCTGATGCAGCTCCATTATCATCTGCTTGCACTTTCTTTTGTTCTTCATTTATTAATGCTTGCTGAACAAACTGCAGTGTCAAATTGTCCATCTTTGTTTCTAATGCAGTGACAATTGTAGCATAGCTTGATGGCAAACTACCCAGGAGAGTTACAATCTGGTCTTCCTCTTCAATTATAGCACCTATTGCTCCAAGCTTGTCGGTCAGTTCCTTCATTTGTTTTAAATGTTCAGTTAAACTTTCTCCTTCCTTCATTTCACATCTGAAGTATTTTTTTTTTAGGAACAGTTTATTTGCAAGAGTGTCTCTCTCAAAATGTCCTCTGAGCGTATCCCACGCTTCTTTTGGAGTCTGACAGCTTGTTATCAGGTACAGCTGGGGTGTACTTACATTTAGCACCAAAACGGAGAATGCCTTTTCTTTCCGTCGTTGAAACTCAGCTTGTGTAGTAGCATTAGCTCCTGCTGCTAGCACATCCGTTTCCATTACCATGCCCCACAGTCCTTTTGCCTTCAGCAAGTGCTCCATCTGAAATTTCCATGTTGCCCAGTTCTCTGGTCCGCTCAGCTTGTCAATAAACAGCTTATCTTCCATTGTGAATCCCACAACACTGTTTATATCACGACACGGCTTTTCTGCGACGCTCTGGGCCCATAACCTATTGTTGTCTCACGTGTTTTTTATTCAGAACAGGAAAACACTTACAAACGCCGTCAGTAGGGGGCAGTATAACATCTCAACACTGTGTCAAATTACTTTTTTCTACAACAGTTTCTTTCTCTGAGAAGCTCCTTCAAGCTCTTGATGGTGATGAAGAGGTGCACACTGCCCTCTGCTGACACTTCAGTCTCACAACAACAACATGTTGGTGTGGTCGTGATTCAGATCTTAAATATTTTCAAGATCATGCTTCATCATCTCACTGTACACAACAAACACATGTAACACAAAGTATTTTATACTGGTTTAAACTTTTTTTGTCACTTTTCTCTTGACCGGTGAAGCCTTTAAACTGCTTTAAACTGGTTAAATATTATTCATGTTTTATTGTTTATTCTCAATTCTATCTAGTCATCTAACACACTTCCTAATTATGTGTTGTATTGGCTACTGTAGCATTACTGGTTAATTTATCCACAGCCATATAAAGTTAACCATAAGATGAAGAAACACTCCTCAAAACAGAAAACATGAAGCTTATTCTAATTTCTAACTTCACTGCAAGTGAACCAAAGTCAAACTGAAAATGTAGGAGATCACATGAAATATACTTGACCTTGTGGATGTTTGAATCACATTTCATGATAAACTAGAAACAGCATTTCCTAATGGAACATGCGTGTGAATGCTGAAAGCCATTGCTGAACCATGCTGAATTAGCAGAATAAATTGACAAAGACATGCGGAATGGCATACAAGAAACATGTCCATGGAAGGAATTGAACCCACAACTCCATGAGTGGTAACCTAACACACTAACCATATGGCCACAGAGAACCTGAGTTACAATGAGCTTTATACTATAAGGAATCAAAGACTGTCCAATGACAGTTGAATAATTGGAATCAAAAGTCAAGCAATGATGTGAAATGACTGAGGCAGGAATCGAACCCATGACCTCATGATCATTAAGCCTTTACTCTGCCACTCAGCTACAGAAAGCACACTGCTTTCAAGACTGTTGTCATTCATTGTAATGTGATGATGTGCTGCAAACTGGTATGAGTAATCAAGGAGATAACAAACACCTGTAACCAATTGAAGGCGGGGGAGGAGAGCAGAATTCAACATAACATAACAAGAGTTCTTCCCTTGGATTCAAACCAGTGACCTTGGGGTTGGCAAGCAGCCACCCTACCCCCTACACTACAGTGGAGGTGTGGAGAAGAGAGGTTGAGACTTTGATGAATGTGAGATTTTTCAATGATGCTTAATGAAAGAAGTAAGGAAAGTGCAGAAATTAGCCACACCAAGCAAGAAGAGGACTTTTTTGTGACCTGTGACTATTTTTTGGTGAATTAAAATGAATTAAAAAGCACTTAACAGCAAGTTACAAAGTTGAGCTCCTTCTCCTGCTGCTGTGAAAAAAATGCATTGGGCTGAATGAGAGCAGAGAGCTCCCTGGCTCCATTTAAAAAATATTTTAAATTATTATCTAAGTCTCTTTGCATTTTTGACCAGAATTTTAGCCAGAAGACAAGTGTGGCTACAAAACTGGAGAAAATAATTTGTCTAGAGTTGAATTTGTGGCCGTGGTGACAGTTTAGCCAGAAAAACTCTAGAATGTTTTTTTGCCTCTCTCCACTCTGGCACCACTCTAGCTCTGCTCGTTAGACGCAACACACACCCATTATAAAGCTGAAAAAAATCAGAAAAAGTTAAATATTTGAAAAAGTATAAAAAGTATGAAAAATTTGAATACATTCGATAAAGTCCAGAAAAAGCTGCATGTTTTGATATATGATGAATTGTTGAAATAGCACAAAGTATGAAGGACTAGAAGAAGACCGTAAAAAGGCGGAAGAAAATGGCCGAACAGAAGAACAATAGTGTGAATGCTTTCAGCAGTCACACTAATAATCTCAAAGTTAGTGACATTTCACAAAAAACTCCAGTTCTTCTGTTCTTCTTTATACATTTGTTAATAGGTCGTAAATGAACCATCAGTCTGTAATGCAGGAGGTAAAACAGTGTAATTAGAGCCAAAACATTTCATCTATTAAAAAAAACATCATGTCATAAACAGTTTGGCTAAACTTAAAGACAAACATTGAATGTTCAGTATAATGTGTTTAGTGTTTTGTGAGGTGAGTGTCAGCTGTGTGTTCACTGGTCTGTGTCAGAGTCTCTGCAGTCTGAAGGAGGTTTTTGTACGACCACAAATCACCGTGTGAACACGTAGGCATCATCTATTTCATGTAGACTCTTACAGTAATAAACTGCTGCATCTTCAGCCTGAACTCCACTGATGGTCAAACTGAAGTCAGAGCTGCTTCCACTGCCACTGAATCGAGACGGTGTTGTTGACTCAGGTTGGTCTGCAAATGTTATTAGGAGCTTTGGAGCCTGTCCAGATTTATGTTGATACCAGGACATAGAAACATCACCAATAACAGCTTGGTTGGTTTTACAGGTGATGGAGACGGTGGATCCTGGAGTATTTGTCACTAGTGGAGGTTGTTGAGTCACCGTCACCTGAGCACTGCAACCTGCAGACAAAAACAAACCATTCATTAATCAGCAGGAAGAAATGAGAGAAAAGGTAAAACATCGTGTTTGAAACGTTGCTGAGAGACTGAACCTGTAAAACAGCAGCAGGCCAGAGTCCAGATGAGGATGGTGATGAGAGTCATGGTGGTTTCTGCTGAGTCCACTGACAGATCTGAGTCCTGCAGTGTTGAACTCACAGGACTATAAACCTTCTCAGATCTCTGGAGGATCAGCTGACGATGCAAAGCCTCCTCTCTATGGAAATGATTTCTCTGCTCTCAACAGACTGAAGGAGACGTGGGACACAACATCAGGAGAAATGCTGCTTGGATTTACACTAAATATCATCACAGTGGAAGAGAAGAAAATAGATTTTACAGGATTGGATTTTGAACATCTGGATTAAAATGGTGTCACTTTGTTTCATGCAGTGTTTTTTGATTGGATTTGTCCACAGGGCATATAGTGAAAATATATAATTTATTATTTATTGTATTTATTATTTTTTAATAACTTCTTTCTTATACTCGTATATTCAAACTTTTTTGAGGATCTCTACCTTAGCAGATTTACTGTACAATTCATGAAAGATGATTTCCAATTCACCAACTCATGACACAAGTAAATGAACTGTTTCTCTCTAAATTTACTTTAAAAAAAGATAGATACATATTTATGTATTCAGATTTTGTTTAAAGGAATTCTGTATGTAAACATTTAATTGATTCTAGTGTTTTATCTGTAAATACAGTGAATAGTCAGTGGGTAGATGCTTGTTCTCAGAGCAGGAGGTTTTTGTACGGCCGCTTCATGACTTTTTATCACTGTGGTACACTTTTGGTGGAGGAACCAAACTCGTCGTTGACGGTAAGTACCAGAGATTTTTACACTGTACAACTTGTAAAATTTAGTAATTTTCAAACTAATGAGACGTTGATTGAGTTCATTAATTGAATTTTGTTCATAATTTTGTTATTTATCAAAATGTATCTTACCGTCTGATGATTTATCATCTGATTCAAATTCTTGGACTGCAATGTTTTGTCTTCAAAAAAAAAAAGAGAAGAAAAATGAAAAGGTTGATAGTTTTGTTAGGTTTTCATTCATCATTTTTGAAAAGTAACAGAGTTGAACTAAACCCTGATGTGGATTCATGTTGAACACAAACATGATTGTATCAGTGAGAGCAGCTCAGCTTCGTGTTCACGCTTCATTTGTTTTACATGTAGAGAAAAGGAAGTGAAAGAGACAGATGATAAAAGTTTGAACTGTTTTCACACCAGTGAAGATCAAACATATATAAACATATCAATAATCAATAATCAATACCAATCAACCTTTCTAGATGCATTTACACTTGAATCGTGTGTCTGATGCTGAGTGATTCATGAGAGCAACAGTAGAACAAGTTTGTCTGTTTCATCTGATCAAATAGAAGAAGTGACCAGTGTGTCATGTTTCTGTATCACCAAGCCTTCATTCTCCTTCCTTTGTCTTTTCTCTCTCTACCCCCTCCCTCCCTCCCTCCCTCCCTCCCTCCCTCTCTCTCCCCCTTTCTCTCCTCCAGTGGGGGTGACGCGGCCCACCCTGACCGTCCTCCCCCCCTCCAGAGAGGAGCTGCAGCAGGGCAGTGCCACACTGGCGTGTGTGGCCAGCGGAGGCTTCCCCTCAGCCTGGACGCTGGGCTGGAAGGTGGGGGGCAGCAGCAGCTCCTCGGGGGTGTCACGCAGCCTGGAGGTCCCGGGGAGTGACGGCCGCTACAGCTGGACCAGCACCCTGAGCCTGTCTGCAGACCAGTGGAGGAAGGCGGGCTCAGTGAGCTGTGAGGCCACTCTGAGTGGACAGAGCCCTGTCACTCAAACCCTGGAGCCTGACCGCTGCTCAGAGTAGAGCTGCAGCAACACTTCCTGTCTGGAAACCATGCTGCTGCTGCTGCTGCTGCTGCTGCTGCTGCTGCTGCTCTCACACACATCTGGATCAAGCTACACATCTCCTCTCTGCACACATTTCTGCAGCTCTCACAGCTCCACTCAGTGTGTTAGTCTGCATGTTGCTTTCTGATGCTGATCCTCTGCACATTCTGCTTCATGTTCATCACTCTCTGATTCATCAGAATCTGGAAATACTGCATTTAACCTTTTGAATAAAACTGTGTGTTATAATGAATCAGTGTCTCTGTGTTTCATTATAAAACTGTAGGGAAAATACTCTCTGGATCATTCCACTATCATACATGATAATATATTACTAATAAAGGAGTGTTGTGTATTTTCCACCTGAACATTTTTGCTTTAATATCTTGAATTATCTTGTGTTTTTTATGGTGTTTTCTTAGCCTAAAAGTTAAGGGATAGGTCAGAGGTAAGTCACCATTTGGATAGGAACTTCATTTGTGATAAGTAACAGTTTATAGTTAAATGGAATAAATATAAATAAATTCAGATGTTACAAGAGAGAAAGGTACACACATACATTTACAGCAAGATGTTTAGATTAGGTGTCTAGTAGTAGTGTGGAATGTATCCTGAGAAATGTGTTTCTTGTCATCTACCCATCTCTGTGGGTCATAGTTTCTGGGGATACTTGTAATGCAAGAAAAGACGTGTCGGCGGTGATCCCTTCTCTTCATCAACACATCAATATACCACAGGAGCCTATATGCAGTAAACTGGACATTTTCACTTCAGTTTAAACTGTTGCAATTTCATATTTCCTTCTGCAGATGTTGCCTCAGATGCTGTCGAACATTTACTACTTTTATCTAATTTAAAGTAAGATCATAAAGAGATGAATTAATGAAATAAAAGTATGAAACTGCATATAGAAAGGTGCCAGTGGGTGTGTTTCAGTTGTATTTAGGGTTCATTGTGGTTCTGCTTGATGACTCTTGTGTTGTGTTCACTGGACCAGTTCTCAGTCTGTTCACCAGCCCTCTGCAGCTGCAGCAGCTGTTTCACTTCAGTCAAACTCAAGGAGGTTTTTGTGCGGCTCTAAATCACCGTGTGAACACATAACCACGATGGTAAGACTGACAGTAATAAACTGCTGCATCTTCAGCCTGAACTCCACTGATGGTCAAACTGAAGTCAGAGCTGCTTCCACTGCCACTGAATCGAGACGGTGTTGCTGATTCACGTTGGTTTGCATATTTTATTAGGAGCTTTGGAGCCTGTCCAGATTTCTGTTGATACCAGAACATACAATCACCACCACTACAATATCCATAAACAGCCGGGTTGGTTCTACAGGTGATGGAGACGGTGGATCCTGGAGTATTTGTCACTAGTGGAGGTTGAGTCACCGTCACCTGAGCACTGCAACCTGCAGACAAAAACAAACCATTCATTAATCAGCAGGAAGAAATGAGAGAAAAGGTAAAACATCGTGTTTGAAACGTTGCTGAGAGACTGAACCTGTAAAACAGCAGCAGGCCAGAGTCCAGATGAGGATGGTGATGAGAGTCATGGTGGTTTCTGCTGAGTCCACTGACAGATCTGAGTCCTGCAGTGTTGAACTCACAGGACTATAAACCTTCTCAGATCTCTGGAGGATCAGCTGACGATGCAAAGCCTCCTCTCTATGGAAATGATTTCTCTGCTCTCAACAGACTGAAGGAGACGTGGGACACAACATCAGGAGAAATGCTGCTTGGATTTACACTAAATATCATCACAGTGGAAGAGAAGGAAATAGAATTTACAGGATTGGATTTTGAACATCTGGATTAAAATGGTGTCATTTTTTTTGATGCATTGTTTTTTGACTGGATTTGTCCACAGGGTATATAGGGGGAAAAAATATGATTTATTATTTATTGTAATTATTTATTCATAATAACCTCTTTCTTATATTCTTATATTTATACTTTTTTTCCCCAGTATTTACAATTTACAATTTATGAAAAATAAGTTCTCAATGGCGAAATTATGACTGAAGAAGATCAACTGTTTCTTGCTAAATTTACAAAAAACATATAAAAGTGATACAAATTCATTAAGATTTAGTTTGGAATAGATTTGTAAATTAAATAGAGCATTAACTTTGGTGTTTTATCTGTAAATACAGTGAATAGTCAGTGGGTAGATGCTTGTTCTCAGAGCAGGAGGTTTTTGTACGGCCGCTTCATGACTTTGTATCACTGTGGTACACTTTTGGTGGAGGAACCAAACTCGTCGTTGACGGTAAGTACCAGAGATTTTTACACTGTACAACATATAAAATTTAGTAATATTTTAACTAATGAGACTTTGATTGACTTCAGTTATTGAATTTTATTCATAATTTTGTTATTAATAGAAAAAAAGATGTATCTTACCTTCTGATGATTTTTCGTCTGCTTCAAAATCTTGAGCTGTAAAATGTTTAGTCTTCCAAAAAAAGGAAGAAAAGATCAACAATTTCATTATGCCGTCATTTAATAATTTTTGAAAACAAAGAGAGTTGAACTAAACCCTGATGTGGATTCATGTTGAACACAAACATGATTGTATCAGTGAGAGCAGCTCAGCTTCGTGTTCACGCTTCATTTGTTTTACATGTAGAGAAAAGGAAGTGAAAGAGACAGATGATAAAAGTTTCAACAGTTTTCACACCAGTGAAGATCAAACATATATAAACATATCAATAATCAATAATCAATACCAATCAACCTTTCTAGATGCATTTACACTTGAATCGTGTGTCTGATGCTGAGTGATTCATGAGAGCAACAGTAGAACAAGTTTGTCTGTTTCATCTGATCAAATAGAAGAAGTGACCAGTGTGTCATGTTTCTGTATCACCAAGCCTTCATTCTCCTTCCTTTGTCTTTTCTCTCCCCCCTCCCTCCCTCCCTCCCTCCCTCCCTCCCTCCCTCTCTCTCCCCCTTTCTCTCCTCCAGTGGGGGTGACGCGGCCCACCCTGACCGTCCTCCCCCCCTCCAGAGAGGAGCTGCAGCAGGGCAGTGCCACACTGGCGTGTGTGGCCAGCGGAGGCTTCCCCTCAGCCTGGACGCTGGGCTGGAAGGTGGGGGGCAGCAGCAGCTCCTCGGGGGTGTCACGCAGCCTGGAGGTCCCGGGGAGTGACGGCCGCTACAGCTGGACCAGCACCCTGAGCCTGTCTGCAGACCAGTGGAGGAAGGCGGGCTCAGTGAGCTGTGAGGCCACTCTGAGTGGACAGAGCCCTGTCACTCAAACCCTGGAGCCTGACCGCTGCTCAGAGTAGAGCTGCAGCAACACTTCCTGTCTGGAAACCATGCTGCTGCTGCTGCTGCTGCTGCTCTCACACACATCTGGATCAAGCTACACATCTCCTCTCTGCACACATTTCTGCAGCTCTCACAGCTCCACTCAGTGTGTTAGTCTGCATGTTGCTTTCTGATGCTGATCCTCTGCATATTCTGCTTCATGTTCATCACTCTCTGATTCATCTGAATCTGGAAATACTGCATTTCATCTTTTAAATAAAACAGTGTGTTATAATAAATCAGTGTCTCTGTGTTTTAATATAAAACTTTAGAAAAAATACTCTCTGGATCATTCCACAGTCATACATGACTATATATTACTAATAAAGGAGCTTAACCCTTAGATATGCAGTAAACTGGACATTTTCACTCCAGTTTGAACTGTTGCAATTTCATACTGCAGCTGTTGCCTCAGATGCTATTGAACATTCACTGCTTTCAGATTTTATCTAATTTAAGGAAGAGCATAAAAAGATGAATTAATGAAATAAATGTCTGAAACTATACATGGAAATGTGTCAGTGTGTTTCAGTTGTATTTAGGGTTCATTGTGGTTCTGCTTGATGACTCTTGTGTTGTGTTCACTGGACCAGTTCTCAGTCTGTTCACCAGCCCTCTGCAGCTGCAGCAGCTGTTTCACTTCAGTCAAACTCAAGGAGGTTTTTGTACGGCTCTAAATCACCGTGTGAACACGTTGCCACTATGGTAAGACTGACAGTAATAAACTGCTGCATCTTCAGCCTGAACTCCACTGATGGTCAAACTGAAGTCAGAGTAGCTTCCACTGCCACTGAATCGAGACGGTGTTGTTGATTCACGTTGGTTTGCATATTTTATTATGAGCTTTGGAGCCTGTCCAGATTTCTGTTGATACCAGAACATACCATCACCAGCACTATAATATCCGCCAACAGCCTGGTTGGTTCTACAGGTGATGGAGACGGTGGATCCTGGAGTATTTGTCAATAGTGGAGGTTGTTGAGTCACCGTCACCTGAGCACTGCAACCTGCAGACAAAAACAAACCATTCATTAATCAGCAGGAAGAAATGAGAGAAAAGGTAAAACATCGTGTTTGAAACGTTGCTGAGAGACTGAACCTGTAAAACAGCAGCAGGCCAGAGTCCAGATGAGGATGGTGATGAGAGTCATGGTGGTTTCTGCTGAGTCCACTGACAGATCTGAGTCCTGCAGTGTTGAACTCACAGGACTATAAACCTTCTCAGATCTCTGGAGGATCAGCTGACGATGCAAAGCCTCCTCTCTATGGAAATGATTTCTCTGCTCTCAACAGACTGAAGGAGACGTGGGACACAACATCAGGAGAAATGCTGCTTGGATTTACACTAAATATCATCACAGTGGAAGAGAAGGAAATTGATTTTACAGGATTGGATTTTGAACATCTGGACTAAAATTGTGTCATTTTTTTTTTGGATACAGTGTTTTTTGACTGGATTTGTCCACAGGGCATATAGAGAAAAAATATAATTTATTGTATTTATTATTTTTATAATGATTTCTTTATTATATTCTCATATCTGACTTTTGTGAGGATTTCTATACTTTCTACATCTTTACAGTTTATCAAAAATTATTTCCAGATCATGAACTTACTCAGTGTGAGTTATGCAAAATACCTGTGAGGACACCTGTCTTTATGAAACTGAGAGAAGCAGAGGAGGTGGAGCAGGTTTGATCCCCATGTGGACTGATTCAACACATGTAGTGTCTCAACTGGAAATTCATCTTCCTCCTCAGCCTCCGTCTCCTGTGGCGTCCCTCAAGGTCCTATACTCGGCCCACTTCTCTTCTCCATCTACCTGCTTCCACGAGGCCAAATTATCCAAAATCACAACATTTCCTTTTCACTTTTACGCTGACGATACACAAATCTATCTCTCTGTGGAACTGAATAACTACAACAAACTAGCCGACCTCAACAACTGCCTCACAGATATCAAGTCCTGGACGGCCACAAACTTTCTCCAGCTCAACAAAAACAAAACCAAAGTCATACTATTTTGTCCACAGCACCCAACCCAAAGCATTTCTCCCCATCTTGGACCATTAGCCCCCTCTATCAAACCATTCATTCATTTTCAACTCTAATTTAATTTTCTATTATGTTTATTTTCTTTTTGTTGAAGTTTTGTACTTTTTGTATTGTGGTGAAGCATTTTGGATCAGTTCATGCATTGTGTTGAAACTGTGCTATAAATAAAGTTGAGTTGAGTTGAGTTGAGTTGAGTTGAAACTTCAGACTCTCTTTGCCGTTTCTTTCTCTGAGAAGCTCCTTCAAGCTGTTGATGGTGATGAAGAGGTGCACACTGCCCTCTGCTGACACTTCAGTCTCACAACAACAACATGTTGGTGTGGTCATGATTCAGATCTTGAATATTTTCAAGATCATGCTTCATCATCTCACTGTTCACATCAAACACATGTAACACCACAAAGTATTTTATACTGTTTTGGCCTTTTCTGTCACTTTCCCCTTCATCATTGTCAAACCTTTAAACTGCTTTAAACTGGTTTTACATTATTCATGGTTTATTGTTCATCCTCAATTTTATTTTGTCATAAAGAAATCACAAAAAAGTGTTGTTACTTGTTCTTGTTACATTTTGTGGTTAATATTCCCAGCTATATTAAGTTAAAGAGACAACGAGGAGTTTTGGAAAAGCGAGGCGTTTTAAAGGTAAAGGTAAAGGTACTTTATTGGTCACATATACAGCTAGTACAGTGAAATTCTTTCTCTGCATTTAACCCATCCCTGAGGAGCAGTTTTCACACTACATTTATGAGCCACTGCAGTGAAGTTAGTTTTAAGTTGGATATTTGACAGACATCCGCTCCTTCTCAATACATTAAAAATTCATAGAAAATATAAGATGTGTTCAAATACAATAAAAACAGGTATGTGTCATAGAGGAGGCTTAGCTCTACCATCCTGTGTTGATTTTGAGCCAACAGGTCACATGACCTGAGAGTTATTGAGCTATAATGCTCATATTTACAGTATAAAATACATTAAAAATTCATAGAAAATATAAGATGTGTTCAAATATAATAAAACAGGTGTGTGTCATAGAGGAGGCTTAGCTCTACCATCCTTTGTTGATTTTGAGCCAACAGGTCACATGACCTGGGAGAAATGCTCATATTTACTGTATAAAATATATAAAAAAATTAACATAAAATAGTAAATGTGTTTAAATGCAATAAAAACAGGTGTGTGTCATAGAGGAGGCTTAGCTCTACCATCCTGTGTCGATTTTGAGTCAACAGGTCACATGACCTGAGAGTTATTGAGTTCTAATGCTCATACTTACTGTATAAAATATATTTAAAAAATTCATATAAAATAGTAAATGTGTTTAAATGCAATAAAAACAGGTGTGTGTCATAGAGGAGACTTAGCCCTACCATCCTGTGTTGATTTTGAGCCAACAGGTCACATGACCTGAGAGTTATTGAGCTCTAATGCTCATACTTACTGTATAAAATATATTTAAAAAATTCATATAAAATAGTAAATGTGTTTAAATGCAATAAAAACAGGTGTGTGTCATAGAGGAGGCTTAGCTCTACCATCCTTTGTTGATTTTGAGCCAACAGGTCACATTAATTTTTTATATATTTTATACAGTAAAAATGGGCGTTAGAGCTCAATAACTCCTAGGTCATGTGACCTGTTGACTCAAAATCAACACAGGATGGTAGGGCTAAGTCTCCTCTATGACACACACCTGTTTTTATTGCATTTAAACACATTTACTATTTTATATGAATTTTTTAAATATATTTTATACTGTAAATATGAGCATTATAGCTCAATAACTCCCAGGTCATGTGACCTGTTGACTCAAAATCAACACAGGATGGTAGAGCTAAGCCTCCTCTATGACACACACCTGTTTTTATTGCATTTGAACACATCTTATATTTTATATGGATTTTTAATGTATTGAGAAGCGAGTGAGTGAGCGAATGTCTGTCAAATATCCAACTTCAAACTAACTTCACTGCAGTTTATGAGCCTCCGCGCACCGTGAAATTCTTTGACCGGCGCAAGACAGACTCATGTTTTCATTCATCAATAATTAAAGTCAGAGGTTCGAAGACGATCACATACCGTCGTAGTTCCGACCATAAACAGTGATTCATCTGCGTTATTCCCATGACTCGCCACGAAACCGAAAGTAAGGAAACGTTGGTCGGCTCGACCAGCATTTCCACCACCACTAATAATAACAAAATAACGATAGAGACAAAACGATATATTTATCGAAAATGGGCCCATTCACAAGTGTGGGTAACGTAGATTCATCCACATTAACGTGAGACTTTTTTATAACCAAATAGAAACTCCTCGTTGTCCCTTTAACCATGAAAATAACAAACAGTCCTCAAAAGTCAAAACATGAAGCTTATTCTAATTTCTAACTTTACTGCAAGTGAACCAAAGTCAAACTAAAAATGTAAGATTCAGGAGATAACATGAAATATTAAACTTGACCTTATGGATGTTTTGATAAAATTTCATGATAAATAATCTGAGAGTTACTGAGACATTTCACTGAAAAACTCCAGTTCTTCTGTTCTTCTTTATAAATGTGTTAATAGGTCGTAAATGAACCATCAGAGGTAATGCAGGAGGTAAAACAGTGTAATTAGAGCTAAAACATTTCATCTATTAAAAAAACATCATGTCATAAACAGTTTGGCTAAACTTAAAGACAAACCTTGAATGTCCAGTATAATGTGTGTTTAGTGTGTGGTGAGGTGAGTGTCAGCTGTGTGTTCACTGGTCTGTGTCAGAGTCTCTGCAGTCTGAGGGAGGTTTTTGTACGACCACAAATCACCGTGTGAACACGCCAGCATCATCTATTTCATGGTAAGACTGACAGTAATAAACTGCTGCATCTTCAGCCTGAACTCCACTGATGGTCAAACTGAAGTCAGAGCTGCTTCCACTGCCACTGAATCGAGACGGTGTTGTTGTTTCAAGTTCGTTTACATATGCTATTAGGAGCTTTGGAGCCTGTCCAGATTTCTGTTGATACCAGAACATACCCTGAGTATTATCATAATATATGAAAACAGCCGGGTTGGTTCTACAGGTGATGGAGACGGTGGATCCTGGAGTATTTGTCACTAGTGGAGGTTGTTGAGTCACCGTCACCTGAGCACTGCAACCTGCAGACAAAAACAAACCATTCATTAATCAGCAGGAAGAAATGAGAGAAAAGGTAAAACATCGTGTTTGAAACGTTGCTGAGAGACTGAACCTGTAAAACAGCAGCAGGCCAGAGTCCAGATGAGGATGGTGATGAGAGTCATGGTGGTTTCTGCTGAGTCCACTGACAGATCTGAGTCCTGCAGTGTTGAACTCACAGGACTATAAACCTTCTCAGATCTCTGGAGGATCAGCTGACGATGCAAAGCCTCCTCTCTATGGAAATGATTTCTCTGCTCTCAACAGACTGAAGGAGACGTGGGACACAACATCAGGAGAAATGCTGCTTGGATTTACTCTAAATATCATCACAGTGGAAGAGAAGGAAATAGATTTTACAGGATTGGATTTTGAACATCTGGATTAAAAATGGTGTCACTTTTTTTGATGCAGTGTTTTTTGACTGGATTTGTCCACAGGGTATATAGAGAGAAAATATATAATTTATTACTTATTGTATTTATTATTCTATAATGATTTCTTAATTATATTCTCATATCTGACTTTTTTTGAGGATTTCTATTTTCTACATCTTTACAGTTTATCAAAAATAATTTCCAAATCATGAACTTATGACAGAAGGAAATCAACAGTTTCTCTCTAAACTTAAAAAAATGACTAGAATGATTTTTTGTTTTTTTCAGATTTTGTTTTAAATAGTTTTATAAATTGAATAAAGTATTTAACTTTTTTTATTAGCATGTTTTATCTGTAAATACAGTGAATAGTCAGTGGGTAGATGCTTGTTCACAGAGCAGGAGGTTTTTGTACGGCCGCTTCATGACTTTGTATCACTGTGGTACACTTTTGGTGGAGGAACCAAACTCGTCGTTGACGGTAAGTACCAGAGATTTTTACACTGTACAACATATCAAATTTAGTAATATTTTATCTAGTGAGACTTTGATTGACTTCAGTTATTGAATTTTATTCATAATTTTGTTATTAATAGAAAAAAAATGTATCTTACCGTCTGATGATTTATCGTCTGCTTCAAAATCTTGGACTGTAAAATGTTTAGTCTTCAAAAAAAGAAAAAAGATCAAAATTTCACTACATCTTCATTCATCATTTTTAAATAATAACAGAGTTGAACTAAACCCTGATGTGGATTCATGTTGAACACAAACATGATTGTATCAGTGAGAGCAGCTCAGCTTCGTGTTCACGCTTCATTTGTTTTACATGTAGAGAAAAGGAAGTGAAAGAGACAGATGATAAAAGTTTCAACAGTTTTCACACCAGAGAAGATCAAACATATATAAACATATCAATAATCAATAATCAATACCAATCAACCTTTCTAGATGCATTTACACTTGAATCGTGTGTCTGATGCTGAGTGATTCATGAGAGCAACAGTAGAACAAGTTTGTCTGTTTCATCTGATCAAATAGAAGAAGTGACCAGTGTGTCATGTTTCTGTATCACCAAGCCTTCATTCTCCTTCCTTTGTCTTTTCTCTCTCTCCCTCCCTCCCTCCCTCCCTCCCTCCCTCCCTCTCTCTCCCCCTTCCTCTCCTCCAGTGGGGGTGACGCGGCCCACCCTGACCGTCCTCCCCCCCTCCAGAGAGGAGCTGCAGCAGGGCAGTGCCACACTGGCGTGTGTGGCCAGCGGAGGCTTCCCCTCAGCCTGGACGCTGGGCTGGAAGGTGGGGGGCAGCAGCAGCTCCTCGGGGGTGTCACGCAGCCTGGAGGTCCCGGGGAGTGACGGCCGCTACAGCTGGACCAGCACCCTGAGCCTGTCTGCAGACCAGTGGAGGAAGGCGGGCTCAGTGAGCTGTGAGGCCACTCTGAGTGGACAGAGCCCTGTCACTCAAACCCTGGAGCCTGACCGCTGCTCAGAGTAGAGCTGCAGCAACACTTCCTGTCTGGAAACCATGCTGCTGCTGCTGCTGCTCTGACACACATCTGGATCAAGCTACACATCTCCTCTCTGCACACATTTCTGCAGCTCTCACAGCTCCACTCAGTGTGTTAGTCTGCATGTTGCTTTCTGATGCTGATCCTCTGCATATTCTGCTTCATGTTCATCACTCTCTGATTCATCTGAATCTGGAAATACTGCATTTAATCTTTTAAATAAAACAGTGTGTTATAATAAATCAGTGTCTCTGTGTTTCATTATAAAACTTTAGAAAAAATACTCTCTGGATCATTGCACTGTCATACATGATAATATATTACTAATTATAGCTGCTGCGCAGCGATGGGTCGGGTCCGGGCTACTTTTTGGCAAATTTAGGCAATTCTGAGCAACAAACAGGAGAATATAAGACAAGACAGTTGACCTTATAATGTTCAATTTGCATCAGTTGAGGATTGAACCCACAACCTCTGGAACCAAAGACCATTGTCTATCGCACTGAGCTAATTGACAAGTGACAGTTCAACAGTGGCTTCACAAATTGAGTAAGCCATTCACTGTCATGTAGGCAGATTTGAAACCACAGTAAAAAGAAAAATCAGTTTTTGAGGTAAAATAATGATATGTATTTGTTAAACATCTACTATGAGTCTAAGATGTTAGGAGCCTTCGCGCATGGACCAGTCCAAGCTATTTGGATTTTTAAATTTAGAGGCTTGCTGTGATGCCACCATTAGGACAATTATCTTGTGTTTCGTGTTGAGGACAACTGACATTTTGAACAGTCATCATCATCATCATCACCCTTGCTGGGTCTCGAACTCACAACCTCTGACACCAAGAACCAGCTCCTAACTCGCTGAGCTAATTGGCTGGTAGTGAGACCTGCTGTGTAGCTTCATTTATCCACTCAGGTGAGTCAGTGCCCGGGCAGCTGTTGTGATGACATGGTCAAAATGTCAATAATTCAGTCATCTAAACAAAAATCTTTTTTTTTTTCTTTTTTTTTAATACTTTATTGCAGAATTCAAGTTCATATTCCAGCACATATCTTATCAGTCACTGGCACGTTCCTGCAACATTTATGACATTTTTTTTTGTGAAAAACATCAAAGGAAAAATGATAAATAAATGGATAAAAATAAAATGAAATAAAAAGTAAAATAAGAATAAAAAATAAAAATAAGATACTAATAATAATAATAATAATAAGGAGAATATTAATAATAAGGGGGGGGGGACAAAAACAATTGGAGAAAAGAGAGAAAAAAAAAAACAAAAAAAAAAACACAAACAACAAAAATCTGATAATACATAAATTGCATCTTGACAGCATGGAAATGTTGGTGATTTGTTTTTAATGATACGTGTTTTGCTTCATAAGAGAAAATCTGATGTTTAAAAATTCCACTCTCACATTGACTGCAGTTGTTCCCATGAGAGCAGAATTCAAAATGTTCTCAAAAATTCAGTTTTTGAGATAAAATTCTGATATTTGCCAAACTTCATCAACCATGACTCCAGAATATTGTCATTTTTTTCAGAAAGATTGAAAATGTATTTATCAAGAATTTGATGGTATATGTTTACAGTACTGTTTACAGTCAAATGTTTTCATGCACTGTAGGCTCAATTTTTGCTTAATCAAAAATCCGAGAAACAAGTTTTGTGGAGGACGGTCTGGAGATGCTCTGTAGCAAGTTTGGTGTCAATTGAGCAAAAATTGTGGGAGGAGATACATTTTAAAAGTTTTACAGTTATTGAAAAAAACAGAGTGATGGACTTTGTAATGAGTTTAAGTGGACAAAAGTTTCAGCAGTATTGAGGCTACATTGTGGTGAAGTTTCAACACTGTAGCATCTACCGTTGGTTTGGTAGGAATTTTTAAAGTTTTTTTATTTTAACGCTTATTGTGCCCCCCCCTAGGAGGGGGGGGGGGGGGGGGGGGGCACATGTCCTTGGAGTTGAGTGAATCTGGCATGGGACTGAACCTTTGTGCAAAGTTTGGTGAGTTTTCACCCATGGGAAGTATGACTTCCTTGGAAGAAGAAAGAAGAAGAAGAAGAAGAAGAAGAAGAAGAAGAAGAAGAAGAAGAAGAAGAAGAAGAAGAATTCCTAGGAATTGACCCCTTGCACGTGACGTCACGTTCCACTCGCGATAGCTCCGGACGCCATGATGGACGGCAAAAGAACAGTGAACGTCAATGTAATTGAATGGGCGCGTTATAGTTTTGTGACATACCGGGGTTGTAGGGTTTCCCCTCCTTTTCCACTGAGCTGGTTCCAGTGCTGGTTCGGAGCCAGAGCCTGACTAGCACCGGTTCTTTGCTTTTCCACCGCTTAAAAAACGGTTATTGGTTCTTAAAACTGGTCCCAAGCACCAACTCCTCGCTGGTCTAGAGCTAAGAACCGGGGGCTGGCCACTGGCAGCGGGGTTACATGAGCAACAGGACCAGTGTGAAGATATACAGACACGTTATCGATGCCATTATAAGTTAGTTTATCTATAGTGTATAGTCGATGTAAACACAGTTGAAGCTAACTAGCTGAGCTACATGCTGTGGCTAACAACAGCTAACGCTCGTAGCACCGTCACAACGTAGTTGCCGCCGTCGGATCGCGACGATTACAACGAAGACGGCTTCCTGTTTTCTTTTACTTTTCAGCCGTGTTTAATCAGAGAATGATCACTAATTATACAGACGTCGGGTCAGGTCTTCAACACCCACGGGTCGGACCAGGTTTTAATTTCCAGGTCCGTTAACTGTAGTTAGCAGCAGCAAAGACAGGAGCAGCTGCTGTATGGGGAGTGTGGCACTGACTGACGTTAGCTCCTTAGCAGTGGAAAAAGCACAGAAAACTGAGATATTCTACGGCGAATAACAAAAAAACTAACATATATTGCAACGGATGAGTAGATATTCTATTTTAAATAAGTGATAATGCTGTGAGGTTGTAGTGTGAAGTGATCGAGCCACATTGTTGGACGGCACCCATACACAGTACATTATCACTGAGCACTTTCTGCCGTCCGTCATGGTGTCGCCTCTCGCGTCACGTTCTAATTGTGACGTAGCTGCAAGGGGTCAATACAATAGTGTCCCCTAATAAAGGAGCTTAACCCTTAGATATGCAGTAAACTGGACATTTTCACTTCATATTTTCTACTGCAGCTGTTGCCTCATATGCTGTTTAATATCACTCCTTTAGGATTTTATCTAATTTAAAGTAAGTGCTTAAAAAAGATGAGTTTATGAAAGAAAACGTCTGAAAATATACATGGAAAGGTGTCAGTGTGTTTCAGTTGTATTCAGGGTTCATTGTGGTTCTGCTTGATGACTCTTGTGTTGTGTTCACTGGACCAGTTCTCAGTCTGTTCACCAGCCCTCTGCAGCTGCAGCAGCTGTTTCACTTCAGTCAAACTCAAGGAGGTTTTTGTACGGCTCTAAATCACCGTGTGAACACTTCGGCACCACCTATTGTATGGTAAGACTGACAGAAATAAACTGCTGCATCTTCAGTCTGAACTCCACTGATGGTCAAACTGAAGTCAGAGCTGCTTCCACTGCCACTGAATCGAGACGGTGTTGTTGATTCACGTCGGTCTGTTATTGTTATTAGGAGCTTTGGAGCCTGTCCAGATTTATGTTGATACCAGAACATGTAATCAAGTTTCCTATCACCACTATAATATCCGTAAACAGCCTGGTTGGTTCTACAGGTGATGGAGACGGTGGATCCTGGAGTAAACGTCACTAGTGGAGGTTGTTGAGTCACCGTCACCTGAGCACTGCAACCTGCAGACAAAAACAAACCATTCATTAATCAGCAGGAAGAAATGAGAGAAAAGGTAAAACATCGTGTTTGAAACGTTGCTGAGAGACTGAACCTGTAAAACAGCAGCAGGCCAGAGTCCAGATGAGGATGGTGATGAGAGTCATGGTGGTTTCTGCTGAGTCCACTGACAGATCTGAGTCCTGCAGTGTTGAACTCACAGGACTATAAACCTTCTCAGATCTCTGGAGGATCAGCTGACGATGCAAAGCCTCCTCTCTATGGAAATGATTTCTCTGCTCTCAACAGACTGAAGGAGACGTGGGACACAACATCAGGAGAAATGCTACTTGGATTTACACTAAATATCATCACAGTGGAAGAGAAGGAAATAGATTTTACAGGATTGGATTTTGAACATCTGGATTCAAATGGTGTCACTTTTTTTGATGCAGTGTTTTTTGACTGCAGGGTACATAGAGAAAAAATATATAATTTATTGTTTTTATTGTATTTATTGTATTTATTATTTTATAATAATTTCTTTATTATATAGGCTACTCATATCTGACTTTTATGAGGATTTCTATTTTCTACATCTTTACAGTTTATCAAAAATAATTTCCAAATCATGAATTTACTCAGTGTGAGTCATGTAAAATACCTGTGAGGACACCTGTCTTTATGAAACTGAGAGAAGCAGAGGAGGTGGAGCAGGTTTGATCCCCATGTGGACTGATTCAACACGTGTAGTGTCTCAACTGGAAATTCATCTTCCTCCTCAGCCTCCGTCTCCTGTGGCGTCCCTCAAGGTCCTATACTCGGCCCACTTCTCTTCTCCATCTACCTGCTTCCATGAGGCCAAATTATCCAAGATCACGTCATTTCCTTTCACTGTTACGCTGATGATACGCAAATCTATCTCTCTGTGGAGCCCAATAACTACAACAAACTAGCCGACCTCAGCAACTGCCTCACAGATATCAAGTCCTGGACGGCCACAAACTTTCTCCAGCTCAACGAAAACAAAACCAAAGTCATACTATTTGGTCCACAGCACCCAACCCAAAGCATTTCTCCCCATCTTGGCCCATTAGCCCCCTCTATCATACCATTCATTAATTTTCAACTCTAATTTCTTTTTCTATTATGTTTATTATCTTTTTGCTGCAGTTTTGTACTTTTTGTTTTGTGATGAAGCATTTTGGATCAATTTCTGCATTGTGTTGAAACTGTGCTATATAAATAACGTTGAGTTGAGTAGAAACTTCAGACTCTCTTTGCCGTTTCTTTCTCTGAGAAGCTCCTTCAAGCTCTTGATGGTGATGAAGAGGTGCACACTGCCCTCTGCTGACACTTCAGCCTCACAACAACATGTTGGTGTGGTCGTGATTCAGATCTTTAACATTTTCAAGATCATGCTTCATCATCTCACTGTTCACATCAAACACATGTAACACAAGTTGAACACAAAGGGCCGGATTTACTAAAGGTTTGCGTGTATTAAAACGTGTGCAAACGTGATTGCACATGCAAACACACGTGGAACCTGATCTACTAACCGGACGCACCGAGGATTGCGTCTCTCAAATGGGCAAAATAGCATGTGCAATCCATTTAGCGTGTTTGCCTTGATGAATATGTAAATATGGGTGTTTCTGCCAGAACGTGCAGAATACTGGGAGGAGTAGATGCAAATAGATTTATTTAGCGCGTGCAATGTGATTTACCAAACCAGGAAGAGATTGCGGTGGCTGTTTTTGCGTCTTTATTCACCACGTCTGAAAACCATGTACTAACTGATACAACTTTGCCGAAACGTATGCGTTTATTGATTTGATACCTGTCAGAGCCCCATGATCTTACATCTCTGCCTTTCCTCACGTCTGGGTAATTCTCTAACAGTTTTTCAGCCGTGTTAAAAGTCTTTTACGCGCCGTTACGCACGGGGCACGTCTGTCCTGCAGTGCGCTCCTCTCTTTTCCTCTCCTCTCCTCCCTCTCCAGTACCTGGCTGTGATCAGTCCCGGTCCCGGACTGAGACACGTCACCGCTGCCTTCACCCGTCTTTGATCCCTCTGGTCAGTGGTCAGAGCGTTTAGATCCGTGTGTCCCACCTGAGCTCTCTATTAATCCACTGGATCATGGGCGGCATACACACACATGTTATAGGTGTGTGATTGTCGCTGCAGCTGCTGCCTGTTCGTCACTATATGACGAGTTGGGCCCTGTAGCGATTTGTGTTTATTTATCTAAACAGAGCGCGAGAGAGATGAACACACATGCTGTCATTGTATGCATCGGATCAAATGTCATTCTGTCCCTTCGTCCGTCCAGCTCTCTGTCCACTCTCTCCATGGCGGAAACGTTTACCACTCGCAAAACCCTCAGCTGGATCATCCCACATGATAATATATTTCTAACAAAGGAGCTTAACCCTTAGATATGAAGTAAACTGGACATTTTCACTCCAGTTTGAATTGTTGCAATTTCATATTTTCATTGCATAATTGCACTATCATACATGATATATTACTAGCAGAGAGAGATTTTCTTATTCAGGTTTTTAGCACGTTTGGATGATGAATCATTTGAATCGTTGATCATTATTTTATCATTTACTCATCTTAAATCTTTTGGATATGCAGTAAACTGGACATTTTCACTCCAGTTTGAACTGTTGCAATTTCATATTTTCTTCTGCAGCTGTTGCCTCAGATGCTGTTTTACATTTACTACTCCCTTTATCTAATTTAAAGTAAGATCATAAAAAGATGAATTAATGAAATAAAAGTCTTAAACTATAATGGAAAGGTGTCAGTGAGTGTGTTTCAGTTGTATTTAGGGTTCATTGTGGTTCTGCTTGATGACTCTTGTGTTGTGTTCACTGGACCAGTTCTCAGTCTGTTCACCAGCCCTCTGCAGCTGCAGCAGCTGTTTCACTTCAGTCAAACTCAAGGAGGTTTTTGTACGGCTCTAAATCACTGTGTGAACATCGGGGCACCACCTATGTAATGGTGAGACTGACAGTAATAAACTGCTGCATCTTCAGCCTGAACTCCACTGATGGTCAAACTGAAGTCAGAGCTGCTTCCACTGCCACTGAATCGAGACGGTGTTGTTGAATAACGTCTGTCTACATATGTTATTAGGAGCTTTGGAACCTGTCCAGATTTATGTTGATACCAGAACATAAAATCAACACCATTATCATCTCTGTAAACAGCCGGGTTGGTTTTACAGGTGATGGAGACGGTGGATCCTGGAGTAAACGTCACTAGTGGAGGTTGTTGAGTCACCGTCACCTGAACACTGCAACCTGCAGACAAAAACAAACCATTCATTAATCAGCAGGAAGAAATGAGAGAAAAGGTAAAACATCGTGTTTGAAACGTTGCTGAGAGACTGAACCTGTAAAACAGCAGCAGGCCAGAGTCCAGATGAGGATGGTGATGAGAGTCATGGTGGTTTCTGCTGAGTCCACTGACAGATCTGAGTCCTGCAGTGTTGAACTCACAGGACTATAAACCTTCTCAGATCTCTGGAGGATCAGCTGACGATGCAAAGCCTCCTCTCTATGGAAATGATTTCTCTGCTCTCAACAGACTGAAGGAGACGTGGGACACAACATCAGGAGAAATGCTGCTTGGATTTACACTAAATATCATCACAGTGGAAGAGAAGGAAATAGATTTTACAGGATTGGATTTTGAACATCTGGATTAAAATGGTGTCATTTTTTTTGATGCAGTGTTTTTTGACTGGATTTGTCCACAGGGTATATATAGAGAAAAAAAAATATGATCTATTGTATTTATTATTTCATAATGATTTCTTGATTGTATTCTCATATCTGACTTTCTGTGAGGATTTCTACTTTCTACATATTTACAGTTTATCAAAAATATTTTCAAGATCATGAATTTATGACAAAAGGAAATCAACAGTTTCTCTCTAAACTTACAAAAAATGACTATAATATTTTTTTTTTTTGGTCAGATTTTGTTTTAAATAGTTTTGTAAATTGAATTAACTATTTACCCTTTTTTATTAGCATGTTTTATCTGTAAATACAGTGAATAGTCAGTGGGTAGATTCTTGTTCACAGAGCAGGAGGTTTTTGTACGGCCGCTTCATGACTTTGTATCACTGTGGTGGACTTTTGGTGGAGGAACCAAACTCGTCGTTGATGGTAAGTACCAGAGATTTTTATACTGTACAACGTGTAAAATTTAGTAATATTTTAACTAATGAGACTTTGATTGACATTGATTATTGAATTTTATTGATAATTTTGTCATAAATTAAAAAATCTGATCTTACCGTGTGATGATTTATCGTCCGCTTCAAAATCTTGGACTGTAAAATGTTTAGTCTTCAAAAAAAAAAGATCAACAGTTTCATTATGTTTTCATTTATCACTTTTAAACAGAAACACAGTTGAACTAAACCCTGAAACATGATTTTCTCAGTGAGAGCAGCTCAGCTTCGTGTTCACGCTTCATTTGTTTTACATGTAGAGAAAAGGAAGTGAAAGAGACAGATGATAAAAGTTTCAACTGTTTTCACACCAGTGAAGATCAAACATATATAAACATATCAATAATCAATAATCAATACCAATCAACCTTTCTAGATGCATTTACACTTGAATCGTGTGTCTGATGCTGAGTGATTCATGAGAGCAACAGTAGAACAAGTTTGTCTGTTTCATCTGATCAAATAGAAGAAGTGACCAGTGTGTCATGTTTCTGTATCACCAAGCCTTCATTCTCCTTCCTTTGTCTTTTATCTCCCTCCCTCCCTCCCTCCCTCCCTCCCTCTCTCTCCCCCCTTCTCTCCTCCAGTGGGGGTGACGCGGCCCACCCTGACCGTCCTCCCCCCCTCCAGAGAGGAGCTGCAGCAGGGCAGTGCCACACTGGCGTGTGTGGCCAGCGGAGGCTTCCCCTCAGCCTGGACGCTGGGCTGGAAGGTGGGGGGCAGCAGCAGCTCCTCGGGGGTGTCACGCAGCCTGGAGGTCCCGGGGAGTGACGGCCGCTACAGCTGGACCAGCACCCTGAGCCTGTCTGCAGACCAGTGGAGGAAGGCGGGCTCAGTGAGCTGTGAGGCCACTCTGAGTGGACAGAGCCCTGTCACTCAAACCCTGGAGCCTGACCGCTGCTCAGAGTAGAGCTGCAGCAACACTTCCTGTCTGGAAACCATGCTGCTGCTGCTGCTGCTGCTGCTGCTGCTGCTCTGACACACATCTGGATCAAGCTACACATCTCCTCTCTGCACACATTTCTGCAGCTCTCACAGCTCCACTCAGTGTGTTAGTCTGCATGTTGCTTTCTGATGCTGATCCTCTGCATATTCTGCTTCATGTTCATCACTCTCTGATTCATCTGAATCTGGAAATACTGCATTTCATCTTTTGAATAAAACAGTGTGTTATAATAAATCAGTGACTTTGTGTGTCATTATAAAACTTTAGGAAAATCACTCTTTGGATCATTCCACTATCATACATGATAATATATTACGAATAAAGGAGCTTAACCCTTAGATATGCAGTAAACTGGACATTTTCACTCCAGTTTGAACTGTTGCAATTTACTATTCTGCATCTGTTGCCAGTCAGATGCTGTTTAACATGTATTACTTTCATCTAAATTAAAGTGAGTGTTTGATTGTTGGTGTTTGTTTGTTTTTTATTATATCTTTGTTGTTCTACTGGATTGAAATAGATAAAAATGAATTTTAAAAATTGATCACAAAAAAAAAATTAAAGTCAGACCATAAAGAGTTGAATTTATGAAATAAAAGTATTAAACTATAAATGGAAAGGTGTCAGTGAGTGTGTTTCAGTTGTATTTAGGGTTCATTGTGGTTCTGCTTGATGACTCTTGTGTTGTGTTCACTGGACCAGTTCTCAGTCTGTTCACCAGCCCTCTGCAGCTGCAGCAGCTGTTTCACTTCAGTCAAACTCAAGGAGGTTTTTGTACGGCTCTAAATCACTGTGTGAACACCGCGGCACCACCTATTACATGGTAAGACTGACAGAAATAAACTGCTGCATCTTCAGCCTGAACTCCGCTGATGGTCAAACTGAAGTCAGAGCTGCTTCCACTGCCACTGAATCGAGACGGTGTTGTTGATTCACGTTGGTTTGCATATTTTATTAGGAGCTTTGGGGCCTGTCCAGATTTCTGTTGATACCAGAACATATTATCACCATAACCACCTCTAAAAACAGCCCGGTTGGTTTTACAGGTGATGGAGACGGTGGATCCTGGAGTAAACGTCACTAGTGGAGGTTGTTGAGTCACCGTCACCTGAGCACTGCAACCTGCAGACAAAAACAAACCATTCATTAATCAGCAGGAAGAAATGAGAGAAAAGGTAAAACATCGTGTTTGAAACGTTGCTGAGAGACTGAACCTGTAAAACAGCAGCAGGCCAGAGTCCAGATGAGGATGGTGATGAGAGTCATGGTGGTTTCTGCTGAGTCCACTGACAGATCTGAGTCCTGCAGTGTTGAACTCACAGGACTATAAACCTTCTCAGATCTCTGGAGGATCAGCTGACGATGCAAAGCCTCCTCTCTATGGAAATGATTTCTCTGCTCTCAACAGACTGAAGGAGACGTGGGACACAACATCAGGAGAAATGCTGCTTGGATTTACACTAAATATCATCACAGTGGAAGAGAAGGAAATAGATTTTACAGGATTGGATTTTGACCATCTGGATTAAAATGGTTTCACTTTTTTTTCATGCAGTGTTTTTTGACTGGATTTGTCCACAGGGCATATAGAGAAAAAATATAATTTATAATTTATTGTATTCATTATTTTATAATGATTTCTTTATTATATTCTCATATCTGACTTTTTTGAGGATTTCTACTTTCTACATCTTTACAGTTTATCAAAAATAATTTCCAAATCATGAATTTACTCAGTGTGAGTTATGCAAAATACCTGTGAGGACACCTGTCTTTATGAAACTGAGAGAAGCAGAGGAGGTGGAGCAGGTTTGATCCCCATGTGGACTGATTCAACACGTGTAGTGTCTCAACTGGAAATTCATCTTCCTCCTCAGCCTCCGTCTCCTGTGGCGTCCCTCAAGGTCCTATACTCGGCCCACTTCTCTTCTCCATCTACCTGCTTCCACGAGGCCAAATTATCCAAAATAACAACATTTCCTTTCACTGTTACGCTGACGATACGCAAATCACTCGACTACTGCAACGCTCTTCTCTCTGGTCTTTCTAAGAAAACCATCGCTCCACTCCAGCTACTGCAGAACTCAGCTGCACGAGTCTTAACGAGGACCAGACAGAGAGCACACATTACACCGATTTTAAGGTCTCTGCACTGGCTACCTGTCTGCTTCAGGATTGATTTTAAGATCCTTTTAATGGTTTTTAAAGCTCTTAATGGTCTCGGCCTTATTAGCCTTGCTTTTAACTGATTCGTACTATTTCTATTATTCTGAAACATGCATTTAAAATAATTTATCTTATTTATTTGTTTACTATTATTATCTTTTTTATTCTATTTTAATTCATCCATTCTTTTCTCTATTTTATCCCACTACACCTGCCTATTTTTACCTAGTGTCTTTCTGGTCTTCTCTTTTTGTCTATTTTACCTCATTTGATCTAGTATCTCTCTTATCTTCTCGTTCTATCTATCTTATATCATTTTACCTAGTGTCTTTCTCGTCTTCTCAATTTTATTTATTTTACTTCATTTTATCTAGTGTTTTCCCCACTGCAAATGAGTGAGTATTAGATAGCGTTTCCCCGATAAAATCCAATGTACTAAAATTATTGTGTGAATGTGTATGTGTTTGCGAATCTATGTATGTCTCCCTAACATGTGTTCCCTATGTCTCCCAATATGTGTCCCCTATATTGCTTGTTTTTAACATGTAAAGCACTTTGAGCTGCCATGGGCATGAAAAGTGCTATACAAATAAAGCCTGATTGATTGATTGATTGAAATCTACCTCCCCATGGAGCCCAATAACTACAACAAAGTAGCCAACCTCAACAACTGCCTCACAGATATCAAGTCCTGGATGGCTACAAACTTTTTCCAGTTCAACGAAAACAAAACCAAATTCATACTATTTGATCCACAACACCCAACCCAAAGCATTTCTCCCCATCTTGGCCCATTGGACCCCTCTATCAAACCATTCATTCATTTTCAACTCTAATTTCTTATTCAATTAGGCCTATATTTATTTTCTTTTTGTTTTGTGGTGAAGCATTATGGATCAATTTCTGCATTGTGTTGAAACTGTGCTATATGAATAAAGTTGAGTTGAGTTGAGTAGAAACTTCAGACTCTCTTTGCCGTTTCTTTCTCTGAGAAGCTCCTTCAAGCTCTTGATGGTGATGAAGAGGTGCACACTGCCCTCTGCTGACACTTCAGTCTCACAACAACAACATGTTGGTGTGGTCGTGATTCAGATCTTGAATATTTTCAAGATCATGCTTCATCATCTCACTGTTCACATCAAACACATGTAACACAAAGTATTTTATACTGTTGTAACCTTTCTTTTGTCACTTTTCTCTTCACCAGTAAAACCTTTAAACTGATTTAAACTGGTTAAATATCATTAACTCTTTCGCGACCATTGACGAGTAAACTCGTCACAGCCTGCCGAACGTTCACGACCATTGACGAGCAAACTCGTCAAAACCGTTTTTTTTACAGATTACGATAATATACACTCTGAGGTACCCTGTGTGTAAATATGGTAGTCCTCTGATATGTAAAACTGTTTTAAACTAAAATCAAAACATAATATTTTTTATAAACTGTGTGATCTTGGTTTTGTTTGAGTAATCGTTCTCCTTGAATGCTGCTCTGGGGACAGCGTGCAGCGCTGTGCGGCTGTCGGCTACAGTGTTGCGACTTTCTCGCTGAATCTGGCGACTTTCCAAACCCTCTTTTGACAAAAGCGACCGACGACAAATGTGGCGAGTTTTTCCGGTGCTGTTACAAACGTTTCTGGTTTGGAGACTCGGATCTGAAAGCCCGTTATCACGGCTGTTTTCACGGCGCTGTGCAGCAGAGCGGGCGCTCTGCAGCGGGGGCTGTGACCGGCCGCCCCCGCCACAGAGCACTCATCGCCGGCCAGTCACACAGCAGTGTCCCGGAGCTGCTGCGCTGCGGCCAGAGACCCACACCGCTGCACTGCTGCTCTCCACGCTGCCACACCCCCCAGATATGCCTACAAATATATTTATTTAGCCGTAGAAATGATTTGGGAGACATGCCACACTGCAGAGTACCGGTAAAATGAGCAGATTGCCACTTGACACAAAAGTGCGTTTTTCTCTGAAACTAGAGCGGGAGCTCCGTTTTAGGAGAAACCCAGCTCTCTTCTTCTACTTCATCCTCACGAACGAAACGGCGGAAAAACTCGCCGTTTTTTCGTAGAGCACGTTGTAAAGTCACTCTTCAATCACGTGAAGACCGTTTGTTTCTAGGTGACGTACAGAGTTTGGTAACTTCGACGTGAGATAAAAGGTAAACAAATAGCCAAAAACATGTGGTCCTGAGCGGATGTGCTGAGGAATTAGTGTGGTCGCGAAAGAGTTAATGTTTTATTGTTTATTCTCAATTCTATCTTGTCATTTAACAAACTTACAAATATGTGTCGTTGTTGGTGTTTATTGTTACATTATTGGATAATTTTACCAGCTATATGAACTTAAATATAAGATGAACAAACGCTCCTCAAAACTCAAATCATGAAGCTTATTCTAATTTCTAACTTTACTGCAAGTGAACCAAAGTCAAACATTTAGAATATAACATGAAATATTAAACTTGACCTTGTGGATGTTTGAATCAAATTTCATGATAAATAATCTCAGAGTTACTGACACATTTCACTGAAAAACTTCAGTTCTTCTGTTCTTCTTCGTAAATAGGTTGTAAATGAACCATCAGTTTGTAATGCAGGAGGTCAAAACAGTGTAATTAGAGCTAAAACATTTAATTTACCTTGGGAAAAAAACATCATGTCATAAACAGTTTGGCTAAACTTAAAGACAAACCTTGAATGTTCAGTATAATGTGTTTAGTGTTTGGTGAGGTGAGTGTCAGCTGTGTGTTCACTGGTCTGTGTCAGAGTCTCTGCAGTCTGAGGGAGGTTTTTGTACGACCACAAATCACCGTGTGAACACGTCGGCATCATCTATTTCATGGTAAGACTGACAATAATAAACTGCTGCATCTTCAGCCTGAACTCCACTGATGGTCAAACTGAAGTCAGAGCTGCTTCCACTGCCACTGAATCGAGACGGTGTTGTTGATTCAAGTTCGTTTACATATGCTATTAGGAGCTTTGGAGCCTGTCCAGATTTCTGTTGATACCAGAACATACCCTGAGTATCATCAACATATATGAAAACAGCCGGGTTGGTTCTACAGGTGATGGAGACGGTGGATCCTGGAGTATTTGTCACTAGTGGAGGTTGTTGAGTCACCGTCACCTGAGCACTGCAACCTGCAGACAAAAACAAACCATTCATTAATCAGCAGGAAGAAATGAGAGAAAAGGTAAAACATCGTGTTTGAAACGTTGCTGAGAGACTGAACCTGTAAAACAGCAGCAGGCCAGAGTCCAGATGAGGATGGTGATGAGAGTCATGGTGGTTTCTGCTGAGTCCACTGACAGATCTGAGTCCTGCAGTGTTGAACTCACAGGACTATAAACCTTCTCAGATCTCTGGAGGATCAGCTGACGATGCAAAGCCTCCTCTCTATGGAAATGATTTCTCTGCTCTCAACAGACTGAAGGAGACGTGGGACACAACATCAGGAGAAATGCTGCTTGGATTTACACCAAATATCATCACAGTGGAAGAGAAAAAAATAGATTTTACAGGATTGGATTTTGAACATCTGGATTAAAATGGTGTCACTTTTTTGATGCAGTGTTTTTTGACTGGATTTGTCCACAGGGTATATATAGAAAATATATAATTCATTATTTATTGTATTTATTATTTTATAATGATTTCTTTATTATATTCTCATATCTGACTTTTTTGAGGATTTCTATTTCCTACATCTTTACAGTTTATCAAAAATAATTTCCAAATCATGAGCTTATGACAGAAGGAAATCAACAGTTTCTCTCTAAACTAACAAAAAATGACTAGAATTATGTTATTGTTTTTCAGATTTTGTTTTAAATAGTTTTGTCAATTGAATAAAGTATTTAACTTTTTTTACTAACATTTTTATCTGTAAATACAGTGAATAGTCAGTGGGTAGATGCTTGTTCTCAGAGCAGGAGGTTTTTGTACGGCCGCTTCATGACTTTGTATCACTGTGGTGGACTTTTGGTGGAGGAACCAAACTCGTCGTTGACGGTAAGTACCAGAGATTTTTACACTGTACAACATGTCAAATTTAGTAATATTCAAACTAATGAGACTTTGATTGACTTCAGTTATTGAATTTTATTCATAATTTTGTTATTTATAAAAAAAAAATTGATCTTACCGTCTGATGATTTATCGTCCGCTTCAAAATCCTGGACTGTAAAATGTTTAGTCTTCAAAAAAAAAGATCAACAATTTCAATATGTTTTCATTTAAAATAATAATAATAGCAGAGTTGAACTAAACCCTGATGTGGATTCATGTTGAACACAAACATGATTGTATCAGTGAGAGCAGCTCAGCTTCGTGTTCACGCTTCATTTGTTTTACATGTAGAGAAAAGGAAGTGAAAGAGACAGATGATAAAAGTTTCAACTGTTTTCACACCAGTGAAGATCAAACATATATAAACATATCAATAATCAATAATCAATACCAATCAACCTTTCTAGATGCATTTACACTTGAATCGTGTGTCTGATGCTGAGTGATTCATGAGAGCAACAGTAGAACAAGTTTGTCTGTTTCATCTGATCAAATAGAAGAAGTGACCAGTGTGTCATGTTTCTGTATCACCAAGCCTTCATTCTCCTTCCTTTGTCTTTTCTCTCCTCCCTCCCCCCTCCCTCCCTCCCTCTCTCTCCCCCTTTCTCTCCTCCAGTGGGGGTGACGCGGCCCACCCTGACCGTCCTCCCCCCCTCCAGAGAGGAGCTGCAGCAGGGCAGTGCCACACTGGCCTGTGTGGCCAGCGGAGGCTTCCCCTCAGCCTGGACGCTGGGCTGGAAGGTGGGGGGCAGCAGCAGCTCCTCGGGGGTGTCACGCAGCCTGGAGGTCCCGGGGAGTGACGGCCGCTACAGCTGGACCAGCACCCTGAGCCTGTCTGCAGACCAGTGGAGGAAGGCGGGCTCAGTGAGCTGTGAGGCCACTCTGAGTGGACAGAGCCCTGTCACTCAAACCCTGGAGCCTGACCGCTGCTCAGAGTAGAGCTGCAGCAACACTTCCTGTCTGGAAACCATGCTGCTGCTGCTGCTGCTGCTGCTGCTGCTGCTGCTGCTGCTGCTCTCACACACATCTGGATCAAGCTACACATCTCCTCTCTGCAC
The DNA here is from genome assembly GCF_905171665.1 of Trachurus trachurus. Taxonomy (NCBI): domain Eukaryota; kingdom Metazoa; phylum Chordata; class Actinopteri; order Carangiformes; family Carangidae; genus Trachurus; species Trachurus trachurus. The sequence goes on along the minus strand of NC_139907.1, from coordinate 7,482,927 downwards.
ACATTTCTGCAGCTCTCACAGCTCCACTCAGTGTGTTAGTCTGCATGTTGCTTTCTGATGCTGATCCTCTGCATATTCTGCTTCATGTTCATCACTCTCTGATTCATCTGAATCTGGAAATACTGCATTTCATCTTTTGAATAAAACAGTGTGTTTTAATAAATCTGCGTCTCTGTGTTTCATTATAAAACTTTAGGAAAAATACTCTCTGGATCATTCCACTATCATACATGATAATATATTACTAATGAAGGAGCGTAACTCTTAGATATGCAGTAAACTGGACATTTTCACTCAGTTTGAACTGTTGCAATTTCATATTTTTGTCTGCAGCTGTTGTCTCAGATGCTGTTAAACTTAAGATTGTATCTAATTTAAAGCAAGAGCATTTAAAGATGAATTATTTAAATAAAAGTATGAAACTATATGTGGAAAGGTGTCAGTGTGTTTCAGTTGTATTTATGGTTCATTGTGGTTCTGCTTGATGACTCTTGTGTTGTGTTCACTGGACCAGTTCTCAGTCTGTTCACCAGCCCTCTGCAGCTGCAGCAGCTGTTTCACTTCAGTCAAACTCAAGGAGGTTTTTGTACGGCTCTAAATCACCGTGTGAACACGTTGCCACTATGGAAAGACTGACAGTAATAAACTGCTGCATCTTCAGTCTGAACTCCACTGATGGTCAAACTGAAGTCAGAGCGGCTTCCACTGCCACTGAATCGAGACGGTGTTGTTGATTCACGTTGGTTTGCATATCTTATGATGAGCTTTGGAGCCTGTCCAGATTTCTGTTGATACCAGTAAATATAATCATCATCAGCTTCATCTCTGTACCAGTACATTCCCTGTTCACCACCAGAAAATCTGTAAACAGCCCGGCTGGATCTACAGGTGATGGAGACGGTGGATCCTGGAGTATTTGTCACTAGTGGAGGTTGTTGAGTCACCGTCACCTGAGCACTACAACCTGCAGACAAAAACAAACCATTCATTAATCAGCAGGAAGAAATGAGAGAAAAGGTAAAACATCGTGTTTGAAACGTTGCTGAGAGACTGAACCTGTAAAACAGCAGCAGGCCAGAGTCCAGATGAGGATGGTGATGAGAGTCATGGTGGTTTCTGCTGAGTCCACTGACAGATCTGAGTCCTGCAGTGTTGAACTCACAGGACTATAAACCTTCTCAGATCTCTGGAGGATCAGCTGACGATGCAAAGCCTCCTCTCTATGGAAATGATTTCTCTGCTCTCAACAGACTGAAGGAGACGTGGGACACAACATCAGGAGAAATGCTGCTTGGATTTACACTAAATATCAGGTTCTGTCCTCATTAACAGGTGCATGGTGCCCCCTGCTGACAATCTGTATCAGTGCTGAACTCACGCATCAATTGACTTAAAATGAACTTGTTTCCAGATTTATTTTACCACCCTGCTGCTGTTGGATTTATGATACTGAAACATTCACAGAAGTCTCAAAGAAGAAAGCAGGGATTTAAAGTTATTGGATCTCAGTTCAGCATTTGTTCCCTCCAAACTATGTGTCATCTTAGAATATATAATAGAAGGGAATAATATATATGTGAATCTATGTGAATTCTTCCTTCAGAGACATATCCAACATGATTTACTGTAAATCTGGTTCATTTACATGTCACATCCTGTCATGCTGCATCCTTTGTGATTTCACATCTTTGAATACTGTTTCTATTATTTTGCAAGAGAAATAAAAATGTCATACCATCATGTTATATGTGATTTTATGCCTTTTTTTCAGCCGTGGAGTCTTTAAAAATGAAACACTATTGTGGTTGAACATCCTGGAGGAACAAAACCTGGAATAAATGTGACTTTCACCTCCACTTTGTAGTGTTTATCAGGGCTGTTGTATAGGGGAGAAAGGTGATGATAATTCTAGGGGCCCAGCGCCCAGTGGGGCCCACAAAAAAACCCAGTGGTTTAATCTTTCTATGACTGATTTATTCTGCATAAGACCCTGACTAATACTCATAGTAATGCTGCATGTGCATCAAAACAAAGTAGGCTAAATAAAAAATGATAATACTATGTAGTCTAAGAAAAAAAGTGGAAAAGTCAGGGGGTAGGGGCCCACTTTAGTATTCTTTAAGGGGGCCCAGAATTCCTAGCAATGGCCCTGGTGTTTATAGAGTGGAAAATGTATGTACTGTATACAGTATGTATGTGCTAGAAACACAGTGGTTAAAAGAGAATTAATCAGTCTAAAGATAAAGGTTGTGGGGAAAACAGTGCAGTGAGTTCAGTGAAGCAGTCGACCATGTCACAGTCTGCTGCAGAAACTCACAGCTGCAGCAACAAACTGTCTGTGCAGCGACTGAAGGAGGTTTTTGTACGACGCTGTATCACTGTGTGAACACTGGGCCACTATAATATCCCATACAGTAATAATCTCCTGCATCTTCAGCCCGAACTCCACTGATTGTCAGAGTGAACTGAGGTTCAGATCCACTGCTGCTGAAATGACTCGGAGCAGATTCACGAATATCTATGTAGTAAAACAGCAGCTGAGGAGCCTGTCCAGGTTTCTGCAGGTACCAGCTGAGATCATCATCAACTCCTGTACTGGTTGTGCAGCTCAGAGAGACCGTCTGCCCCACACTGAAGACCTTTGACCTTTGACCCTGGAGAGTGATCGGCACTTGATCCTGGAAATAAAAAAACAGTTTGATTAAAAGATGTCAGTGTGAAGGTGAAACAGTGTAATTAGAGCTAAAACATGTAATTTACCTTGAAAAAAAACATCATGTCATAAACAGTTTGGCTAAACTTAAAAATAAACCTTAAATATTGAGTATAATGTTTAGTGTTTGGTGAGGTGAGTGTCAGCTGTGTGTTCACTGGTCTGTGTCAGAGTCTCTGCAGTCTGAGGGAGGTTTTTGTACGACCACAAATCACTGTGTGAACACCCAGGCACTGTTTAAGTAATGTGCGCTCTGACAGTAATAAACTGCTGCATCTTCAGCCTGAACTCCACTGATGGTCAAACTGAAGTCAGAGCGGCTTCCACTGCCACTGAATCGAGACGGTGTTGTTGATTGACGTGTATGTCCATATTTTATTAGGAGCTTTGGAGCCTGTCCAGATTTCTGTTCATACCAGAACATAGCATCATCACCATCAGAATATCTGTGAACATCCTGGTTGGTTTTACAGGTGATGGAGACGGTGGATCCTGGAGTAAACATCTCTAGTGGAGGTTGAGTCACCGTCACCTGAGCACTGCAACCTGCAGACAAAAACAAACCATTCATTAATCAGCAGGAAGAAATGAGAGAAAAGGTAAAACATCGTGTTTGAAACGTTGCTGAGAGACTGAACCTGTAAAACAGCAGCAGGCCAGAGTCCAGATGAGGATGGTGATGAGAGTCATGGTGGTTTCTGCTGAGTCCACTGACAGATCTGAGTCCTGCAGTGTTGAACTCACAGGACTATAAACCTTCTCAGATCTCTGGAGGATCAGCTGACGATGCAAAGCCTCCTCTCTATGGAAATGATTTCTCTGCTCTCAACAGACTGAAGGAGACGTGGGACACAACATCAGGAGAAATGCTGCTTGGATTTACACTAAATATCATCACAGTGGAAGAGAAGGAAATAGATTTTACAGGATTGGATTTTGAACATCTGGATTAAAATGGTTTCACTTTTTTTGATGCAGTGTTTTTTGACTGGATTTGTCCACAGGGTATATAGAGAAAAATATATAATTTATAATTTATTGTATTTATTATTTTATAATGATTTCTTTATTATATTCTCATATCTGACTTTTTTGAGGATTTCTATTTTCTAAATCTTTACAGTTTATCAAAAACTATTTCCAAATCATGAACTTATGACAGAAGGAAATCAACAGTTTCTCTCTTAACTTACAAAAAAATGACTAGAATGATATTTTTTTTTAGCAAATTTTGTTTTAAATAGTTTTGTCAATTGAATAAAGTGTTTAACTTTTTTTACTAACATGTTTTATCTGTAAATACAGTGAATAGTCAGTGGGTAGATGCTTGTTCACAGAGCAGGAGGTTTTTGTACGGCCGCTTCATGACTTTGTATCACTGTGGTGGACTTTTGGTGGAGGAACCAAACTCGTCGTTGACGGTAAGTACCAGAGATATTTACACTGTACAACAGGAAAAAAATCTGTAATATTTTATCTAATGATACTATGATCGAGTTCACTTATTGAATTAAAATGATAATTTTGTTATTAGTCAAAAAAATCTGATCTTACCGTCTGATGATTTTTCGTCTGCTTCAAAATCTTGGACAGTAAAATGTTTAGTCTTGGGAAAAAAACGAAAAGATCAACGATTTCATTATGTCGTCATGTATCATTTTTTGAAAAATAGCAGAGTTGAACTAAATCCTGATGTGGATTCATGTTGAACACAAACATGATTGTATCAGTGAGAGCAGCTCAGCTTCGTGTTCACGCTTCATTTGTTTTACATGTAGAGAAAAGGAAGTGAAAGAGACAGATGATAAAAGTTTCAACTGTTTTCACACCAGTGAAGATCAAACATATATAAACATATCAATAATCAATAATCAATACCAATCAACCTTTCTAGATGCATTTACACTTGAATCGTGTGTCTGATGCTGAGTGATTCATGAGAGCAACAGTAGAACAAGTTTGTCTGTTTCATCTGATCAAATAGAAGAAGTGACCAGTGTGTCATGTTTCTGTATCACCAAGCCTTCATTCTCCTTCCTTTGTCTTTTCTCTCCCCCTGCCTCTCTCCCTCCCTCCCTCCCTCCCTCCCTCCCTCCCTCTCCCCCTTTCTCTCCTCCAGTGGGGGTGACGCGGCCCACCCTGACCGTCCTCCCCCCCTCCAGAGAGGAGCTGCAGCAGGGCAGTGCCACACTGGCGTGTGTGGCCAGCGGAGGCTTCCCCTCAGCCTGGACGCTGGGCTGGAAGGTGGGGGGCAGCAGCAGCTCCTCGGGGGTGTCACGCAGCCTGGAGGTCCCGGGGAGTGACGGCCGCTACAGCTGGACCAGCACCCTGAGCCTGTCTGCAGACCAGTGGAGGAAGGCGGGCTCAGTGAGCTGTGAGGCCACTCTGAGTGGACAGAGCCCTGTCACTCAAACCCTGGAGCCTGACCGCTGCTCAGAGTAGAGCTGCAGCAACACTTCCTGTCTGGAAACCATGCTGCTGCTGCTGCTGCTGCTCTGGCACACATCTGGATCAAGCTACACATCTCCTCTCTGCACACATTTCTGCAGCTCTCACAGCTCCACTCAGTGTGTTAGTCTGCATGTTGCTTTCTGATGCTGATCCTCTGCATATTCTGCTTCATGTTCATCACTCTCTGATTCATCTGAATCTGGAAATACTGCATTTAATCTTTTAAATAAAAGCAGTGCGTTATACTGAATCAGTGTCTCTGTGTTTTAATATAAAACTTAAAACACTCTCTGGATCTTTCATGATATGGTATATATAAAGGAGCCTAACCTAGATATGCAGTAAACTGGACATTTTCACTCCAGTTTGAACTGTTGCAATTTCATATTTTCATCTGCAGCTGTTGCTCAGATGCTGTTGAATATTTACTACTACTTTTATCTCATTTAAAGTAAGATCATAAAGAGATGAATTAATTAAATAAAAGTTTTAAACTATACATGGAAAGGTGTCAGTGAGTGTGTTTCAGTTGTATTTAGGGTTCATTGTGGTTCTGCTTGATGACTCTTGTGTTGTGTTCACTGGACCAGTTCTCAGTCTGTTCACCAGCCCTCTGCAGCTGCAGCAGCTGTTTCACTTCAGTCAAACTCAAGGAGGTTTTTGTACGGCTCTAAATCACTGTGTGAACAATATGGAAAGACTGACAGTAATAAACTGCTGCATCTTCAGCCTGAACTCCACTGATGGTCAAACTGAAGTCAGAGCTGCTTCCACTGAATCGAGACGGTGTTGTTGATTCACGTTGGTCTGCTAATGTTATTAGGAGCTTTGGAGCCTGTCCAGATTTCTGTTGATCCCAGAACATATAATCAGCATAACCACTATAAACAGCCCGGTTGGTTTTACCAACACGTTCTCACTCCCAGTGCGTCAACAGCCTGACGAACGGTCACTGTCCCGCATCGTCACATGCCTGACTCATTAGGTGCCCGTTTTTCGTCAGGTTTTTACGCCGAAATAGACAAAACACATTTCCAAAAGTCGTACAGTTCTGATTTTTTTAATACATGGTTCGGGGGCCCAAGACGAACGCGTAGATGTGTGTTCGGTCCTGATCGAGTCATTACTATTCGAGAGGCGGGGCTTCAAACAGCCGCATTCCTCTGTATCCTTGAGGCCGCTGTTTCCATAGAAACCGACCAAATCACTTGAAACTTGGCCTGTGGACTCATGGTGAGGCCCTTATCCATCACCCCGAGGCCCAACTCTGTGGGAGCATGGGAAAGCCAAGTGGCCCCCCGGGGCCCCTAGAGCAACGGGACCAAAATATTCTGATAGAGGACTCTCTGATATACAACATATTTATATTTCATGATGATAACTTAAAGCGTGTATGTTTTGTTGAGAAAAAGCAGGAATGGCTGGATTCACTTTGATGTTTGACCCCTGTGACCTTTGACACTTACCAATTGGCTTTATGCACAGCTCCCCTACTTCCTGATCGTACACCAGCTCCTTTAGCTAAAAATTCAGCCTGATAGGCCAAAGCATCTGGAAGCTATTAAAGAATTGCTGCTTAAACATTTCTCCTTTAATAAGAGGTCAGAGAAAGGAGCATTGCTTTTTGGCTATTTGTGACCCTTCTGAATGTCACAGAGCTCTGAATCTTTGCACACACAATCTACTAGACATTCTGGACCACATATTAAAAGCTCATCTTCCTGCATCAAAGTCTTGGTGTTTTATTCAAGGAAACAGGGTCAAAAAGGTCACAAATCAGCGACCTTTGACACTTGTGAAGGTCGCACGGGTTTGAAATTGCACATGGTGGATGGCCTTAGGCCCCTGACAAATACATGAAACTTTCAGCTTTATAACCCCAAGGATGTGGACTTTATTAGACAAAAGGCTTCTAAATCTAGGCTTTGAAGGCCGAGAAACGAGCCTGGACGATCAGCTGTGACCCTTCTGGACGTCCGACAGGTCTGAAATTCTACAGAAACTTTGTCCCTAGTGCTCTGAACAAAATCAAATCAAAATCTCAGCTTCCCGCATCAAAGTCTTAGTGATTTATTCAAGGAAACAGGGCCAAAAAGGTTAAATTTAACACTAATCAGTTACCTCTGACCCTTGAATTCATAATAATGTTTTTCAGATAAAAAATTAAATTTCAATCATTGAATTAAAAATTACAATAAATGTGATGTGATGTGGACCAGAAAGATGATGGTGAAAATTATGAAAAAAAAGAAAGAAGTCAAGCCAACTTTTATGCACTTTATTGTTGAATTTTAACAATATAGCACCGTTTTTTTATTCAATGTTGAAAACAAAAAAGATGTTAAGACCTTTTAGTTACTAAGAAAATAATATAAGCTCAATTTGTTTTATTTTTTCATTTGCTGGTAACAGCAAGCTCAACCAATCAGACACGTCGCTGATAAATATGAGGATTATGGGTAATGTAGTGCTTCTCCGTGATATAACATTGGAAACAAAGCGTGTTTTCTTAAAATAAAGTTGATACACACGGCTTTTGGACTCAGCAGAAGCACATAATAAAAATAATATAAAAATAATAAAAAGCACAGTCTTCCTTGGATGGTTACAGCTTATGGCTAATAATCAGATCTTTCTTCAGAATATTGATTAAACAGAGCAGCTTTTTGAACGCGGAAGTGGTCTTCACCTGCAGAATCCACAACTCCCCCCCCCCCCCCCCCCCCTGGTCTGACGTAGCTTCCGACCTAATTTATTTATTGATTGATTGATTATTCTGCACCAAACACCATGATCACTAAATAAATAAATAGATAAATAAATAAATAGGCTAAATAACCGAAAGGACGTCCTTGCCGTAAACTACGTCAGACACAGCATCAGGTTCAATAAAGCTTTAAGGAAAAGTAAAAAAAAAAAAAAAAAAAAAGTTTTCCTCTGCTCACAGCGTCTGTCAGTGCCGCAGCCGGCTCGGCTGGATCACTTGCTCTGAGCGTCACATATCGCCGCGAAGGGGATTGCATTGGAATCAACTGAAAGCCGAGCACGTCAAAACCTGACGAAAAACGGGCAGCTAATGAGTCATGCATGTGACGATGCGGGACAGTGACCGTTCGTCAGGCTGTTGACGCACTGGGAGTGAGAACGTGTTGGATAATAATATTACTATTAAAGGAGCTTAAAGCAGATATCAGTGGAATGTTTTTGTTAATATAAGTCCTAAATAGTCCTATTTTCCGTCAGCAATCACTTACATGAAGTATTTCAGCCTAAACACGAGTCTCTCCGTCACTCTGCTCTGCTGTAACCCGAGGAGAAAATTTTCCTTGTGGGATACAAGTGTTATCCAATGAGGAGAGAGAACGGCATGAAGGGCTGTGTGTGCAGCCAAGGGATGCGCGTGAATGTGGTGACGTAGCACGAGGACCAATTGATGCCTGACAAGGGCGGGGGCTGCTAACTCATGGTGCGTTCAAAGAAACTCGTACTTTGTGTTTTTCCTTCCTGTGAAGTCATACCAGTTCGATCTGGTACGAGTTCACGGGTCGGAAGTTACGAGTGGCCGTTATAGGGAACTTTCACAGACAACTGGGGCCTCATTTATCAAAGAGCGTGTAAAAGTCCTCTTAAATTTTCAGTACGACGGAAAGGCAAAATGTGCGTACGACCAAAAAATATACACTCTTTTCAGATCTATCAAACTCCGCGTACACACGGCTGCACGGTATTTCCCTTGAAAAGCGTGGATGAGAACACGCCTCATACCCAGCCCCCTAAATGGCCCCACACAACCATATGTGGTCAATGCAAATCAGTTACGTGCATATTAAGTAGCCATGTGCACTCTGGAAACGTGTGGAATGACGTCAGTGGAAGACGGTGAAGACAACAGACGGACTGAGAGCGGAGAAAGAAGCGGAGTTTCTCTGAAAGCGAGATACACGGTAACACGGCAATATCAGTCAGAAACATCATCTTGCATTGAAAGGCTACAATACAAACAAAAAACTCCCAAATCGAAATGAAACAGAACAGAAAGAAGAAGAATCACATTCATTCTGCCCCTTATTTTAGATTATATCATAATAATTTAAAGCAGGCCAGTTAGTACTACTTTGCACCCCTTTCCACTAACCCCCAACTGCCGTTCACTGGACGACTTTGATTTTCATTTGTGCATAGCTATAAAAAAAAACAAAAAAAAAACATTGAAGTCCACCAGTCTGTGACTTTTCCTAAAATGGGGGCGGGACTAGATAAGCTTTTGCTTCTCCCGCTTTCCCTTTCGGCCATGTGTATTGTATTACTCGAATTAAGATGAAGGCAAGGCAAGGCAAGGCAATTTTATTTGTATAGCCCGTTTTTACAAACAGTTTGTCTCAAAGGGCTTTACATGGCATCGTAACAACATCCTCTGTCCTTAGACCCTCACATCGACTGAGGAAAAACTCCATGGAAACCCTTTTAACAGGGAAAAACAGGAGAAACCTCAGGGTGAGCAACAGAGGAGGGATCCCTCACCCAGGACGGACAGACGTGCAATAGATGTTGTTACAGACAAGAAAACAGTTTACAGTTTGTCACAGAATGTGCGGAATATGGAAATGTTAGCAGGGGTTGATGAGGGCAGTCTCTGGTGAGGGGAGGGGGGGGGCAGGGAGAGCCGGTCAGCTCGATGGGAGGACTGGGTGGCAGACTGGTCCATGGGAAGGGAGGGGAGGCCGGTCTAACGGCAGGGGAAGGGGTGGGAGGGGGGCGATGTAGGCGGCGGCTGGTGCAGAGAGATGGAGCGCCGGTGGATCTGCGGAAACACAGAGAGAGAGTGCGAGACACCAAGGCCAAACTACAAAGTACAACAGAAAATGACAACAGAAAATGACAGTTTAAAAATATACTGAGGAGAGGAGAGGAGGGGAGGGGAGGGGAGGGGAGGGGAGGGGAGGGGAGGGGAGAGGAGAGGAGAGGAGAGGAAAGGAGAGGGCTCTGTGTAACCAGATGTGTCCCCAGCAGTCTAAGCCTATAGCAGCGTAGCTATAAAATGGTTCAGAGCTACCTGAACCAGCCCTAACGAAGTGTGATGATGATGATTTTGACATGCCCGAAATAAACAAATTGATTGATTGATTGATAAAAATGATGTTGGGCAGCACCAATTTTTGTTAAATAGGCTACAATAAATATTATTCACACAAAAAATATCGATCATGTTTTCTCATTTGCTTTGATTTGCGCCGACATTATTGGGCTTGCTGCTTGCTTGTGTGTGTCCACAGTCTGGTAACACACGCACGTCGCAGAAATTATTTTCCAGACTGGACAGACTGGTTGTGGAAGAGGTGTAGCCTACATGCAAGGGAAAAATATCAATATGATATCAAAAGAAAACGAAATTCGTTTTATAAAGCCAGTATTTAGGAGCAAACTAGTGTAAATGCACAGGGGGAAAATCTGAGTCGCTGTGCTTTTCATGTAAAGTGCCGACGTCAACACGTGTGCGGTGGTGGGGGGGGGGTCATCATCACCACCACTTGCTACTTCAAACAGTGTCCGCGCTCCTCTCTCCCTCTCACACTGCAGTTCTCTGACTCTGCAGCGGCGTCGCCAATTCCTCCTGTTCTTCAAAAAGCGTGTAAATGCCGGTACGCCAGGGTCAGACTGGTCGTAAATTTCGGCACTTTCTCCCGACAGGTTTTGGTTTGATAGATCCCAAATTAGGCGGAGAAAAGTGCGTACGCACAAAACGGGGGAAAGAGCGTGTAAAAAAGCGTGTATCCACAATGATAAATGAGGCCCCAGGATGGTAAAAACACGAGCTACGGGTTACCTGGAACGCTACCAAGTCGTAGTTGTGACTTGAAGCTGTAACTTACGGTTTCAAAAGCCTGCCTTGAACGCAGCATTAGCCGAAACGGCCGTGAAGCTGATATCTGCTTTAACCCTTAGATATGCAGTAAACTGGACATTTTCACTCCAATTTGAACTGTTGCAATTTCATATTTTGTTCTGCGGCTGTTGCCTCAGATGCTGTTTAACACTAAATAAAGGTAAGAGCATAAAAAGATGAATTAATGAAATAAATGTCTTAAAATATATATGGAAAGGTGTCAGTGTGTTTCAGTTGTATTTAGGGTTCATTGTGGTTCTGCTTGATGACTCTTGTGTTGTGTTCACTGGACCAGTTCTCAGTCTGTTCACCAGCCCTCTGCAGCTGCAGCAGCTGTTTCACTTCAGTCAAACTGAAGGAGGTTTTTGTACGGCTCTAAATCACCGTGTGAACACGATGGCACCACCTATTTCATGGTAAGACTGACAGTAATAAACTGCTGCATCTTCAGCCTGAACTCCACTGATGGTCAAACTGAAGTCAGAGCTGCTTCCACTGCCACTGAATCGAGACGGTGTTGTTGATTCAGGTTGGTCTGCAAGTTTTATTAGAAGCTTTGGAGCCTGTCCAGATTTATGTTGATACCAGAACATAGAAACATCACCATGAACAGCCCGGTTGGTTCTACAGGTGATGGAGACGGTGGATCCTGGAGTAAACGTCATTAGTGGAGGTTGTTGAGTCACCGTCACCTGAGCACTGCAACCTGCAGACAAAAACAAACCATTCATTAACCAGCAGGAAGAAATGAGAGAAAAGGTAAAACATCGTGTTTGAAACGTTGCTGAGAGACTGAACCTGTAAAACAGCAGCAGGCCAGAGTCCAGATGAGGATGGTGATGAGAGTCATGGTGGTTTCTGCTGAGTCCACTGACAGATCTGAGTCCTGCAGTGTTGAACTCACAGGACTATAAACCTTCTCAGATCTCTGGAGGATCAGCTGACGATGCAAAGCCTCCTCTCTATGGAAATGATTTCTCTGCTCTCAACAGACTGAAGGAGACGTGGGACACAACATCAGGAGAAATGCTGCTTGGATTTACACTAAATATCATCACAGTGGAAGAGAAGGAAATAGATTTTACAGGATTGGATTTTGAACATCTGGATTAAAATGGTGTCACTTTTTTTGATGCAGTGTTTTTTGACTGGATTTGTCCACAGGGGAAAAAAGAAAAAGAAAAATCAGTATTTATTGTCATAATTATTTTATAATGGTTTCTTTAGGAAATTCTCATATCTGACTTTTGTGAGGATTTCTACTTTCTACATCTTTACAGTTCATCAAAAATAATTTCCAACTCATAAACTTGTGAGTCATGCAAAATACCTGTGAGGACACCTGTCTTTATGAAACTGAGAGAAGCAGAGGAGGTGGAGCAGGTTTGATCCCCATGTGGACTGATTCAACATGTGTAGTGTCTCAACTGGAAATTCATCTTCCTCCTCAGCCTCCGTCTCCTGTGGCGTCCCTCAAGGTCCTATACTCGGCCCACTTCTCTTCTCCATCTACCTGCTTCCACGAGGCCAAATTATCCAAAATCACAACATTTTCTTTCACCTTTACGCTGACGATACGCAAATCTATCTTTCTGTTGAGCCCAATAACTACGACAAACTATCCAACCTCAACAACTGCCTCACAGATATCACGTCCTGGATGGCCACAAACTTTCTCCAGCTCAACGAAAACAAAACCAGAGTCATACTATTTGGTCCACAGCACCCAACCCAAAGCATTTCTCCCCATCTTGGCCCATTAGCCCCCTCTATCAAACCATTCATTCATCTTCAACTCTTATTTCTTTTTCTATTATGTTTATTTTCTTTTTTTTGCATTTTTGTACTTTTTGTTTTGTGGTGAAGCATTTTGGATCAATTTCTGCATTGTGTTGAAACTGTCCTATATAAATAAAGTTGAGTTGAGTTGAGTTGAGTTGAGTTGAGTTGAGTTGAGTTGAGTTGAGTTGAAACTTCAGACTCTCTTTGCCGTTTCTTTCCCTGAGAAGCTCCTTCAAGCTCTTGATGGTGATGAAGAGGTGCACACTGCCCTCTGCTGACACTTCAGTCTCACAACAACAACATGTTGGTGTGGTCGTGATTCAGATCTTTAATATTTTCAAGATCATGCTTCATCATCTCACTGTTCACATCAAACACATGTAACACAAGTTGAACACAAAGTATTTTATATTGTTGTAACCTTTTTTTGTCACGTTTCTCCTCACTGTGGTCTAACCTTTAATCTGATTGTATCCATGATTTATTGTTTATTCTCTATGTGTTGTTGATTTTTATTGTTACATTATTGGGTAATATTCCCAGCTATATTAAATTAACCATCAGATGATAAAAACACTCCTCAAAACTCAAAACATCAAGCTTATTCTAATTTCTAACTTTGCTGCAAACGAACCAAATTAAAACTGAAAATGTAAGATTTAGGATATAACATAAATATTACACTTGACCTTGTGAATGTTTGAATCAAATACCATGATAAATGATCTCAGAGTTACTGAGATATTTCACTAAAAAACTGCAGTTATTCTGTTTTTCTTCGTAAATTCGTAAATAGGTTGTAAATGAACCATCAGCTTGCAATGCAGGAGGTGAAACAGTGCAATTAGAGCTAAAACATGTAATTTACCTTAAAAAAAAACCTCATGTCGTAAACAGTTTGGCTAAACTCAAAAATAAACCATAAAAATTCAGTATAATGTTTTTAGTGTTTGGTGAGGTGAGTGTCAGCTGTGTGTTCACTGGTCTGTGTCAGAGTCTCTGCAGTCTGAGGGAGGTTTTTGTACGACCACAAATCACCGTGTGAACACGTCGGCACCACCTATTTCATGTAGGCTCTGACAGTAATAAACTGCTGCATCTTCAGCCTGAACTCCACTGATGGTCAAACTGAAGTCAGAGCGGCTTCCACTGCCACTGAATCGAGACGGTGTTGTTGATTCACGTTGGTTTACAAATTTTATTATGAGCTTTGGAGCCTGTCCAGATTTCTGTTGATACCAGAACATAAAATCACCATTATAAACAGCCTGGCTGGTTCTACAGGTGATGGAGACGGTGGATCCTGGAGTATTTGTCACTAGTGGAGGTTGTTGAGTCACCGTCACCTGAGCACTGCAACCTGCAGACAAAAACAAACCATTCATTAATCAGCAGGAAGAAATGAGAGAAAAGGTAAAACATCGTGTTTGAAACGTTGCTGAGAGACTGAACCTGTAAAACAGCAGCAGGCCAGAGTCCAGATGAGGATGGTGATGAGAGTCATGGTGGTTTCTGCTGAGTCCACTGACAGATCTGAGTCCTGCAGTGTTGAACTCACAGGACTATAAACCTTCTCAGATCTCTGGAGGATCAGCTGACGATGCAAAGCCTCCTCTCTATGGAAATGATTTCTCTGCTCTCAACAGACTGAAGGAGACGTGGGACACAACATCAGGAGAAATGCTGCTTGGATTTACACTAAATATCATCACAGTGGAAGAGAAGAAAATAGATTTTACAGGATTGGATTTTGAACATCTGGATTAAAATGGTTTCACTTTTTTTGATGCAGTGTTTTTTGACTGGATTTGTCCACAGGGTATAGGGGGAAAAAAATAGTATTTATTATTTATTGTAGCCTATTTATTATTTCATAATGATTTCTTTATTATATTCTCATATCTGACTTTTGTGAGGATTTCTACTTTCTATATCTTTACAATTTATGAAAATGATTTCCAAATCATGAACTTATGATAGAAGGAATTCAACAGTTTCTCTCTAAACTTACAAAAAGTCACTAGAATGATATTGTTTTTTTTCATCAGATTTTGTTTTAAATGGTTTTGTAAATTGAATAAAGAATTTAACTTTTTTTATTAACACGTTTTATCTGTAAATACAGTGAATAGTCAGTGGGTAGATGCTTGTTCACAGAGCAGGAGGTTTTTGTACGGCCGCTTCATGACTTTGTATCACTGTGGTACACTTTTGGTGGAGGAACCAAACTCGTCGTTGACGGTAAGTACCAGAGATTTTTACTCTGTACAACATGTAAAATTTAGTAATATTTTATCTAATGAGACTTTGATTGACTTCAGTTATTACATTTTATTGATAATTTTGTCATAAATTAAAAAATCTGATCTCACCGTCTGATGATTTATCGTCTGCTTCAAAGTCTTCGACTGTAAAATTTAGTAAAGTTTAGTCTTCAAAAAGGAAAAGAAAAGATCAACAATTTCATTATGTCTTCATTTTAAAAAGTAACAGAGTTGAACTAAACCCTGATGTGGATTCATGTTGAACACAAACATGATTGTATCAGTGAGAGCAGCTCAGCTTCGTGTTCACGCTTCATTTGTTTTACATGTAGAGAAAAGGAAGTGAAAGAGACAGATGATAAAAGTTTCAACTGTTTTCACACCAGTGAAGATCAAACATATATAAACATATCAATAATCAATAATCAATACCAATCAACCTTTCTAGATGCATTTACACTTGAATCGTGTGTCTGATGCTGAGTGATTCATGAGAGCAACAGTAGAACAAGTTTGTCTGTTTCATCTGATCAAATAGAAGAAGTGACCAGTGTGTCATGTTTCTGTATCACCAAGCCTTCATTCTCCTTCCTTTGTCTTTTCTCTCCCCCCTCCCTCCCTCCCTCCCTCCCTCCCTCCCCCCCTCCCTCTCTCTCCCCCTTTCTCTCCTCCAGTGGGGGTGACGCGGCCCACCCTGACCGTCCTCCCCCCCTCCAGAGAGGAGCTGCAGCAGGGCAGTGCCACACTGGCGTGTGTGGCCAGCGGAGGCTTCCCCTCAGCCTGGACGCTGGGCTGGAAGGTGGGGGGCAGCAGCAGCTCCTCGGGGGTGTCACGCAGCCTGGAGGTCCCGGGGAGTGACGGCCGCTACAGCTGGACCAGCACCCTGAGCCTGTCTGCAGACCAGTGGAGGAAGGCGGGCTCAGTGAGCTGTGAGGCCACTCTGAGTGGACAGAGCCCTGTCACTCAAACCCTGGAGCCTGACCGCTGCTCAGAGTAGAGCTGCAGCAACACTTCCTGTCTGGAAACCATGCTGCTGCTGCTGCTGCTGCTGCTGCTGCTGCTGCTGCTGCTGCTGCTGCTGCTCTGACACACATCTGGATCAAGCTACACATCTCCTCTCTGCACACATTTCTGCAGCTCTCACAGCTCCACTCAGTGTGTTAGTCTGCATGTTGCTTTCTGATGCTGATCCTCTGCATATTCTGCTTCATGTTCATCACTCTCTGATTCATCTGAATCTGGAAATACTGCATTTCATCTTTTGAATAAAACAGTGTGTTATAATAAACCAGTGTCTCTGTGTTTCAATATAAAACTTTAGAAAAAATACTCTCTGGACCATTCCACATGATAATATATTACTAATAAAGGAGCTTAATCCTTACACATGCAGTAAACTGGACATTTTCACTCCAGTTTGAACTGTTGCAATTTCATAATTTCATCTGCAGCTGTTGCCTCAGATGCTGTTGAACATTTACTATTACTTTTATCTAAGACTTTTTAGACTTTAGACATTTATTGTCCCTCTAAGGGAAATTATTTTTCACATTACCATTTACATTTCATTTCACCAGACACATACAAACACACACAAACTACAACACATTGCCACACATTATTACACTCTGGCCAGGTTATCTTGGCCTTTTGTTAAGGGTCGCTATGACGGCCGGTATTAGGCTTCTGCCAAAGCGAGCCCTTCTGCACCTCAGTGCCCTGTATCTTCGTCCTGAGGGGAGGGGTGGAGGTGGGTGTTGAGTGGGTGTGTGATGTCCCGTTCTATTGAGAAAGAAATGCGTGTGATGGACCTGTTGTGTAAATCTGATAGGATTGGTGTGGGGGAGCCCAATTATTTTGGAAGCTGTGGTGGTTATGCATGTGAGTTTTGCTTTGTTTTTGACAGATAACATGTTATAGAAGCAGATGGAACAGTATGTGATAATTGATTGGACCATGCTTTGATACAACAACAGAAGGAGGTGGGGGGCGACATACAGTAGAGTGCGGTTTACTGACAGTGTCTGACAGTCTCTGATGACTTCTTTTCTGGATGTCACTGGTTGAAGGTGAGTTGATTGTCCAATGTGACCCTGAGATATTCAATTTAAAGTAAGATCATGAAAAGATGAATTAATGAAATAAATGTCTTAAACTATATATGGAAAGGTGTCAGTGTGTTTCAGTTGTATTTAGGGTTCATTGTGGTTCTGCTTGATGACTCTTGTGTTGTGTTCACTGGACCAGTTCTCAGTCTGTTCACCAGCCCTCTGCAGCTGCAGCAGCTGTTTCACTTCAGTCAAACTGAAGGAGGTTTTTGTACGGCTCTAAATCACCGTGTGAACACGTTGACACTATGGTAAGACTGACAGTAATAAACTGCTGCATCTTCAGCCTGAACTCCACTGATGGTCAAACTGAAGTCAGAGCGGCTTCCACTGCCACTGAATCGAGACGGTGTTGCTGATTCACGTCGGTCTGCTAATGTTATTAGGAGCTTTGGAGCCTGTCCAGATTTATGTTGATACCAGAACATACCATCACCAGCACTATAATATCCGCCAACAGCCTGGTTGGTTTTACAGGTGATGGAGACGGTGGATCCTGGAGTATTTGTCACTAGTGGAGGTTGTTGAGTCACCGTCACCTGAGCACTGCAACCTGCAGACAAAAACAAACCATTCATTAATCAGCAGGAAGAAATGAGAGAAAAGGTAAAACATCGTGTTTGAAACGTTGCTGAGAGACTGAACCTGTAAAACAGCAGCAGGCAAGAGTCCAGATGAGGATGGTGATGAGAGTCATGGTGGTTTCTGCTGAGTCCACTGACAGATCTGAGTCCTGCAGTGTTGAACTCACAGGACTATAAACCTTCTCAGATCTCTGGAGGATCAGCTGACGATGCAAAGCCTCCTCTCTATGGAAATGATTTCTCTGCTCTCAACAGACTGAAGGAGACGTGTGACACAACATCAGGAGAAATGCTGCTTGGATTTACACTAAATATCATCACAGTGGAAGAGAAGAAAATTGATTTTTTTTATGTAGTATTTTTGACTGGATTTGTCCACAGGGGAAAAAAGAAAAAATATATAAAATTCATTATTTATTGTCATTATTATTGTATAATGGTTTCTTTATTAAATTCTCATATCTGACTTTTGTGAGGATTTCTACTTTCTACATCTTTACAGTTTATCAAAAATAATTTCCAAATCAAGAACTTTGCTGAATTAAAAATGTCAGATAAATATTAAAACCTTCTCACCTCGACTCAGAAAAACCATCACGACCAGCAGAGTTGTTGTTGGCGACATCATCCTGATGCAGTTTTCAGTGTGAGGCCACGAGAACAGTTCAGACTCTCTGTGACAGAAGAACTTAAACTCTGAGGAGCAGTGATGCGTATGAGTCATGCAAAATACCTGTGAGGACACCTGTCTTTATGAAACTGAGAGAAGCAGAGGAGGTGGAGCAGGTTTGATCCCCATGTGGACTGATTCAACACATGTAGTGTCTCAACTGGAAATTCATCTTCCTCCTCAGCCTCCGTCTCCTGTGGCGTCCCTCAAGGTCCTATACTCGGCCCACTTCTCTTCTCCATCTACCTGCTCCCACGAGGCCAAATTATCCAAAATCACAACATTTCGTTTCACTTTTACGCTGACGATACACAAATCTATCTCTCTGTGGAGCCCAATAACTACAACAAACTAGCCGACCTCAACAACTGCCTCACAGATATCAAGTCCTGGACGGCCACAAACTTTCTCCAGCTCAACGAAAACAAAACTAAAGTCATACTATTTGGTCCACAGCACCCAACCCAAAGCATTTCTCCCCATCTTGGCCCATTAGCCCCCTCTATCAAACCATTCATCCATTTTCAACTCTAATTTATTTTTCTATTATGTTTATTTTATTTTTGCAGTTTTGTACTTTTTGTTTTGTGGTGAAGCATTTTGGATCAGTTTCTGCATTGTGTTGAAACGGTGCTATATAAATAAAGTTGAGTTGAGTTGAGTAGAAACTTCAGACTCTCTTTGCCGTTTCTTTCTCTGAGAAGCTCCTTCAAGCTCTTGATGGTGATGAAGAGGTGCACACTGCCCTCTGCTGACACTTCAGTCTCACAGCAACAACATGTTGGTGTGGTCGTGATTCAGATCTTTTTTTAGTGATTAACATTTTTATTTTCATTATTTCAATAATACAACAGTAACAGTAACCCCCCCACCCTCCAACAAACAAACCCTTCCCAGGCCACCACCATCCATGCTGATCCCTTTCTGGTTACCAACATCATCCCGTGTGCTCCTTCATGTACAGCTATTACAGCTACACGGCCTGCATCAATGTAGACAAAACACAAAATAACTATAACAAAATTAGGCACAGAGAATGATTCTAGACAAGGTCAATACAACACAAAATAGTCACTACATTGAAGAGATAATTGGTTAACAAATGAAGAAATAAAAGCAATAATAGCTGAATAAAATGCAAACAAATAAGAAGCACTGTTCTGTATTTACCCACAATAATGACAGCTTGCTTCTCTCCACCATGTAACCCATATCAGGAACCCTTTATGAATTTTACGTATTTGCCCCACTTTGCTTCATATAGACCCAGTCTACCCAGTTGTTTATATGACATCTTTTCAAAAGCTGCGACTCGTGCCACCTCCACAGCCCACTCTTGAAGAGAGGGCACCCCCTCCGTCTTCCATCCTCTGACAAGT
Organism: Trachurus trachurus; assembly: GCF_905171665.1. Taxonomy (NCBI): domain Eukaryota; kingdom Metazoa; phylum Chordata; class Actinopteri; order Carangiformes; family Carangidae; genus Trachurus; species Trachurus trachurus. The sequence continues at coordinate 7,463,092 of NC_139907.1, read as the reverse complement.
ATTTGTCTGCCAATCATAATACTGGTTTGGACATAACTTTTGATATGTTTATCCTCTCCTACCAGAACTGAATCATCAGCCAGAATAAATAATCTAGGGCTAAATGGCATTTGTATCTCTGTGATCTCACACAAGTTATCATAAATATTGGTCCAGTATTGCTGGACTTTATCACATGACCATAAAACATGAACTAGATTACCTTCCTCAGATTTGCATCACCAACAATCTGATGTGGGTAATAGCCCTAATCTAAATAATCTGGAAGGAGTCCAATAAAAACGATGTATAATTTTGAATTGAATAAAATTAATTCTTGCATCCCTTGAAACATTTTTAACACTTTTACAAATTCTGTTCATCACTGAATGTCAGGTTCAGATCCTTTTCCATGTCTTCTGCAAAGCTGAAATGGGCCCGTTGCCAAGAGTCTGAATCATCATAGAACAATAGGCAGCCGCCTCGTGCCCCTTTCCATAACTCTTTATAATTTTATCTAGGAATTCTGCATTTTGAGGAAGCAGACCCAAAAATCCCCACCAGCATATGTCGAAGTTGCAAGTACAAGTGAGACGTGGGGATATTGAACTGCCGCATCAGATCCCCAAAAGATTTCAAGGAACCATCACAATACAAATCCCCTAATGTCACCACACCATTCTCCTGCCATATTTTCCAATAAATGGGGAATTTGCCAATTCGTAATTTAGGATTTAACCAAATACTTGAAGAGAGATTTAGAAAGGGATCAAATTTAAATATTCGAGCAACCTTAGTCCAAATCAATTTAAGATGAGAAATTATTGGATGTGTTTTTGCTTTTTTACTTAATTTAGTAGACAAGACTTGTATGGGTGATAGAGGGGCCATTACAGCTTGTTCCATACAGTACCATGGGGGGGGGCCCTTTCGGGAGGGAGAGACCAATGGACCAGGTGCCTTAGATTAAAAGCATAATAGTAAAACAACATCTTTGGCAGTCCTAAGCCTGCTCTATCTACTGGTCTTTGTAACTTGCTATGGTTCAAACGGGGGCGTTTACCATTCCAAATAAATATATTGGATATCCTGTCAAACCTTTTAAAATAATAATGGGGAATTTCTAAGGGGAGGGACAAGATAATTAAGTTTGGGAACACAGTTCATTTTCAAAACGTTAACTTTGCCTGCCCTAGATAAATTAAGAGTTGCCCATCTCTCAACATCATATAATGGGTCAAAATTGACTTTAACCACATCTTTCAACTGTCTAGGAAATCGGATACCCAAATACATGATACCTTGTTGAGGCCACTGAAATGGATGGAAGGCAGTGGAGGGGCAATAAGCTGTTAGGGGGAGTGCCTCGGACTTGGACCAATTGACCCTGTACCCAGAGAATTTCGAAAATGAGTTTATAATTCTAAGAAGACATGGTACAGATCTGCTGGGGTCGGATACCAGTAATAAAATATCATCGGCATAAAGCATCAATTTATGTACCATCCCACCTACAGTAACACCGGGGAAATCTGTTGCCCCACGTCAACACGTTCTCACTCCCAGTGCGTCAACCCCCTGACGAACGGTCACCGTCCCTCCTCGTCACATGCCTGACTCATTAGGTACCCGTTTTTCGTCATGAGGTGACGAGCGGGGATTTCAATTCATTCCAATGCAACCCCCTTCGCGGCGATATGTGACCCTCAGAGTAAAGTGATCCAGCCGACCGGACGCGGCGCTGAACGACGCACTGAGCTGGAAAACTTTTTTTCCCCTTTGAAGCTTTATTGAACCTGGTGTGTCTGACATAGCTTTCATCCAAGCCGTCATTTTGGTTATTATTTATTTACTGATCTTGGCGTTGGTGCAGAATAATAAACAAACAAACAAACAAATAAATAAATAAATTACATCCTTGTCGGAAGACCAGACGGGGTGGGGGTGTGTAATAAATAAATAAAGAAATAAATATTTTTGTCCCGTGCGTAATTGTCAAGATCCGCATTTCGATTAAACTCGCCTTTCTTCTTTTGTACGAGTTGTTGGACGACTGCATTTTCATTTTATTTACTTATTTCCCTGTCCTAAGTCATGTTTATGGATACACAGTTGAACATATTGTCATTTTACCCTCGGCATTTTCCCCTCACTTTGCTGAATATCTGTTGATTCATGTCATAAACACGTTTTGTTCATTAAAAATATGTGGTGTTTATTAAAAATATGTTGTTCATTCAAATCGGTTGTTGTTCATTGCAGAACAATAGAATATTAATACGGTGATTTATATACATTGGACAAACTGATTAAGGCTCCATTTTCAGGAGACACAGCTATTCTTTAATAACTTCCACATTCGTTGGGTTACGTTCAGAGGTTTATCAGGGCAGGGCCTAGGGTCATCCAGTGTTAGCAATTACAGACCCATCTGACCTTCACAGGGGTCACAGGTCAACTTTTCATGTGAAATTTGACGATTTTTGCTATCAATTCAGGCATAAAACACCAATGCTTTGAGCTGGGAAGCTGAAATCTTTAGATTCTAGTCCAGACCTTGGAGCAGATTGAGCGTGCCACATATCAGGGCTGTGTTCCACTCAGAAGTGTCCAAAATGGCCAAAAAGCAGTGTTCATTTCTAATCCCCCATTGTGTACAAGACTAAATTCAACAGATAGTCTTTAATAACTTCCACATGCTTTGAGCTGGAAGTCTGAAAGTTTCAGGGTTTTGTCAGGGGCCTAGGGCCACCCATTATCTGCAATTTCAGACCAATCCCACATTCAGAAGGGGTCAAAGGTCAAGGTTTAGTATGAAATTTGACGATTTTTGCTATCAATTCAGGCATAAAACACTAATGCTTTGAGCTGGGAAGCTGAAATCTTTAGATTCTAGTCCAGACCTTGGAGCAGATTGAGCGTGCCACATATCAGGGCTGTGTTCCACTCAGAAGTGTCCAAAATGGCCAAAAAGCAGTGTTCATTTCTAATCCCCCATTGTGTACAAGACTAAATTCAACAGATAGTCTTTAATAACTTCCACATGCTTTGAGCTGGAAGTCTGAAAGTTTCAGGGTTTTGTCAGGGGCCTAGGGCCACCCATTATCTGCAATTTCAGACCAATCCCACATTCAGAAGGGGTCAAAGGTCAAGGTTTAGTGTGAAATTTGACGATTTTTGCTATCAATTCAGGCATAAAACACCAATACTTTGAGCTGGGAAGCTGAAATCTTTAGATTCTAGTCCAGACCTTGGAGCAGATTGAAGATCAGAGCTGTGCTCCACTCAGAAGTGTCCAAAATGGCCATGGTAAGTGTCAAAGGTCACAGGGGTCGAACATCAAAGTTAATCCTAACAAAACACACACGCTTTAAGTAATCATCATGAAATTTAGATGAGTTGTATATCAGAGAGTCCTCTATCATTATATTGTATTCCCATTGCTCTGGGGGCCACGGGGGGCCCCTGGGGGCCACTTCGCTTTCCCATGCTCTCACAGATTTGGGTGTCGGGGTGATGGATAAGGGCCTCACAATGAGTCCACAGGCCAAGTTTCAAGTGATTCGGTTGGTTTTTATGGAAACAGCGGCCTCCTGGAGACAGAGGAATGCGGCTGTTTGAAGCCCCGCCTCTCGAAAAGTAATGGCTCAATCAGGACCGAACGCACATCAACGCGTTCGTCTTGGGCCCCCGGAACCACTGATATCAAATTCAGAACTGTACGACTTTTAGAAATATATTTCATCCATTTCAGCTTTTCTGACTCAGAAGGTCTCTCAGGCATTAAGTCTGAGAGGCTCTGAATCTGAAAAGCTGAAATGGATGAAATATATTTCTAAAAGTCGTACAGTTCTGAATTTGATATCAGTGGTTCCGGGGGCCCAAGACGAACGCGTTGATGTGCGTTCGGTCCTGATTGAGCCATTACTTTTCGAGAGGCGGGGCTTCAAACAGCCGCATTCCTCTGTCTCCAGGAGGCCGCTGTTTCCATAAAAACCAACCGAATCACTTGAAACTTGGCCTGTGGACTCATTGTGAGGCCCTTATCCATCACCCCGACACCCAAATCTGTGAGAGCATGGGAAAGCGAAGTGGCCCCCAGGGGCCCCCCGTGGCCCCCAGAGCAATGGGAATACAATATAATGATAGAGGACTCTCTGATATACAACTCATCTAAATTTCATGATGATTACTTAAAGCGTGTGTGTTTTGTTAGGATTAACTTTGATGTTCGACCCCTGTGACCTTTGACACTTACCATGGCCATTTTGGACACTTCTGAGTGGAGCACAGCTCTGATCTTCAATCTGCTCCAAGGTCTGGACTAGAATCTAAAGATTTCAGCTTCCCAGCTCAAAGTATTGGTGTTTTATGCCTGAATTGATAGCAAAAATCGTCAAATTTCACACTAAACCTTGACCTTTGACCCCTTCTGAATGTGGGATTGGTCTGAAATTGCAGATAATGGGTGGCCCTAGGCCCCTGACAAAACCCTGAAACTTTCAGACTTCCAGCTCAAAGCATGTGGAAGTTATTAAAGACTATCTGTTGAATTTAGTCTTGTACACAATGGGGGATTAGAAATGAACACTGCTTTTTGGCCATTTTGGACACTTCTGAGTGGAACACAGCCCTGATATGTGGCACGCTCAATCTGCTCCAAGGTCTGGACTAGAATCTAAAGATTTCAGCTTCCCAGCTCAAAGCATTGGTGTTTTATGCCTGAATTGATAGCAAAAATCGTCAAATTTCACACTAAACCTTGACCTTTGACCCCTTCTGAATGTGGGATTGGTCTGAAATTGCAGATAATGGGTGGCCCTAGGCCCCTGACAAAACCCTGAAACTTTCAGACTTCCAGCTCAAAGCATGTGGAAGTTATTAAAGACTATCTGTTGAATTTAGTCTTGTACACAATGGGGGATTAGAAATGAACACTGCTTTTTGGCCATTTTGGACACTTCTGAGTGGAACACAGCCCTGATATGTGGCACGCTCAATCTGCTCCAAGGTCTGAACTAGAATCTAAAGATTTCAGCTTCCCAGCTCAAAGCATTGGTGTTTTATGCCTGAATTGATAGCAAAAATCGTCAAATTTCACATGAAAAGTTGACCTGTGACCCCTGTGAAGGTCAGATGGGTCTGTAATTGCTAACACTGGATGACCCTAGGCCCTGCCCTGATAAACCTCTGAACGTAACCCAACGAATGTGGAAGTTATTAAAGAATAGCTGTGTCTCCTGAAAATGGAGCCTTAATCAGTTTGTCCAATGTAAAACCAGAAATAAAGGAGCTGGCTAAAGTGGTGCAGTTGTGCATAAACATTACTACAGTGGACGGGTTCATTCTACACTATATTATAAACTAAGGTTCCTGGGCGGGAGGAGGGAGAAGGGGGGAGAAATGTTGTTTTCTGGAATTAAAAAAAAAAAGGCCTATATGACTTGAGTTACTTGAATTATTTGGACTTTGTTGAAAAAGAGCTGTCTAACTGTTCTGATTCCTCACTGTTTATTCACATGCTGTTGAATTAAATCAACATGGCTTAATTTCCACTCCTCATGATCACAAACACACTGTTAAGGTGTTGTAGTTCCGTCCAGACGCCGTAGATGGCAGTGTCGCAGTCTATGGTCGCGACCGGTGGCGCCGTTGCAATGACGTCACATCCTCTAGTTCAGCACTCAACACCTACCAATCCTGGGAAAGCTTGTGAAATTACGTCACGCCATTCAAGAGTTATTAGCGCGAACCTGTTTTTTTACTACGGAAAGTAAAATGTTACGTGCGGTAGTTTTTTTGTGATCAAAAGTTGTATTGTGTGTTTCATGCAATAATAATATGACCTAACAACAGATGAATTCGTACACAAACAGGTCCTAAACTATGCAATGTCATAGTTTTGAAGTTTAGAGCCAAAACAGGTTGAAGTGTCAGTAGTCGCTGCAGTTTCAAATGTCCCTCACGCCTCCGTGCGTAGTGATGTGGTCACACTACGCGATCAATATCTGTATATAAATCACCGTATTAATATTCTATTGTTCTGCAATGAACAACAACCGATTTGAATGAACAACATATTTTTAATAAACACCACATATTTTTAATGAACAAAACGTGTTTATGACATGAATCAACAGATATTCAGCAAAGTGAGGGGAAAATGCCGAGGGTAAAATGACAATATGTTCAACTGTGTATCCATAAACATGACTTAGGACAGGGAAATAAGTAAATAAAATGAAAATGCAGTCGTCCAACAACTCGTACAAAAGAAGAAAGGCGAGTTTAATCGAAATGCGGATCTTGACAATTACGCACGGGACAAAAATATTTATTTATTTATTTATTTATTACACACCCCCACCCCGTCTGGTCTTCCGACAAGGATGTAATTTATTTATTTATTTGTTTGTTTGTTTGTTTATTATTCTGCACCAACGCCAAGATCAGTAAATAAATAATAACCAAAATGACGGCTTGGATGAAAGCTATGTCAGACACACCAGGTTCAATAAAGCTTCAAAGGGGAAAAAAAGTTTTCCAGCTCAGTGCGTCGTTCAGCGCCGCGTCCGGTCGGCTGGATCACTTTACTCTGAGGGTCACATATCGCCGCGAAGGGGGTTGCATTGGAATGAATTGAAATCCCCGCTCGTCACCTCATGACGAAAAACGGGTACCTAATGAGTCAGGCATGTGACGAGGAGGGACAGTGACCGTTCGTCAGGGGGTTGACGCACTGGGAGTGAGAACGTGTTGCCCACGTACAGCTGCTGCAAGGGGCTCAATAGCTAAACAAAAAAGCAAAGGAGAAAGGGGCGAACCCTGCCTGGTTCCTCTACCCAACATAAAGTAATCAGAAATAAGCCCGTTAGTCTGCACTGCCGCATCTGGGTGCTTATATAATGCATGAATCCATTTTCTAAAGGTAATACCAAATCCAAACTCTTCTAAAATTTTGAATAGATAGCCCCATTCCACCATGTCAAAAGCCTTTTCGGCGTCCAAAGAGATTGCTGCAACTGGGGACTGGGCGTCAGCCACTGACCACATCACATCAATAAGGCGTCTAATATTATCTGAGGAGCTACGACCACGAATAAATCCCACTTGGTCAGTATGGATCAATGATGTAATTTCACTGTCTAATCGGTTTGCTCAAATTTTTGACATTATTTTAACATCTATTTGCATTAAAGAAATAGGACGGTAATTCTTGCATTCATTCAAATCTTTACCTTTCTTGGGAACGAGATTTATAAAGGCCTGTCTCAAAGTTGGTGGTAGTATACCCTTCTCCAGCGCCCCTCTAGTAAAGGTGGCGCTAGTTCAGTCGCAAAGCTCTTAAAAAATTCGCCAGTAAATCCGTCGGGCCCAGGTGCTTTACTTGAAGGTAAAGCCTTGATTACCCCTTTAATCTCCTCAATAGTTATATCTAAATCTAGAAAATCCCTCTGTTCATCTGTCAGTTTTGGAAGTCCAAGGGGTTCTATAAATTTATGAATTTCTTCTTCACTAGAGCTAGCTGTTGAATATAGATTACTATAAAATTCTTTAAAGGCCTGATTAATATCTACAGTTGCGGTAAGCAGGTCCCCAGCTGGCAACCTAACAGCAGGAATAGTGGAGGCCGATTCTCTCTGTTTTATATAACTGTCAAGCAACTTTCCTGCTTTATCTCCTGACTCAAAATATGTTTGTCTAGCCCGAAATAAATTAAATTCAACCTTTTGGGTTATTTTGTTATTATACTGATATTTTAACTTTGTCAGTTTTCTCATGCCATCTTGTGTCATTTGTTGCTTCAACTCTATTTCAGCCTGTTTAATTGTATTTTCCAATTCTAGCAACTCCTGTGTTTTAATTTTTTTATGGTATGACGTGTGTTGGATGATACGTCCCCTAATCACAGCCTTTAAGGCCTCCCATGCGACACCTGCAGACGATACAGATTGCCAATTTATCGTGATTCAGATCTTGAATATTTTGAAGATCATGCTTTATCATCTCACTGCTCACATCAAACACATGTAACAAAAAGTATTTTATACTGTTTTGGCCTGTTTTGTCACGTTTCTCTTCACCAGTCAAACCTTTAAACTGCTTTGAGCTGATTTTATATCATTCATGTTTTATTGTTTACTCTCAATTCTATCTTGTCATCTAACAAACTTACAAATATGTGTTGTTGATGTTTATTGTTACATTATTGGTTAATATTCCCAGCTATATGAAGTTTACCATAAGATGAACAAACAGTCCTCAAAACTCAAAACATGAAGCTTATTCTAATTTCTAACTTTACTGCAAGTGAACCAAAGTCAAACTGAAAATGTAAAAATTCGAATATAACATGAAATATTACACTTGAGCTTGAGGATGTTTGAATCAAATTTCATGATAAATAATCTCAGAGTTACTGAGACATTTCACTGAAAAACTTCAGTTCTTCTGTTCTTCTTCGTAAATTTGTAAATAGGTTGTAAATGAACCATCAGTTTGTAATGCAGGAGATGAAACAGTGTAATTAGAGCTAAAATATGTAATTTACCTTAAAAAAAAAAACATCATGTCATAAACAGTTTGGCTAAACTCAAAAATAAACCTTGAATGTTCAGTATAATGTGTTCAGTGTTTGGTGAGGTGAGTGTCAGCTGTGTGTTCACTGGTCTGTGTCAGAGTCTCTGCAGTCTGAGGGAGGTTTTTGTACGACCACAAATCACCGTGTGAACACGCCAGCATCATCTATTTCATGGAAAGACTGACAGTAATAAACTGCTGCATCTTCAGCCTGAACTCCACTGATGGTCAAACTGAAGTCAGAGCGGCTTCCACTGCCACTGAATCGAGACGGTGTTGTTGATTCACGTTGGTCTGCTAATGTTATTAGGAGCTTTGGAGCCTGTCCAGATTTCTGTTGATACCAGAACATATAATCAACACCATTAACATCTCTGAAAACATCCTGGTTGGTTTTACAGGTGATGGAGACGGTGGATCCTGGAGTATTTGTCACTAGTGGAGGTTGTTGAGTCACCGTCACCTGAGCACTGCAACCTGCAGACAAAAACAAACCATTCATTAATCAGCAGGAAGAAATGAGAGAAAAGGTAAAACATCGTGTTTGAAACGTTGCTGAGAGACTGAACCTGTAAAACAGCAACAGGCCAGAGTCCAGATGAGGATGGTGATGAGAGTCATGGTGGTTTCTGCTGAGTCCACTGACAGATCTGAGTCCTGCAGTGTTGAACTCACAGGACTATAAACCTTCTCAGATCTCTGGAGGATCAGCTGACGATGCAAAGCCTCCTCTCTATGGAAATGATTTCTCTGCTCTCAACAGACTGAAGGAGACGTGGGACACAACATCAGGAGAAATGCTGCTTGGATTTACACTAAATATCATCACAGTGGAAGAGAAGAAAATAGATTTTACAGGATTGGATTTTGAGCTTCTGGATTAAAATGGTGTCACTTTTTTTGATGCAGTGATTTTTGACTGGATTTGTCCACAGGGTATATAGTGAAAAAAATATAATTTATGATTTATTGCCTTTATTATTTTATAATGACTTCTTAATTATATTATCATATCTGACTTTTGTGAGGATTTCTATTTCCTACATCTTTACAGTTTCTCAAAAATAATTTCCAAATCATGAACTTACTCAGTGTGAGTTATGCAAAATACCTGTGAGGACACCTGTCTTTATGAAACTGAGAGAAGCAGAGGAGGTGGAGCAGGTCTGATCCCCATGTGAACCATAGACTGTAAAAAGAATGGACGTAGCGTCCGTGACGTCACCCATTGGTTTTGGGGAGTCGTTTTTGTGACTCAAATATGGCGGCCTGAACAGCGCCATGTTGGATTGGCCGGCCGAGAACCCGCCCACTGGCCTCGAAGCAGCCTGTCTCCGGAGCTGCTCGGACCTGTCACTCAACGTTTCCGCTCCCTAATTGGCCAGAGTTTTAAACCTAATAATAGTAAAACGGTAGAGTTAAAAAAAAATTCACCCCCCTCAGAGTGTGTACGGGGGTAGAAACTATCGATAGAGACAAAAAAACGTTCTGACACCAGGCTTTTAACATGTTTATTGAGGATGTAATATCGGCGATTTTAACATGGGGGTCTATGGGGAATGCTCCCTTCTGACACCAGCCCCCAGCGACAGCCGGGGGGATTGCAGTTTTTTGAACGCGGAAGTGAGCTTCACTTCTCAGACCAACAACTGCCCCCTTGATGTGGACTGATTCAACACGTGTAGTGTCTCAATTGACCCTTCGCCAACTCCTCCCACAAACGGCTATTGTCCAATCCTACGTTAGCAACCGTAACTATAGGCCTGGCAAGCTTTCCGCAGTGAGTCATTACGTTTGCTTTTGTGGACACATTTTGAGACTAGGACGAAAAACATTTGTTTGTAGAGAAGGATGTTGTTGCTGCTGCTGCTACTACGGCGGTGGTGGTGGCGGCAGCAGCAATATAGAGATGTTCAGATACGAGCAGACTTTTTTTTCGACTTGAGCAAGTGTAAATATGGGGATAACAATATGTTCACCTCCGAAATGACAGCTGTACTTTTAGGGCGTTTACCTGGGCTTTCAGGCGAGGGATCCTCCAGGCAAGGACTGCTTTCACTGACTGATACAGCGGTGGGAGAAAAAAAAACAGCAGCGAAAGCTGTATGTGGTTCACAGTCGCCCAAAAACTTGCAGTTTGACAACGTTTCATGACCAGTGAGATGACCTAAGTCTTCGTGGGTTGATAGACGGTAAAATGACCAGCCCTTACTGCTGCTCTGACTGTACATTGTCCAGTCGTGTCGTTGAACAGATGTTTTATCCTCCTGTGCGAGTCACATCACTGAAAACACTGAATGATCTTTGTGACTTCTTCTCTCTATTATCTCAGAACAGTTTATCCAGAAATTTGCTGATATTTCCTGAATCATCATGATTCATGAAAAATAATTTCCAAATCATGAACTTATGACAGAAGGAAATCAACAGTTTCTCTCTAAACTTGAAAAAAAGACTAGAATGATATTATTTTTTTCAGATTTAGTTTTAAATAGTTTTGTAAATTGAATAAAGAATGTTTCTTTTTCTCATTAACATGATTTATCTGTAATTGCAGTGAATAGTCTGTGGGTAGATGCTTGTTCACAGAGCAGGAGGTTTTTGTACGGCCACTTCATGACTTTGTATTTAGGGTTCATTGTGGTTCTGCTTGATGACTCTTGTGTTGTGTTCACTGGACCAGTTCTCAGTCTGTTCACCAGCCCTCTGCAGCTGCAGCAGCTGTTTCACTTCAGTCAAACTCAAGGAGGTTTTTGTACGGCTCTAAATCACCGTGTGAACACTCCACCATGGACCCCCAGACAGTAGTAATCTCCAACATCTTCAGCCTGAACTCCACTGATGGTCAAACTGAAGTCAGAGCTGCTTCCACTGCCACTGAATCGAGACGGTGTTGTTGACTGACGTTGGTCTGCATATTTTATTAGGAGATTTGGAGCCTGTCCAGATTTCTGTTGATACCAAAACAAAGCAACACCATAATAATATCTGTGAACAGCCTGGTTGGTTTTACAGGTGATGGAGACGGTGGATCCTGGAGTATTTGTCACTAGTGGAGGTTGAGTCACCGTCACCTGAGCACTGCAACCTGCAGACAAAAACAAACCATTCATTAATCAGCAGGAAGAAATGAGAGAAAAGGTAAAACATCGTGTTTGAAACGTTGCTGAGAGACTGAACCTGTAAAACAGCAGCAGGCCAGAGTCCAGATGAGGATGGTGATGAGAGTCATGGTGGTTTCTGCTGAGTCCACTGACAGATCTGAGTCCTGCAGTGTTGAACTCACAGGACTATAAACCTTCTCAGATCTCTGGAGGATCAGCTGACGATGCAAAGCCTCCTCTCTATGGAAATGATTTCTCTGCTCTCAACAGACTGAAGGAGACGTGGGACACAACATCAGGAGAAATGCTGCTTGGATTTACACTAAATATCATCACAGTGGAAGAGAAGAAAATAGATTTTACAGGATTGGATTTTGAGCTTCTGGATTAAAATGGTGTCACTTTTTTTGATGCAGTGATTTTTGACTGGATTTGTCCACAGGTTATATTGTGAAAAAATATATAATTCATTATTTATTGCCTTTATTATTTTATAATGACTTCTTAATTATATTCTCATATCTGACTTTTGTGAGGATTTCTATTTCCTACATCTTTACAGTTTCTCAAAAATAATTTCCAAATCATGAACTTACTCAGTGTGAGTTATGCAAAATACCTGTGAGGACACCTGTCTTTATGAAACTGAGAGAAGCAGAGGAGGTGGAGCAGGTTTGATTCCCATGTGGACTGATTCAACACATGTAGTGTCTCAACTGGAAATGCATCTTCCTCCTCAGCCTCCGTCTCCTGTGGCGTCCCTCAGGGTCCTATACTCGGCCCACTTCTCTTCTCCATCTACCTGCTCCCACGAGGCCAAATTATCCAAAATCACAACATTTCGTTTCACTTTTACGCTGACGATACACAAATCTATCTTTCTGTGGAGCCCAATAACTACAACAAACTAGCCGACCTCAACAACTGCCTCACAGATATCAAGTCCTGGACGGCCACAAACTTTCTCCAGCTCAACGAAAACAAAACTAAAGTCATACTATTTGGTCCACAGCACCCAACCCAAAGCATTTCTCCCCATCTTGGCCCATTAGCCCCCTCTATCAAACCATTCATCCATTTTCAACTCTAATTTATTTTTCTATTATGTTTATTTTATTTTATTTTTGCAGTTTTGTACTTTTTGTTTTGTGGTGAAGCATTTTGGATCAGTTTCTGCATTGTGTTGAAACGGTGCTATATAAATAAAGTTGAGTTGAGTTGAGTAGAAACTTCAGACTCTCTTTGCCGTTTCTTTCTCTGAGAAGCTCCTTCAAGCTCTTGATGGTGGTGAAGAGGTGCACACTGCCCTCTGCTGACACTTCAGTCTCACAACAACAACATGTTGGTGTGGTCGTGATTCAGATCTTTTTTTAGTGATTAACATTTTTATTTTCATTATTTCAATAATACAACAGTAACAGTAACCCCCCCACCCTCCAACAAACAAACGCTTCCCAGGCCACCACCATCCATGCTGATCCCTTTCTGGTTACCAACATCAACCCCTGTGCTCCTTCATGTACAGCTATTACAGCTACACAGCCTGCATCAATGTAGACAAAACACAAAATAACTATAACAAAATTAGGCACAGAGAATGATTCTAGACAAGGTCAATACAACACAAAATAGTCACTACATTGAAGAGATAATTGGTTAACAAATGAAGAAATAAAAGCAATAATAGCTGAATAAAATGCAAACAAATAAGAAGCACTGTTCTGTATTTACCCACAATAATGACAGCTTGCTTCTCTCCACCATGTAACCCATATCAGGAACCCTTTATGAATTTTACGTATTTGCCCCACTTTGCTTCATATAGACCCAGTCTACCCAGTTGTTTATATGACATCTTTTCAAAAGCTGCGACTCGTGCCACCTCCACAGCCCACTCTTGAAGAGAGGGCACCCCCTCCGTCTTCCATCCTCTGACAAGTATTTGTCTGCCAATCATAATACTGGTTTGGACATAACTTTTGATATGTTTATCCTCTCCTACCAGAACTGAATCATCAGCCAGAATAAATAATCTAGGGCTAAATGGCATTTGTATCTCTGTGATCTCACACAAGTTATCATAAATATTGGTCCAGTATTGCTGGACTTTATCACATGACCATAAAACATGAACTAGATTACCTTCCTCAGATTTGCATCGCCAACAATCTGATGTGGGTAATAGCCCTAATCTAAATAATCTGGAAGGAGTCCAATAAAAACGATGTATAATTTTGAATTGAATAAGAAGAAATTCTTGCATCCCTTGAAACATTTTTAACACTTTTACAAATTATGTTCCAATCTTCATCACTGAATGTCAGGTTCAGATCCTTTTCCCATGTCTTCTGCAAAGCTGAAATGGGCCCGTTGCCAAGAGTCTGAATCATCATAGAATAATAGGCAGCCGCCTCGTGCCCCTTTCCATAACTCTTTATAATTTTATCTAGGAATTCTGCATTTTGGGGAACCGCCGCAGCAGACCCAAAAATCCCCACCAGCATATGTCGAAGTTGCAGGTACCTAAAAAAGGGAGACGTGGGGATATTGAACTGCCGCATCAGATCCCCAAAAGATTTCAAGGAACCATCACAATACAAATCCCCCAATGTCACCACACCATTCTCCTGCCATATTTTCCAATAAACTGGGAATTTGCCAATTCGTAATTTAGGATTTAACCAAATACTTGAAGAGAGATTTAGACAGGGAGCAAATTTAAATATTCGAGCAACCTTAGTCCAAATCAATTTAAGATGAGAAATTATTGGATGTGTTTTTGCTTTTTTACTTAATTTAGTAGACAAGACTTGTATGGGTGATAGAGGGGCCATTACAGCTTGTTCCATACAGTACCATGGGGGGGCCCTTTCGGGAGGGAGAGACCAATGGACCAGGTGCCTTAGATTAAAAGCATAATAGTAAAACAACATCTTTGACAGTCCTAAGCCTCCTCTATCTACTGGTCTTTGTAACTTGCTATGGTTCAAACGGGGGCGTTTACCATTCCAAATAAATATCTTGGATATCCTGTCAAACCTTTTAAAAATAATAATGGGGAATTTCTAAGGGGAGGGACTGTATAAGATAATTAAGTTTGGGAACACAGTTCATTTTCAAAACGTGAGTTGCCCATCTCTCAACATCACAAGAAATTTTCTCTAATAATGGGTCAAAATTGACTTTAACCACATCTTTCAACTATCTAGGAAATCGGATACCCAAATACATGATACCTTGTTGAGGCCACTGAAACGCCCCTGGATGGAAGGCAGTGGAGGGGCAATAAGCTGTTAGGGGGAGTGCCTCGGACTTGGACCAGTTGACTCTGTACCCAGAGAATTTCGAAAATGAGTTTATAATTCTAAGAAGACATGGTACAGATCTGCTGGGGTCGGATACCAGTAATAAAATATCATCGGCATAAAGCATCAATTTATGTACCATCCCACCTACAGTAACACCGGGGAAATCTGTTGCCCCACGTACAGCTGCTGCAAGGGGCTCAATAGCTAAACAAAAAAGCAAAGGAGAAAGGGGCGAACCCTGCCTGGTTCCTCTACCCAACATAAAGTAATCAGAAATAAGCCCGTTAGTCTGCACTGCCGCATCTGGGTGCTTATATAATACATGAATCAATTTTCTAAAGGTAATACCAAATCCAAACTCTTCTAAAATTTTGAATAGATAGCCCCATTCCACTATGTCAAAAGCCTTTTCGGTGTCCAAAGAGATTGCTGCAACTGGGGACTGGGCGTCAGCCACTGACCACATCACATCAATAAGGCGTCTAATATTATCTGAGGAGCTACGACCACGAATAAATCCCACTTGGTCAGTATGGATCAATGATGTAATTACACTGTCTAATCGGTTTGCTAAAATTTTTGAGATTATTTTAACATCTATTTGCATTAAAGAAATA
Source organism: Trachurus trachurus (assembly GCF_905171665.1). Classification (NCBI taxonomy): domain Eukaryota; kingdom Metazoa; phylum Chordata; class Actinopteri; order Carangiformes; family Carangidae; genus Trachurus; species Trachurus trachurus. The sequence goes on along the minus strand of NC_139907.1, from coordinate 7,447,504 downwards.
GGACGGTAATTCTTGCATTCATTCAATTATTTACCTTTCTTGGGAACGAGACTTATAAGGGCCTGTCTCAAAGTTGGTGGTAGTATACCCTTCTCCAGCGCCTCTCTAGTAAAGGTGGCGCTAGTTCAGTCGCAAAGCTCTTAAAAAATTCCCCAGTAAATCCGTCGGGCCCAGGTGCTTTACTTGAAGGTAAAGCCTTGATTACCCCTTTAATCTCCTCAATAGTTATATCTAAATCTAGAAAATCCCTCTGTTCATCTGTCAGTTTTGGAAGTCCAAGTGGTTCTATACATTTATGAATTTCTTCCTCACTAGAGCTAGCTGTTGAACTATATAGATTACTATACAATTCTTTAAAGGCCTGATTAATATCTACAGTTGCGGTAAGCAGGTCCCCAGCTGGCGACCTAACAGCAGGAATAGTGGAGGCCGATTCCCTCTGTTTTATATAACTGGCAAGCAACTTTCCTGCTTTATCTCCTGACTCAAAATATGTTTGTCTAGCCCGAAATAAATTAAATTCAACCTTTTGGGTTATTATGTTATTATACTGATATTTTAACTTTGTCAGTTTTCTCATGCCATCTTGTGTCATTTGTTGCTTCAACTCTATTTCAGCCTGTTTAATTGTATTTTCCAATTCTAGCAACTCCGGTGTTTTAATTTTTTTATGGTATGACGTGTGTTGGATGATACGTCCCCTAATCACAGCCTTTAAGGCCTCCCATGCGACACCTGCAGACGATACAGATTGCCAATTTATCGTGATTCAGATCTTGAATATTTTGAAGATAATGCTTTATCATCTCACTGCTCACATCAAACACATGTAACAAAAAGTATTTTATACTGTTTTGGCCTGTTTTGTCACGTTTCTCTTCACCAGTCAAACCTTTAAACTGCTTTGAGCTGATTTTATATCATTCATGTTTTATTGTTTACTCTCAATTCTATCTTGTCATCTAACAAACTTACAAATATGTGTTGTTGATGTTTATTGTTACATTATTGGTTAATATTCCCAGCTATATGAAGTTTACCATAAGATGAACAAACAGTCCTCAAAACTCAAAACATGAAGCTTATTCTAATTTCTAACTTTACTGCAAGTGAACCAAAGTCAAACTGAAAATGTAAAAATTCGAATATAACATGAAATATTACACTTGAGCTTGAGGATGTTTGAATCAAATTTCATGATAAATAATCTCAGAGTTACTGAGACATTTCACTGAAAAACTTCAGTTCTTCTGTTCTTCTTCGTAAATTTGTAAATAGGTTGTAAATGAACCATCAGTTTGTAATGCAGGAGGTAAAACAGTGTAATTAGAGCTAAAACATGTAATTTACCTTGGAAAAAAAACATCATGTCATGAATCATTTGACTAAACTTAAAAATAAACCTTCAGGATAATTGTGTTTAGTGTTTGGTGAGGTGAGTGTCAGCTGTGTGTTCACTGGTCTGTGTCAGAGTCTCTGCAGTCTGAGGGAGGTTTTTGTACGACCACAAATCACCGTGTGAACACGTAGTTGGAACGACTTATTTCATGTATGCTCTGACAGTAATAAACTGCTGCATCTTCAGCCTGAACTCCACTGATGGTCAAACTGAAGTCAGAGCTGCTTCCACTGCCACTGAATCTAGACGGTGTTGTTGATTCACGTTTATGTACATATCTTATTAGGAGCTTTGGAGCCTGTCCAGATTTATGTTGATACCAGAACATACCATCATCACCATAATAATTTCTGAAAACAGCCTGGTTGGTTTTACAGGTGATGGAGACGGTGGATCCTGGAGTATTTGTCACTAGTGGAGGTTGTTGAGTCACCGTCACCTGAGCACTGCAACCTGCAGACAAAAACAAACCATTCATTAATCAGCAGGAAGAAATGAGAGAAAAGGTAAAACATCGTGTTTGAAACGTTGCTGAGAGACTGAACCTGTAAAACAGCAGCAGGCCAGAGTCCAGATGAGGATGGTGATGAGAGTCATGGTGGTTTCTGCTGAGTCCACTGACAGATCTGAGTCCTGCAGTGTTGAACTCACAGGACTATAAACCTTCTCAGATCTCTGGAGGATCAGCTGACGATGCAAAGCCTCCTCTCTATGGAAATGATTTCTCTGCTCTCAACAGACTGAAGGAGACGTGGGACACAACATCAGGAGAAATGCTGCTTGGATTTACACTAAATATCATCACAGTGGAAGAGAAGGAAATAGATTTTACAGGATTGGATTTTGAACATCTGGATTAAAATGGTTTCACCTTTTTGTTGCAGTGTTTTTTGACTGGATTTGTCCACAGGGTATATAGAGAAAATATATAATTCATTATTTATTGTATTTATTATTTTATAATGATTTCTTTATTATATTCTCATATCTGACTTTTGTGAGGATTTCTACTTTCTACATCTTTACAGTTTATCAAAACTAATTTCCAAATCATGAACTTATGACAGAAGGAAATCAACAGTTTCTCTCTAAACTTACAAAAAAATGACTAGAATAATATCATTTTTTTCAGATTTTGTTTTAATACGTTTTGTAAATTGAATAAAGTATTTAACTTTTTTCAGTAACATGTTTTATCTGTAAATACAGTGAATAGTCAGTGGGTAGATGCTTGTTCTCAGAGCAGGAGGTTTTTGTACGGCCGCTTCATGACTTTGTATCACTGTGGTGGACTTTTGGTGGAGGAACCAAACTCGTCGTTGACGGTAAGTACCAGAGATTTTTACACTGTACAACATATAAGATTTAGTAATATTTTAACTAATGAGACTTTGATTGACTTCAGTTATTAAATTTTGTTGATCATTTTGTCATAAATTAAAAAATCTGATCTTACCGTCTGATGATTTATCGTCTGCTTCAAAATCTTGGACTGTAAAATGTTTAGTCTTCAAAAAAAAAAGATCAACAATTTCATTATGCCGTCATTTATAATTTTTGAAAAGTAACAGAGTTGAACTAAACCCTGATGTGGATTCATGTTGAACACAAACATGATTGTATCAGTGAGAGCAGCTCAGCTTCGTGTTCACGCTTCATTTGTTTTACATGTAGAGAAAAGGAAGTGAAAGAGACAGATGATAAAAGTTTCAACTGTTTTCACACCAGTGAAGATCAAACATATATAAACATATCAATAATCAATAATCAATAATCAATAATCAATACCAATCAACCTTTCTAGATGCATTTACACTTGAATCGTGTGTCTGATGCTGAGTGATTCATGAGAGCAACAGTAGAACAAGTTTGTCTGTTTCATCTGATCAAATAGAAGAAGTGACCAGTGTGTCATGTTTCTGTATCACCAAGCCTTCATTCTCCTTCCTTTGTCTTTTCTCTCCCCCCTCCCTCCCTCCCTCCCTCCCTCTCTCTCCCCCTTTCTCTCCTCCAGTGGGGGTGACGCGGCCCACCCTGACCGTCCTCCCCCCCTCCAGAGAGGAGCTGCAGCAGGGCAGTGCCACACTGGCGTGTGTGGCCAGCGGAGGCTTCCCCTCAGCCTGGACGCTGGGCTGGAAGGTGGGGGGCAGCAGCAGCTCCTCGGGGGTGTCACGCAGCCTGGAGGTCCCGGGGAGTGACGGCCGCTACAGCTGGACCAGCACCCTGAGCCTGTCTGCAGACCAGTGGAGGAAGGCGGGCTCAGTGAGCTGTGAGGCCACTCTGAGTGGACAGAGCCCTGTCACTCAAACCCTGGAGCCTGACCGCTGCTCAGAGTAGAGCTGCAGCAACACTTCCTGTCTGGAAACCATGCTGCTGCTGCTGCTGCTGCTGCTGCTGCTGCTGCTGCTGCTCTGACACACATCTGGATCAAGCTACACATCTCCTCTCTGCACACATTTCTGCAGCTCTCACAGCTCCACTCAGTGTGTTAGTCTGCATGTTGCTTTCTGATGCTGATCCTCTGCATATTCTGCTTCATGTTCATCACTATCTGATTCATCTGAATCTGGAAATACTGCATTTAATATTTTGAATAAAACAGTGTGTTATAATAAATCAGTGTCTTTGTGTTTCATTATAAAACTTTAGGAAAAATACTCTCTGGATCATTCCACTATCTTACATGATAATATATAATAAAGGAGCTTAACCCTTAGATATGCAGTAAGCTGGACATTTTCACTTCAGTTTGAACTGTTGCAATTTCATAATTTCTTCTGCAGCTGTTGTCTCAGATGTTGTTGAACATTTACTACTACTTTTATCTAATTTAAAGTAAGATTATAAAGAGATGAATTAATGAAAGAAAAAGTCTTAAACTGTATATGGAAAGGTGTCAGTGTGTTTCAGTTGTATTTAGGGTTCATTGTGGTTCTGCTTGATGACTCTTGTGTTGTGTTCACTGGACCAGTTCTCAGTCTGTTCACCAGCCCTCTGCAGCTGCAGCAGCTGTTTCACTTCAGTCAAACTCAAGGAGGTTTTTGTACGGCTCTAAATCACCGTGTGAACACGTTGCCACTATGGAAAGACTGACAGTAATAAACTGCTGCATCTTCAGCCTGAACTCCACTGATGGTCAAACTGAAGTCAGAGCTGCTTCCACTGCCACTGAATCGAGAAGGTGTTGTTGATTCACGTCGGTTTGCAAATTTTATTAGGAGCTTTGGAGCCTGTCCAGATTTCTGTTGATACCAGAACATACAATCACCATCATCACCATAATATGCGTAAACATCCTGGTTGGTTCTACAGGTGATGGAGACGGTGGATCCTGGAGTATTTGTCACTAGTGGAGGTTGTTGAGTCACCGTCACCTGAGCACTGCAACCTGCAGACAAAAACAAACCATTCATTAATCAGCAGGAAGAAATGAGAGAAAAGGTCAAACATCGTGTTTGAAACGTTGCTGAGAGACTGAACCTGTAAAACAGCAGCAGGCCAGAGTCCAGATGAGGATGGTGATGAGAGTCATGGTGGTTTCTGCTGAGTCCACTGACAGATCTGAGTCCTGCAGTGTTGAACTCACAGGACTATAAACCTTCTCAGATCTCTGGAGGATCAGCTGACGATGCAAAGCCTCCTCTCTATGGAAATGATTTCTCTGCTCTCAACAGACTGAAGGAGACGTGGGACACAACATCAGGAGAAATGCTGCTTGGATTTACACTAAATATCATCACAGTGGAAGAGGAGAAAATAGATTTTACAGGATTGGATTTTGAACATCTGGATTAAAATTGTGTCACCTTTTTTTGATGCAGTGTTTTTTGACTGGATTTGTCCACAGGGTATATGGGGGAAAAAATAGTATTTATTATTTATTGTAGCCTATTTATTATTTCATAATGATTTCTTTATTATATTCTCATATCTGACTTTTTTGAGGATTTCTACTTTCTACATCTTTACAATTTATGAAAATGATTTCCAAATCATGAACTTATGATAGAAGGAATTCAACAGTTTCTCTCTAAACTTACAAAAAATGACTAGAATGATATTATTTCATTCAGATTTTGTTTTAAATAGTTTTGTAAATTGAATGAAGTATTTAACTTTTTTTATTAACATGTTTTATCTGTAAATACAGTGAATAGTCAGTGGGTAGAAGCTTGTTTTCAGAGCAGGAGGTTTTTGTACGGCCGCTTCATGACTTTGTATCACTGTGGTACACTTTTGGTGGAGGAACCAAACTCATCGTTGACGGTAAGTACCAGAGATTTTTACACTGTACAACATGTAAAATTTGATTATATCTTATATTTTATCTAATGAGACTTTGATTAAGTTCAGTTATTGACTTTTCTTGATAATCTTGTTATTAATTTTTAAAAAAATCTGATCTTACCGTCTGATGATTTATTGTCCGCTTCAAAATCTTGAGCTGTAAAATGTTTAGTCTTCAAAAAAAAAAAAGATCAATAGTTTCCTTAAGTTTTCATTTCTCATTTTTAAATAAAAACAAAGTTGAACTAAACCCTGATGTGGATTCATGTTGAACACAAACATGATTGTATCAGTGAGAGCAGCTCAGCTTCGTGTTCACGCTTCATTTGTTTTACATGTAGAGAAAAGGAAGTGAAAGAGACAGATGATAAAAGTTTCAACTGTTTTCACACCAGTGAAGATCAAACATATATAAACATATCAATAATCAATAATCAATACCAATCAACCTTTCTAGATGCATTTACACTTGAATCGTGTGTCTGATGCTGAGTGATTCATGAGAGCAACAGTAGAACAAGTTTGTCTGTTTCATCTGATCAAATAGAAGAAGTGACCAGTGTGTCATGTTTCTGTATCACCAAGCCTTCATTCTCCTTCCTTTGTCTTTTCTCTCCCCCTCCCTCCCCCCTCCCTCCCTCCCTCCCTCCCTCTCTCTCCCCCTTTCTCTCCTCCAGTGGGGGTGACGCGGCCCACCCTGACCGTCCTCCCCCCCTCCAGAGAGGAGCTGCAGCAGGGCAGTGCCACACTGGCGTGTGTGGCCAGCGGAGGCTTCCCCTCAGCCTGGACGCTGGGCTGGAAGGTGGGGGGCAGCAGCAGCTCCTCGGGGGTGTCACGCAGCCTGGAGGTCCCGGGGAGTGACGGCCGCTACAGCTGGACCAGCACCCTGAGCCTGTCTGCAGACCAGTGGAGGAAGGCGGGCTCAGTGAGCTGTGAGGCCACTCTGAGTGGACAGAGCCCTGTCACTCAAACCCTGGAGCCTGACCGCTGCTCAGAGTAGAGCTGCAGCAACACTTCCTGTCTGGAAACCATGCTGCTGCTGCTGCTGCTGCTGCTGCTGCTGCTGCTGCTGCTGCTGCTCTCACACACATCTGGATCAAGCTACACATCTCCTCTCTGCACACATTTCTGCAGCTCTCACAGCTCCACTCAGTGTGTTAGTCTGCATGTTGCTTTCTGATGCTGATTCTCTGCATATTCTGCTTCATGTTCATCACTCTCTGATTCATCTGAATCTGGAAATACTGCATTTAATCTTTTAAATAAAACAGTGTGTTATAATAAATCAGTGTCTCTGTGTTTCATTATAAAACTTTAGGAAAAACATTCTCTGGATCATTCCACTATCATACATGATAATATATTACTAATAAAGGAGCCTAACCCTTATAGCCTACTGTATATGCAGTAAACTGGACATTTTCACTTCAGTTTGAATTTATTTACATTTGCAGCTGTTGCATCAGATGCTGTTTATCATCACTACTTTAAGATTTTATCTAATTTAAAGAGCATGTAGGAGCCATTTTAGCTTTTATTTTGGTGTTCTTCTGTGTGGTAGGTTTATTGTGATAACCTCCGGTGACACCGGAAGTATCGTCACGGACTTCCGGGTCACGGGGGGATTTAACCCGAGGACAATCAGTGCCAGGTGTTGCTGGTCAAGGCAAACAGTTTTTGACCGTGTCGATGTGCCATTTGTGTCCGATCTGCTACATGGAAGAGGTATTTGTTGTTAATAAATGAAGTGTATTTTTACCACTGGAACCTCGTTTTGGGCAGTCATTGTTTGGCCGCACTCGCACGCGTCCGAAAAGCGAAGACCAGCCACCGTGACCTTCTTCCATCATTGGGACGAGAAGAAGGCCACTACAGAGCATATAAAGATGAATTAATGAAAGAAATAGTCTTAAACTATATATGGAAAGGTGTCAGTGAGTGTGTTTCAGTTGTATTCAGGGTTCATTGTGGTTCTGCTTGATGACTCTTGTGTTGTGTTCACTGGACCAGTTCTCAGTCTGTTCACCAGCCCTCTGCAGCTGCAGCAGCTGTTTCACTTCAGTCAAACTGAAGGAGGTTTTTGTACGGCTCTAAATCACCGTGTGAACACGTTGCCACTATGGTAAGACTGACAGTAATAAACTGCTGCATCTTCAGCCTGAACTCCACTGATGGTCAAACTGAAGTCAGAGCTGCTTCCACTGCCACTGAATCGAGACAGTGTTGTTGATTCACGTCGGTTTGTATATTTTATTAGGAGCTTTGGAGCCTGTCCAGATTTATGTTGATACCAGAACATAGCATCCTGCCAACCATTAACTCTGTAAACAGCCTGGTTGGTTTTACAGGTGATGGAGACGGTGGATCCTGGAGTATTTGTCACTAGTGGAGGTTGAGTCACCGTCACCTGAGCACTGCAACCTGCAGACAAAAACAAACCATTCATTAATCAGCAGGAAGAAATGAGAGAAAAGGTAAAACATCGTGTTTGAAACGTTGCTGAGAGACTGAACCTGTAAAACAGCAGCAGGCCAGAGTCCAGATGAGAATGGTGATGAGAGTCATGGTGGTTTCTGCTGAGTCCACTGACAGATCTGAGTCCTGCAGTGTTGAACTCACAGGACTATAAACCTTCTCAGATCTCTGGAGGATCAGCTGACGATGCAAAGCCTCCTCTCTATGGAAATGATTTCTCTGCTCTCAACAGACTGAAGGAGACGTGGGACACAACATCAGGAGAAATGCTGCTTGGATTTACACTAAATATCATCACAGTGGAAGAGAAGGAAATAGATTTTACAGGATTGGATTTTGGATTTGTCCACAGGGTTTATAGAAAAAATATATAATTTATTATTTATTGTCTTTATTATTTTATAATGATTTCTTTATTATATTCTCATATCTGACTTTTGTGAGGATTTCTACTTTCTACATCTTTACAGTTTATCAAAAAGAATTTCCAAATCATGAACTTACTCAGTGTGAGTTATGCAAAATACCTGTGAGGACACCTGTCTTTATGAAACTGAGAGAAGCAGAGGAGGTGGAGTGTCCATGGAAGGAATTGAACCCACAACTCCTGCTGCTGCTGCTGCTGCTGCTGCTGCTGCTGCTGCTGCTGCTGCTGCTGCTGCTGCTGCTGCTGCTGCTGCTGCTGCTGCTGCTGCTGCTGCTGCTGCTGCTGCTGCTGCTGCTGCTGCTGCTGCTCTCACACACACATCTGGATCAAGCTACACATCTCCTCTCTGCACACATTTCTGCAGCTCTCACAGTTCCACTCAGTGTGTTAGTCTGCATGTTGCTTTCTGATGCTGATCCTCTGCATATTCTGCTTCATGTTCATCACTCTCTGATTCATCTGAATCTGGAAATACTGCATTTTATCTTTTGAATAAAACAGTGTGTTATAATAAATCAGTGTCTCTGTGTTTCAATATAAAACTTTAAGAAAAAAAAACTCTCTGGATCATTCCACTATCATACATGATAATATATTACTAATAAAGGAGCTTAACCCTTAGATATGCAGTAAACTGGACATTTTCAATCTAGTTTAAACTGTTGCAATTTCATAATTTCTACTGCAGCTGTTGCCTCAGATGCTGTTGAACATTTACTATACTTTCATCTAATTTAAAGTAAGATTATAAAAAGATGTATTAATGAAATAAAAAGTGTATATATAAGTATAAGGAGTCAGTGTGTTTCAGTTGTATTTAGGGTTCATTGTGGTTCTGCTTGATGACTCTTGTGTTGTGTTCACTGGACCAGTTCTCAGTCTGTTCACCAGCCCTCTGCAGCTGCAGCAGCTGTTTCACTTCAGTCAAACTGAAGGAGGTTTTTGTACGGCTCTAAATCACCGTGTGGATGTCCAATCGCCATGGAAACCCAGACAGTAGTAATCTCCAACATCTTCAGCCTGAACACCACTGATGGTCAAAGTGTAGTGAGAACCAGACCTACTGCCACTGAATCGAGATGGAGTTCCTGAGAATCTAGTTGATGTTGTGTAAATTAGGAGTTTTGGAGCCTGTCCAGGTTTCTGAAGGTACCAACTGAGATCAGCATCAATATTTGAAGTCCCTGTGGCGCTGATGGTCACAGTCCCTCCAAGACTGACAGACTTGGATTTGTCTGATTGAGTCAGAAAGTTGTTGGCAGAAGACTCTGGAATGAGAAATTAAACATTGATATCTAGAATAAGTGTCACATTATAGCAAATTAAGAGAATTTGCTGAATTAAAAATGTCAGATAAATATTAAAACCTTCTCACCTCGACTCAGAAAAACCATCACGACCAGCAGAGTTGTTGTTGGCGACATCATCCTGATGCAGTTTTCAGTGTGAGGCCACGAGAACAGTTCAGACTCTCTGTGACAGAAGAACTTAAACTCTGAGGAGCAGTGATGCGTATGAGTCATGCAAAATACCTGTGAGGACACCTGTCTTTATGAAACTGAGAGAAGCAGAGGAGGTGGAGCAGGTTTGATCCCCATGTGGACTGATTCAACACATGTAGTGTCTCAACTGGAAATTCATCTTCCTCCTCAGCCTCCGTCTCCTGTGGCGTCCTTCAAGGTCCTATACTCGGCCCACTTCTCTTCTCCATCTACCTGCTTCCACGAGGCCAAATTATCCAAAATAACAACATTTCCTTTCACCTTTACGCTGACGATACACAAATCTATCTCTCTGTGGAGCCCAATATCTCCAACAAACTAGCCGACCTCAACAACTGCCTCACAGATATCAAGTCCTGAATGGCCACAAACTTTCTCCAGCTCAACAAAAACAAAACCAAAGTCATACTATTTGGTCCACAGCACCCAACCCAAAGCATTTCTCCCCATCTTGGACCATTAGCCCCCTCTATCAAACCATTCATTCATTATCAACTCTAATTTCTTTTTCTATTATGTTTATTTTCCTTTTGTTGCAGTTTTGTACGTTCTCTATTGTGGTGAAGCATTTAGGATCAGTTTATGCATTGTGTTGAAACCGCGATATATAAATAAAGCTGAGTTGAGTTGAGTTGAGTTGAGTTGAGTTGAGTTGAGTTGAGTTGAGTTGAGTTGAGTTGAGTAGAAACTTCAGACTCTCTTTGCCGTTTCTTTCTCTGAGAAGCTCCTTCAAGCTGTTGATGGTGATGAAGAGGTGCACACTGCCCTCTGCTGACACTTCAGTCTCACAACAACAACATGTTGGTGTGGTCGTGATTCAGATCTTAAATATTTTCTAGATCATGCTTCATCATCTCACTGTACACAACAAACACATGTAACACAAAGTATTTTATACTGGTTTAAACTTTTTTTTGTCACTTTTCTCTTGACCGTTCACCGGTCAAGAGAAAAAAAGTGCTTTAAACTGGTTAAATATTATTCATGTTTTATTGTTTATTCTCAATTCTATCTAGTCATCTAACAAACTTCCTAATTATGTGTTGTATTGGCTACTGTAGCATTACTGGTTAATTTATCCACAGCCATATAAAGTTAACCATAAGATGAAGAAACACTCCTCAAAACAGAAAACATGAAGCTTATTCTAATTTCTAACTTCACTGCAAGTGAACCAAAGTCAAACTGAAAATGTAGGAGATCACATGAAATATACTTGACCTTGTGGATGTTTGAATCACATTTCATGATAAACTAGAAACAGCATTTCCTAACGGAACATGCGTGTGAATGCTGAAACCCAATGCTGAACCATGCTGAATTAGCAGAATAAATTGACAAAGACATGCGGAATGGCATACAAGAAACATGTCCATGGAAGGAATTGAACCCACAACTCCATGAGTGGTAACCTAACACACTAACCATATGGCCACAGAGAACCTGAGTTACAATGAGCTTTATACTATAAGGAATCAAAGACTGTCCAATGACAGCTGAATAATTGGAATCAAAAGTCAAGCAATGATGTGAAATGACTGAGGCAGGAATCGAACCCATGACCTTATGATCATTAAGCCTTTACTCTGCCACTCGGCTACAGAGAGCACACTGCTTTCAAGACTGTTGTCATTCATTGTAATGTGATGATGTGCTGCAAACTGGTATGGGTAATCAAGGAGATAACAAACACCTGTAACCAATTGAAGGCGGGGGAGGAGAGCAGAATTCAACATAACATAACAAGAGTTCTTCCCTTGGATTCAAACCAGTGACCTTGGGGTTGGCAAGCAGCCACCCTACCCCCTACACTACAGTGGAGGTGTGGAGAAGAGAGGTTGAGACTTTGATGAATGTGAGATTTTTCAATGATGCTTAATGAAAGAAGTAAGGAAAGTGCAGAAATTAGCCACACCAAGCAAGAAGAGGACTTTTTTGTGACCTGTGACTATTTTTTGGTGAATTAAAATGAATTAAAAAGCACTTAACAGCAAGTTACAAAGTTGAGCTCCTTCTCCTGCTGCTGTGAAAAAAATGCATTGGGTTGAATGAGAGCAGAGAGCTCCCTGGCTCCATTTAAAAAATATTTTAAATTATTATCTAAGTCTCTTTGCATTTTTGACCAGAATTTTAGCCAGAAGACAAGTGTGGCTACAAAACTGGAGAAAATAATTTGTCTAGAGTTGAATTTGTGGCCGTGGTGACAGTTTAGCCAGAAAAACTCTAGAATGTTTTTTTGCCTCTCTCCACTCTGGCACCACTCTAGCTCTGCTCGTTAGACGCAACACACACCCATTATAAAGCTGAAAAAAATCAGAAAAAGTTAAATATTTGAAAAAGTATAAAAAGTATGAAAAATTTGTATACATCCGATAAAGTCCAGAAAAAGCTGCACGTTTTGATATATGATGAATTGTTGAAATAGCACAAAGTATGAAGGACTAGAAGAAGACCGTAAAAAGGCGGAAGAAAATGGCCGAACAGAAGAACAATAGTGTGAATGCTTTCAGCATTCACACTAATAATCTCAAAGTTAGTGACATTTCACAAAAAACTCCAGTTCTTCTGTTCTTCTTTATACATTTGTTAATAGGTCGTAAATGAACCATCAGTCTGTAATGCAGGAGGTAAAACAGTGTAATTAGAGCCAAAACATTTCATCTATTAAAAAAAACATCATGTCATAAACAGTTTGGCTAAACTTAAAGACAAACCTTGAATGTTCAGTATAATGTGTTTAGTGTTTGGTGAGGTGAGTGTCAGCTGTGTGTTCACTGGTCTGTGTCAGAGTCTCTGCAGTCTGAAGGAGGTTTTTGTACGACCACAAATCACCGTGTGAACACGCCAGCATCATCTATTTCATGGAAAGACTGACAGTAATAAACTGCTGCATCTTCAGTCTGAACTCCACTGATGGTCAAACTGAAGTCAGAGCTGCTTCCACTGCCACTGAATCGAGACGGTGTTGTTGATTCACGTTGGTCTGCGTATGTTATTAGGAGCTTTGGAGCCTGTCCAGATTTCTGTTGATACCAGAACATACAATCAACACCAAGATTGTAAACATCCTGGTTGGTTCTACAGGTGATGGAGACGGTGGATCCTGGAGTATTTGTCACTAGTGGAGGTTGAGTCACCGTCACCTGAGCACTGCAACCTGCAGACAAAAACAAACCATTCATTAATCAGCAGGAAGAAATGAGAGAAAAGGTAAAACATCGTGTTTGAAACGTTGCTGAGAGACTGAACCTGTAAAACAGCAGCAGGCCAGAGTCCAGATGAGGATGGTGATGAGAGTCATGGTGGTTTCTGCTGAGTCCACTGACAGATCTGAGTCCTGCAGTGTTGAACTCACAGGACTATAAACCTTCTCAGATCTCTGGAGGATCAGCTGACGATGCAAAGCCTCCTCTCTATGGAAATGATTTCTCTGCTCTCAACAGACTGAAGGAGACGTGGGACACAACATCAGGAGAAATGCTGCTTGGATTTACACTAAATATCATCACAGTGGAAGAGAAGGAAATAGATTTTACAGGATTGGATTTTGAACATCTGGATTAAAATTTGTGTCACTTTTTTTGATGCAGTGTTTTTTGACTGGATTTGTCCACAGGGTATATAGTGAAAAAATATTATTTATTATTTATTATTTTATAATAATTTCTTTATTGTGCTTATTATGCTTTTGAGGATTTCTACTTTCTACATCTTTACAGTTTATCAAAAACTATTTCCAAATCATGAACTTATGACAGAAGGAAATCAACAGTTTCTCTCTAAACTTACAAAAAAATGACTAAAAGGATATTAATTTTCATCAGATTTTGTTTTAAATAGTTTTGTAATCTGAATAAAGTATTTACCTTTTTTTATTAACATGTTTTATCTGTAAATACAGTGAATAGTCAGTGGGTAGATGCTTGTGTTCACAGAGCAGGAGGTTTTTGTACGGCCGCTTCATGACTTTGTATCACTGTGGTGGACTTTTGGTGGAGGAACCAAACTCGTCGTTGACGGTAAGTACCAGAGATTTTTATATTGTACAACATATAAAATTTTGTAATATTTTATCTAATGAGACTTTGATTGACTTCAGTTATTGACTTTTATTCATAATTTTGTTATTTATGAAAAAAAAATTGATCTGACCGTCTGATGATTTATCGTCTGCTTCAAAATCTTGGACTGTAAAATGTTTAGTCTTCAAAAAAAGGAAGAAAAGATTAATAGTTTCATTATGTTTTCATTTATCATTTTAAAATAATGACAGAGTTGAACTAAACCCTGATGTGGATTCATGTTGAACACAAACATGATTGTATCAGTGAGAGCAGCTCAGCTTCGTGTTCACGCTTCATTTGTTTTACATGTAGAGAAAAGGAAGTGAAAGAGACAGATGATAAAAGTTTCAACTGTTTTCACACCAGTGAAGATCAAACATATATAAACATATCAATAATCAATAATCAATACCAATCAACCTTTCTAGATGCATTTACACTTGAATCGTGTGTCTGATGCTGAGTGATTCATGAGAGCAACAGTAGAACAAGTTTGTCTGTTTCATCTGATCAAATAGAAGAAGTGACCAGTGTGTCATGTTTCTGTATCACCAAGCCTTCATTCTCCTTCCTTTGTCTTTTCTCTCCCCCCTCCCTCCCTCCCTCCCTCCCTCCCTCCCCCTTTCTCTCCTCCAGTGGGGGTGACGCGGCCCACCCTGACCGTCCTCCCCCCCTCCAGAGAGGAGCTGCAGCAGGGCAGTGCCACACTGGCGTGTGTGGCCAGCGGAGGCTTCCCCTCAGCCTGGACGCTGGGCTGGAAGGTGGGGGGCAGCAGCAGCTCCTCGGGGGTGTCACGCAGCCTGGAGGTCCCGGGGAGTGACGGCCGCTACAGCTGGACCAGCACCCTGAGCCTGTCTGCAGACCAGTGGAGGAAGGCGGGCTCAGTGAGCTGTGAGGCCACTCTGAGTGGACAGAGCCCTGTCACTCAAACCCTGGAGCCTGACCGCTGCTCAGAGTAGAGCTGCAGCAACACTTCCTGTCTGGAAACCATGCTGCTGCTGCTGCTGCTGCTGCTGCTGCTGCTGCTGCTGCTGCTGCTGCTGCTGCTGCTGCTGCTGCTGCTGCTCTCACACACATCTGGATCAAGCTACACATCTCCTCTCTGCACACATTTCTGCAGCTCTCACAGCTCCACTCAGTGTGTTAGTCTGCATGTTGCTTTCTGATGCTGATCCTCTGCATATTCTGCTTCATGTTCATCACTCTCTGATTCATCTGAATCTGGAAATACTGCATTTAATCTTTTAAATAAAACAGTGTGTTATAATAAATCAGTGTCTCTGTGTTTCATTATAAAACTTTAGGAAAAACACTCTCTGGATCATTTCACTATCATACATTATAATATATTACTAATAAAGGAGCTTAACCCTTAGATATGCAGTAAACTGGACATTTTCACTTCAGTTTGAATTTATTTACATTTGCAGCTGTTGCATCAGATGCTGTTTATCATCACTACTTTAAGATTGTATCTAATTTAAAGAGCATATAAAGATGAATTAATGAAAGAAAAAGTCTGAAACTATATATGGAAAGGTGTCAGTGTGTTTCAGTTGTATTTATGGTTCATTGTGGTTCTGCTTGATGACTCTTGTGTTGTGTTCACTGGACCAGTTCTCAGTCTGTTCACCAGCCCTCTGCAGCTGCAGCAGCTGTTTCACTTCAGTCAAACTGAAGGAGGTTTTTGTACGGCTCTAAATCACCGTGTGAACGCGTTGCCACTATGGAAAGACTTACAGTAATAAACTGCTGCATCTTCAGCCTGAACTCCACTGATGGTCAAACTGAAGTCAGAGCTGCTTCCACTGCCACTGAATCGAGACGGTGTTGTTGATTCACGTTGGTTTGCACGTGTTATTAGGATCTTTGGAGCCTGTCCAGATTTCTGTTGATACCAGAACATAAAATTACTATTATAAACAGCCCGGTTGGTTCTACAGGTGATGGAGACGGTGGATCCTGGAGTATTTGTCACTAGTGGAGGTTGAGTCACCGTCACCTGAGCACTGCAACCTGCAGACAAAAACAAACCATTCATTAATCAGCAGGAAGAAATGAGAGAAAAGGTAAAACATCGTGTTTGAAACGTTGCTGAGAGACTGAACCTGTAAAACAGCAGCAGGCCAGAGTCCAGATGAGGATGGTGATGAGAGTCATGGTGGTTTATGCTGAGTCCACTGACAGATCTGAGTCCTGCAGTGTTGAACTCACAGGACTATAAACCTTCTCAGATCTCTGGAGGATCAGCTGACGATGCAAAGCCTCCTCTCTATGGAAATGATTTCTCTGCTCTCAACAGACTGAAGGAGACGTGGGACACAACATCAGGAGAAATGCTGCTTGGATTTACACTAAATATCATCACAGTGGAAGAGAAGAAAATAGATTTTACAGGATTGGATTTTGAACATCTGGATTAAAATGGTGTCACCTTTTTTTTGATGCAGTGTTTTTTGACTGGATTTGTCCACAGGGCATATAGAGAAACATATATAATTTATTATTTATTGTATTTATTACTTCATAATGATTTCTTTGTTATATTCTCATATCTGACTTTTTTGAGGATTTCTATTTTCTACATCTTTACAGTTTATCAACAATAATTTCCAAATCATGAACTTATGACAGAAGGAAATCAACAGTTTCTCTCTAAACTAACAAAAAATGACTAGAATGATATTATTTTTTTCAGATTTTGTTTTAATATGTTTTGTAAATTGAATAAAGTATTTAACTTTTTTCAGTAACATGTTTTATCTGTAAATACAGTGAATAGTCAGTGGGTAGATGCTTGTTCACAGAGCAGGAGGTTTTTGTACGGCCGCTTCATGACTTTGTATCACTGTGGTTCACTTTTGGTGGAGGAACCAAACTCGTCGTTGACGGTAAGTACCAGAGATTTTTACACTGTACAACATGTTAAATTTAGTAATATTTTATCTAATGAGACTTTGATTGACTTCAGTTATTAAATTTTATTCATAATTTTGTTATTAATAGAAAAAAAATTGATCTTACCGTCTGATGATTTATCGTCCGCTTCAAAATCTTCGACTGTAAAATGTTTAGTCTTCAAAAAAAAGAAAAAGATCAACGATTTCATTATGTTTTCATTCATCATTTTAAAATAATAACAGAGTTGAACTAAACCCTGATGTGGATTCATGTTGAACACAAACATGATTGTATCAGTGAGAGCAGCTCAGCTTCGTGTTCACGCTTCATTTGTTTTACATGTAGAGAAAAGGAAGTGAAAGAGACAGATGATAAAAGTTTGAACTGTTTTCACACCAGTGAAGATCAAACATATATAAACATATCAATAATCAATAATCAATACCAATCAACCTTTCTAGGTGCATTTACACTTGAATCGTGTGTCTGATGCTGAGTGATTCATGAGAGCAACAGTAGAACAAGTTTGTCTGTTTCATCTGATCAAATAGAAGAAGTGACCAGTGTGTCATGTTTCTGTATCACCAAGCCTTCATTCTCCTTCCTTTGTCTTTTCTCTCCCCCCTCCCTCCCTCTCTCTCCCCCTTTCTCTCCTCCAGTGGGGGTGACGCGGCCCACCCTGACCGTCCTCCCCCCCTCCAGAGAGGAGCTGCAGCAGGGCAGTGCCACACTGGCGTGTGTGGCCAGCGGAGGCTTCCCCTCAGCCTGGACGCTGGGCTGGAAGGTGGGGGGCAGCAGCAGCTCCTCGGGGGTGTCACGCAGCCTGGAGGTCCCGGGGAGTGACGGCCGCTACAGCTGGACCAGCACCCTGAGCCTGTCTGCAGACCAGTGGAGGAAGGCGGGCTCAGTGAGCTGTGAGGCCACTCTGAGTGGACAGAGCCCTGTCACTCAAACCCTGGAGCCTGACCGCTGCTCAGAGTAGAGCTGCAGCAACACTTCCTGTCTGGAAACCATGCTGCTGCTGCTGCTGCTGCTGCTGCTGCTGCTGCTGCTGCTGCTGCTGCTGCTGCTGCTGCTCTGACACACATCTGGATCAAGCTACACATCTCCTCTCTGCACACATTTCTGCAGCTCTCACAGCTCCACTCAGTGTGTTAGTCTGCATGTTGCTTTCTGATGCTGATCCTCTGCATATTCTGCTTCATGTTCATCACTCTCTGATTCATATGAATCTGGAAATACTGCATTTAATCTTTTGAATAAAACAGTGTGTTATAATAAATCAGTGTCTCTGTGTTTCATTATAAAACTTTAGGAGAAAAAAACTCTCTGGGTCATTCCACTATCATACATGATAATATATTACTAATAAAGGAGTTTAACCCTTAGATATACAGTAAACTGGACCTTTTCACTTCAGTTTAAACTGTTGCAATTTCATATTTTCTTCTGCAGCTGTTGCATCAGATGCTGTTTAACATTTACAACTACTTTTATCTAAGACCATAAAGAGATTAATTAATGAAAGAAACAGTCTTAAACTATATATGGGAAGGTGTCAGTGTGTTTCAGTTGTATTTAGGGTTCATTGTGGTTCTGCTTGATGACTCTTGTGTTGTGTTCATTGGACCAGTTCTCAGTCTGTTCACCAGCCCTCTGCAGCTGCAGCAGCTGTTTCACTTCTGTCAAACTGAAGGAGGTTTTTGTACGGCTCTAAATCACCGTGTGAACGAGTCATCACTATGGTAACCCAGACAGTAGTAATCTCCAACATCTTCAGCCTGAAGTCCACTGATGGTCAAAGTGTAGTGAGAACCAGACCTACTGCCACTGAATCGAGACGGAGTTCCTGAGAAACTAGTTGATGCTCTGTAAATCAGAAGTTTTGGAGTCTGTCCAGGTTTCTGAAGGTACCAACTGAGATCAGCACCAATATCTGAACTCCCTGTGGCGCTGATGGTCACAGTCCCTCCAAGACTGACAGACTTGGATTTGTCTGATTGAGTCAGAAAGTTGTTGGCAGAAGACTCTGAAATGAGAAGTTTAACATAAATCTCAAAATAAGTGTCACATTATAGCGAATTAAGAGAATTTGCTGATTTAAAAATGTCAGATAAACATTAAAACCTTCTCACCTCGACTCAGAAAAACCAACACGACAAGCAGAGTTGTTGTTGGCGACATCATCCTGATGCAGTTTTCAGTGTGAGGCCACGAGAACAGTTCAGACTCTCTGTGACAGAAGAACTTAAACTCTGAGGAGCAGTGATGCGTATGAGTCATGCAAAATACCTGTGAGGACACCTGTCTTTATGAAACTGAGAGAAGCAGAGGAGGTGGAGCAGGTTTGATTCCCATGTGGACTGATTCAACACGTGTAGTGTCTTAACTGGAAATTCATCTTCCTCCTCAGCCTCCGTCTCCTGTGGCGTCCCTCAAGGTCCTATACTCGGCCCACTTCTCTTCTCCATCTACCTGCTTCCACGAGGCCAAATTATCCAAAATCACAACAATTTCTTCCACTTTTACGCTGACGATACGCAAATATATCTCTCTGTTGAGCCCAATAACTACAACAAACTAGCCGACCTCAACAACTGCCTCACAGATATCAAGTCCTGGATGGCCACAAACTTTCTCCAGCTCAACGAAAACAAAAACAAAGTCATACTATTTGGTCCACAGCACCCAACCCAAAGCATTTCTCCCCATTTTGGCCCATTAGCCCCCTCTATCAAATCATTCATTCATATTCATCTCCAATTTATTTTTCTATTATGTTTATTTTCTTTTAGTTGCTGTTTTGTATTCTTTGTTTTGCTGCAAAGCATTTTGGATCATTTTCTGCATTGTGTTGAAACTGTGCTATATAAATAAAGTTGAGTTGAGTTGAGTAGAAACTTCAGACTCTCTTTGCCGTTTCTTTCTCTGAGAAGCTCCTTCAAGCTCTTGATGGTGATGAAGAGGTGCACACTGCCCTCTGCTGACACTTCAGTCTCACAACAACAACATGTTGGTGTGGTCGTGATTCAGATCTTTGTGATTAACATTTTTATTTTCATTATTTCAATAATACAACAGTAGCAGTAACCCCCCCCCTCCAACAAACAAACCCTTCCCAGGCCACCACCATCCATGCTGATCCCTTTCTGGTTACCAACATCAACCCCTGTGCTCCTTCATGTACAGCTATTACAGCTACACAGCCTGCATCAATGTAGACAAAACACAAAATCTTGGATATCCTGTCAAACCTTTTAAAAATAATAATGGGGAATTTCTAAGGGGAGGGACTGTATAAGATAATTAAGTTTGGGAACACAGTTCATTTTCAAAACGTTAACTTTGCCTGCAATAGATAAATTAAGAGTTGCCCATCTCTCAACATCACAAGAAATTTTCTCTAATAACGGGTCAAAATTGACTTTAACCACATCTTTCAACTGTCTAGGAAATCGGATACCCAAATACATGATACCTTGTTGAGGCCACTGAAACGCCCCTGGATAGAAGGCAGTGGAGGGGCAATAAGCTGTTAGGGGGAGTGCCTCGGACTTGGACCAGTTGACCCTGTACCCAGAGAATTTCGAAAATGAGTTTATAATTCTAAGAAGACATGGTACAGATCTGCTGGGGTCGGATACCAGTAATAAAATATCATAGGCATAAAGCATCAATTTATGTACCATCCCACCTACAGCAACACCGGGGAAATCTGTTGCCCCACGTACAGCTGCTGCAAGGGGCTCAATAGCTAAACAAAAAAGCAAAGGAGAAAGGGGCGAACCCTGCCTGGTTCCTCTACCCAACATAAAGTAATCAGAAATAAGCCCGTTAGTCTGCACTGCCGCATCTGGGTGCTTATATAATGCATGAATCCATTTTCTAAAGGTAATACCAAATCCAAACTCTTCTAAAATTTTGAATAGATAGCCCCATTCCACCATGTCAAAAGCCTTTTCGGCGTCCAAAGAGATTGCTGCAACTGGGGACTGGGCGTCAGCCACTGACCACATCACATCAATAAGGCGTCTAATATTATCTGAGGAGCTACGACCACGAATAAATCCCACTTGGTCAGTATGGATCAATGATGTAATTACACTGTCTAATCGGTTTGCTAAAATTTTTGAGATTATTTTAACATCTATTTGCATTAAAGAAATAGGACGGTAATTCTTGCATTCATTCAAATCTTTACCTTTCTTGGGAACGAGACTTATAAAGGCCTGTCTCAAAGTTGGTGGTAGTATACCCTTCTCCAGCGCCTCTCTAGTAAAGGTGGCGCTAGTTCAGTCGCAAAGCTCTTAAAAAATTCCCCAGTAAATCCGTCGGGCCCGGGTGCTTTACTTGAAGGTAAAGACTTGATTACCCCTTTAATCTCCTCAATAGTTATATCTAAATCTAGAAAATCCCTCTGTTCATCTGTCAGTTTTGGAAGTCCAAGTGGTTCTATACATTTATGCATTTCTTCTTCACTAGAGCTAGCTGTTGAACTATGTAGATTACTATAAAATTCTTTAAAGGCCTGATTAATATCTACAGTTGCGGTAAGCAGGTCCCCAGCTGGCGACCTAACAGCAGGAATAGTGGAGGCCGATTCTCTCTGTTTTATATAACTGGCAAGCAACTTTCCTGCTTTATCTCCTGACTCGAAATATGTTTGTCTAGCCCGAAATAAATTAAATTCAACCTTTTGGGTTATTATGTTATTATACTGATATTTTAACTTTGTCAGTTTTCTCATGCCATCTTGTGTCATTTGTTGCTTCAACTCTATTTCAGCCTGTTTAATTGTATTTTCCAATTCTAGCAACTCCTGTGTTTTAATTTTTTTTATGGTATGACGTGTGTTGGATGATACGTCCCCTAATCACAGCCTTTAAGGCCTCCCATGCGACACCTGCAGACGATACAGATTGCCAATTTATCGTGATTCAGATCTTGAATATTTTGAAGATCATGCTTTATCATCTCACTGCTCACATCAAACACATGTAACAAAAAGTATTTTATACTGTTTTGGCCTGTTTTGTCACGTTTCTCTTCACCAGTCAAACCTTTAAACTGCTTTGAGCTGATTTTATATCATTCATGTTTTATTGTTTACTCTCAATTCTATCTTGTCATCTAACAAACTTACAAATATGTGTTGTTGATGTTTATTGTTACATTATTGGTTAATATTCCCAGCTATATGAAGTTTACCATAAGATGAACAAACAGTCCTCAAAACTCAAAACATGAAGCTTATTCTAATTTCTAACTTTACTGCAAGTCAACCAAAGTCAAACTGAAAATGAAAAAATTGGAATATAATATGAAATATTACACTTGACCTTGTGGATGTTTGAATCAAATTTCATGATAAATAATCTCAGAGTTACTGAGACATTTCACTGAAAAATTTCAGTTCTTCTGTTCTTCTTCGTAAATTTGTAAATAGGTTGTAAATGAACCATCAGTTTGTAATGCAGGAGATGAAACAGTGTAATTAGAGCTAAAATATGTAATTTACCTTAAAAAAAAAACATCATGTCATAAACAGTTTGGCTAAACTCAAAAATAAACCTTGAAAATTAAGTATAATGTGTGTTTAGTGTTTGGTGAGGTGAGTGTCAGCTGTGTGTTCACTGGTCTGTGTCAGAGTCTCTGCAGTCTGAGGGAGGTTTTTGTACGACCACAAATCACCGTGTGAACACGTCGGCACCACCTATTTCATGTAGGCTCTTACAGTAATAAACTGCTGCATCTTCAGCCTGAACTCCACTGATGGTCAAACTGAAGTCAGAGCTGCTTCCACTGCCACTGAATCGAGACGGTGTTGTTGATTCAGGTTGGTCTGCTAATGTTATTAGGAGCTTTGGAGCCTGTCCAGATTTATGTTGATACCAGAACATATAAATATCACCATAAACATCCTGGTTGGTTTTACAGGTGATGGAGACGGTGGATCCTGGAGTAAACATCTCTAGTGGAGGTTGTTGAGTCACCGTCACCTGAGCACTGCAACCTGCAGACAAAAACAAACCATTCATTAATCAGCAGGAAGAAATGAGAGAAAAGGTAAAACATCGTGTTTGAAACGTTGCTGAGAGACTGAACCTGTAAAACAGCAGCAGGCCAGAGTCCAGATGAGGATGGTGATGAGAGTCATGGTGGTTTCTGCTGAGTCCACTGACAGATCTGAGTCCTGCAGTGTTGAACTCACAGGACTATAAACCTTCTCAGATCTCTGGAGGATCAGCTGACGATGCAAAGCCTCCTCTCTATGGAAATGATTTCTCTGCTCTCAACAGACTGAAGGAGACGTGGGACACAACATCAGGAGAAATGCTGCTTGGATTTACACTAAATATCATCACAGTGGAAGAGAAGAAAACAGATTTTACATGATTGGATTTTGAACATCTGGATTAAAATGGTGTCACTTTGTTTCATGCAGTGTTTTTTTGACTGGATTTGTCCACAGGGTATATAGAGAAAAAATATAATTTATTATTTATTGTATTAATTATTTTATAATGATTTCTTTATTAAATTCTCATATCTGATTTCTATTTTCTACATCTTTACAGTTTCTCAAAAATAATTTCCAAATCATGAACTTACTCAGTGTGAGTCATGCAAAATACCTGTGAGGACACCTGTCTTTATGAAACTGAGAGAAGCAGAGGAGGTGGAGCAGGTTTGATCCCCATGTGGACTGATTCAACACGTGTAGTGTCTCAACTGGAAATTCATCTTCCTCCTCAGCCTCCGTCTGCTGTGGCGTCCCTCAAGGTCCTATACTCGGCCCACTTCTCTTCTCCATCTACCTGCTTCCACGAGGCCAAATTATTTAAAATAACAACATTTCCTTAATGCTGACGATACACAAGTCTATCTCTCTGTGGAGCCCAATAACTACAACAAACTAGCCGACCTCAACAACTGCCTCACAGATATCAAGTCCTGAATGGCCACAAACTTTCTCCAGCTCAACGAAAACAAAACCAAAGTCATACTATTTGGTCCACAGCACCCAACCCAAAGCATTTCTCCCCATCTTGGACCATTAGCCTCCTCTATCAAACCATTCATTCATTTTCAACTCTTATTTCTTTTTCTGTTATGCTTATTTTCTTTTTGTTGCAGTTTTGTACTTTTTGTTTTGTGGTGAAGCATTTTGGATCAGTTTCTGCATTGTGTTGAAACTGTGCTATATGAAATAAAGTTGAGTTGAGTTGAGTTGAGCTGAGCTGAGCTGAGTAGAAACTTCAGACTCTCTTTGCCGTTTCTTTCTCTGAGAAGCTCCTTCAAGCTCTTGATGGTGATGAAGAGGTGCACACTGCCCTCTGCTGACACTTCAGTCTCACAACAACAACATGTTGGTGTGGTCGTGATTCAGATCTTGAATATTTTCAAGATCATGCTTCATCATCTCACTGTTCACATCAAACACATGTAAACACAAGTATTTTATACTGGTTTAACCTTTTTTGTCACTTTTCTCTTCACCGTGGTCAACCTTTAAACTGCTTTAAACTGGTTTTATATTATTCATGGTTTATTGCTCATCCTCAATTTAGTTTTATTATAAAGAACTTACAAAGAAGTGTTGTTACTGGTTACTGTAACATAATTGGGATGAACAAACACTCATCAAAACATAAAACATGAAGCTTATTCCAATTTCTAACTTTACTGCAAGTGAACCAAATTCAAACTGAAAATGTAATATTCAGGATATAACATGAAATATTACACTTGACCTTGTGGATGTTTGAATCAAATTTCATGACAAATAATCTCAGAGTTACTGAAACATTTCACTGAAAACCTCCAGTTCTTCTGTTCTTCTTCGTAAATAGGTCATGGATGAACCATCAGTTTGTAATGCATGAGGTGAAACAGTGTAATTAGAAATAAAACATGTGATTTACCTAAAAAAAAACATCATGTCATAAACAGTTTGGCTGAATTAAAAAAAAAAAAACCTTAAATATTCAGTATAATGTGTGTTTAGTTTGGTGAGGTGAGTGTCAGCTGTGTGTTCACTGGTCTGTGTCAGAGTCTCTGCAGTCTGAGGGAGGTTTTTGTACGACCACAAATCACCGTGTGAACACCAAGGCATCATCTATTTCATGGACAGACTGACAGTAATAAACTGCTCCATCTTCAGCCTGAACTCCACTGATGGTCAAACTGAAGTCAGAGCTGCTTCCACTGCCACTGAATCGAGACGGTGTTGTTGATTCAGGTTGGTTTACATATTTTATTAGGAGCTTTGGGGCCTGTCCAGATTTATGTTGATACCAGGACAGAAGATCAACACCATAAAGACTGTAAACAGCCTGGTTGGTTTTACAGGTGATGGAGACGGTGGATCCTGGAGTAAACGTCACTAGTGGAGGTTGTTGAGTCACCGTCACCTGAGCACTGCAACCTGCAGACAAAAACAAACCATTCATTAATCAGCAGGAAGAAATGAGAGAAAAGGTAAAACATCGTGTTTGAAACGTTGCTGAGAGACTGAACCTGTAAAACAGCAGCAGGCCAGAGTCCAGATGAGGATGGTGATGAGAGTCATGGTGGTTTCTGCTGAGTCCACTGACAGATCTGAGTCCTGCAGTGTTGAACTCACAGGACTATAAACCTTCTCAGATCTCTGGAGGATCAGCTGACGATGCAAAGCCTCCTCTCTATGGAAATGATTTCTCTGCTCTCAACAGACTGAAGGAGACGTGGGACACAACATCAGGAGAAATGCTGCTTGGATTTACACTAAATATCATCACAGTGGAAGAGAAGGAAATAGATTTTACAGGATTGGATTTTGAACATCTGGATTAAAATGGTGTCACTGTTTTGATGCAGTGTTTTTTGACTGGATTTGTCCACAGGGTATATAGAGAAAAAATATTATTTATTATTTATTGTAATTATTTATTCATAATAACCTATTTCTTATACTCTTATATTTATACTTTTTTTTGCAGTATTTACAATTTACAATTTATGAAAAATAATTTCTCAATGGCGAAATTATGACTGAAGAAGATCAACTGTTTCTTGCTAAAATTACAAAAAACATATAAAAGTGATACAAATTCATTAAGATTTAGTTTGGAATAGATTTGTAAATTAAATAGAGCATTAACTTTGGTGTTTTATCTGTAAATACAGTGAATAGTCAGTGGGTAGATGCTTGTTCTCAGAGCAGGAGGTTTTTGTACGGCCGCTTCATGACTTTGTATCACTGTGGTACACTTTTGGTGGAGGAACCAAACTCGTCGTTGACGGTAAGTACCAGAGATTTTTACACTGTACAACATATAAAATTTAGTAATATTTTAACTAATGAGACTTTGATTGACTTCAGTTATTGAATTTTATTCATAATTTTGTTATTAATAGAAAAAAAGTTTGATCTTACCTTCTGATGATTTTTCGTCTGCTTCAAAATCTTGAGCTGTAAAATGTTTAGTCTTCCAAAAAAAGGAAAAGATCAACGATTTCATTATGTTTTCATTCATCATTTTTAAATAATAACAGAGTTGAACTAAACCCTGATTCATGTTGAACACAAACATGATTGTATCAGTGAGAGCAGCTCAGCTTCGTGTTCACGCTTCATTTGTTTTACATGTAGAGAAAAGGAAGTGAAAGAGACAGATGATAAAAGTTTGAACTGTTTTCACACCAGTGAAGCTCAAACATATATAAACATATCAATAATCAATAATCAATACCAATCATCCTTTCTAGATGCATTGACACTTGAATCGTGTGTCTGATGCTGAGTGATTCATGAGAGCAACAGTAGAACAAGTTTGTCTGTTTCATCTGATCAAATAGAAGAAGTGACCAGTGTGTCATGTTTCTGTATCACCAAGCCTTCATTCTCCTTCCTTTGTCTTTTCTCTCCCTCCCTCCCTCCCTCCCTCTCTCTCCCCCTTTCTCTCCTCCAGTGGGGGTGACGCGGCCCACCCTGACCGTCCTCCCCCCCTCCAGAGAGGAGCTGCAGCAGGGCAGTGCCACACTGGCGTGTGTGGCCAGCGGAGGCTTCCCCTCAGCCTGGACGCTGGGCTGGAAGGTGGGGGGCAGCAGCAGCTCCTCGGGGGTGTCACGCAGCCTGGAGGTCCCGGGGAGTGACGGCCGCTACAGCTGGACCAGCACCCTGAGCCTGTCTGCAGACCAGTGGAGGAAGGCGGGCTCAGTGAGCTGTGAGGCCACTCTGAGTGGACAGAGCCCTGTCACTCAAACCCTGGAGCCTGACCGCTGCTCAGAGTAGAGCTGCAGCAACACTTCCTGTCTGGAAACCATGCTGCTGCTGCTGCTGCTGCTGCTGCTGCTGCTGCTGCTGCTGCTGCTGCTGCTGCTGCTGCTGCTGCTCTGACACACATCTGGATCAAGCTACACATCTCCTCTCTGCACACATTTCTGCAGCTCTCACAGCTCCACTCAGTGTGTTAGTCTGCATGTTGCTTTCTGATGCTGATCCTCTGCATATTCTGCTTCATGTTCATCACTCTCTGATTCATCTGAATCTGGAAATACTGCATTTAATCTTTTGAATAAAACAGTGTGTTATAATAAATCAGTGTCTCTGTGTTTTAATATAAAACTTTAGAAAAAACACTCTCTGGCTCATTCCACTATCATACATGATAATATATTACTAATAAAGGAGCTTAACCCTTAGATATAGGCCTACAGTAAACTGGACATTTTCACAGATGCTGTTTAACATTTACTACTACTTTTATCTAATTTAAAGTAAGATAATATAAAGATGAATTAATGAAAAAAAAAGTCTGACTTAAACTATAAATGGAAAGGTGTCAGTGTGTTTCAGTTGTATTTATGGTTCATTGTGGTTCTGCTTGATGACTCTTGTGTTGTGTTCACTGGACCAGTTCTCAGTCTGTTCACCAGCCCTCTGCAGCTGCAGCAGCTGTTTCACTTCCGTCAAACTGAAGGAGGTTTTTGTACGGCTCTAAATCACCGTGTGAACACTCCACTACCATGGTAACCCAGACAGTAGTAATCTCCAACATCTTCAGCCTGAACACCACTGATGGTCAAAGTGTAGTGAGAACCAGACCTACTGCCACTGAATCGAGACGGAGTTCCTGAGAATCTAGTTGATGCTCTGTAAATCAGGAGTTTTGGAGCCTGTCCAGGTTTCTGAAAGTACCAACTGAGATCATCACGAATATCTGAACTCCCTGTGGCGCTGATGGTCACAGTCCCTCCAAGACTGACTGACTTGGATTTGTCTGATTGAGTCAGAAAGTTGTTGGCAGAAGACTCTGAAATGAGAAATTAAACATTAATCTCAAGAATAAGTGTCACATTATAGCAAATTAAGAGAATTTGCTGAATTAAAAATGTCAGATAAATATTAAAACCTTCTCACCTTGACTCAGAAAAACCAACACGACCAGCAGAGTTGTTGTTGGCGACATCATCCTGATGCAGTTTTCAGTGTGAGGCCACGAGAACAGTTCAGACTCTCTGTGACAGAAGAACTTAAACTCTGAGGAGCAGTGATGCGTATGAGTCATGCAAAATACCTGTGAGGACACCTGTCTTTATGAAACTGAGAGAAGCAGAGGAGGTGGAGCAGGTTTACTGATGTGAATCGGTCCACACGGCGACATTTAGAAACTTCAGACTCTTTGCTGTTTCCTTCTCTAAGAAGTTCCTTATGGTGATGAAGAGGTGCACACTGCCCTCTGCTGACACTTGTATGGTATTGATTCAGCTCTTGAACATTTTAAAATTCATGCTTCATCATTTCACTGTTCACATCAAACACACTATTTTATACAGTTTTATCTTATTTTTAACAAACCTCCCTGTCACTTTTCTCTCCACCATTGTCAAACTGTAGTGTATGTTGTTCAGACTGTGGCCCAAAAATATCATTATCCTACATTTCACTTCCTTATAATAGGCTACTTACTGATCATGAAACAAAACACATAATGTCATGTGATCAGGTCACATGTGCTTGTACGGCCAATCTGTTCAGAATAAATACCTTTCCCTTCACACAATCTTTCTTTGTCTGTTTGACTTCATGTGTTGCTAATATAGAACAAGGTCAGCCGTATAATTGAAATGATCTCTTCCTGTTTACAGCAAATACTTAACACATCTATTCATTAAAGGAAAGCAAGCTCTTCTTTTGCAGATGTTTTTGACAAATATAATCATCACCCACGGACCTACTGTATTGACCTGCATGTGTTGATAGGGACTCCTCTGACTCAGAATCTATCGATTACTGTATACCTCTCATTGGTAATGATCGTTTGTCCCATGCACATTAAAATAAATTCTCTTGACCCCACATTTCTTTTTGTTCTAAACATCTCGGGTGAGTTTCCACTGTCCTTCCACTGTCTCTTCATGTAATAGTGTGATTATATTCTGTCAGGGCTGAGTGTTTTTACTTTAGTTTAGACCATCTCAAACTCCTTGTCTCTGAAGATAGTTCTCAGTGAGGTAAATTGTTCACATGCTGCAGGATGATTTGAGGACTTATCATCCTTTTTAAATTGACTCACATTTGGGGTGAAAAACTGTGGCATTTTGTCAAAGCGTTGCGTTTCCTTTCTCTGTCACACGGTGGCACTCTTTCATTAGTATTTCTACAGACATATCTGCCATCACTGCCGGTATGACGCCCTGTAAACCTCAGTATGTCCTGAATGCAGACTCTCATAACTGTTCACAACCAACCACTACACACTAAAATGAAGTCAGCCACTTCTTATCTAAAACATAAGCGCATATAAACTCTCAAAGATGCTTTTTTCCCCTTTAATTTCTACAATTTTGAGTACATTTTGCACTGTAAGGTACAAACACTATACACATTCAAGCTTTACCATCAGATCAGGTACTGTATAAGTATACTTTAACAACATTTTTATACTCTGGCTTTTGACAAACTCTCCATTTCCATATATTTCAGGTCATTTAAATGCATCATCTAACATAAACTTATCACAGTTTGAATGTAAAATACTGTATATAATTCTTAAAAATCTGAAAATCTTAGTCTGACATGAAGTGAGGATGTCAATTGATTTATAACAGCAGCTAAATACCCTGAATGTGACATGTAATGGAGCTGTCGGTGTCTGAGGCAGGATCAGTCATGACAGCCGGCAGCAGGAGGCCACAGCAGGAAGCAGCACAGAGATAACATTCATCTGCATAAAAGAGTAAAAACAATTAATCATTAATGGAAATAATATTCACTAAAGTTATAATATGTGCAGGAGTTACTAATCCCACTTTTAAGTCACTTTCAATTGTCTTTGTTTTTTTTTTTACTTTTTCTATTTATGATTAAAGAAGTGGGGGGGGGGGGAACAGATACCTCCATCCGCTCCCCCTCCCTGACACACTATAAAAATAAATAAATAAATAAATAAATAAAAACTCCTGACATTAATTATTTGCTATTTTGCAGGCAGGAGTCTGCCCTTTTGCTAAAGCGAGTCATTTATCCCCTTCGCATGATGCCTGAATCAAGTGAACAACACAGTGATGAAGATAATGATGTTTCCCTTGCAGCTCGTCACCAATCCAGCACCGATTTTTTATTCACAATGAGCGCAGGGGAAATTAAAACACTTAAAGAGAGAGTGAAGCACGCAGACAAGTCACAAACAGCTTCGCTATAATAGTCAAGTGCTTTCCCCATCCACAGGTTGTCGTGGTAACTGTCAATCTCCCCCCCCCCCCATGCTATAGGAGCGGGGCTTGATGTTTCAGCTCCATCTGATGAGCAGAGGGACTTGAAAGGAGTCAGTTTTCATGTAAAACAGGGCTGCCAGTGCCACATCAACAACAAATTGCTAATCGCTTCTCCACTTCTGAGCAGGAACATCAATAAAGAGAGGCTCTGATAACAACATGGTTACCTGAGGAGACCTTTTTTACCTTTGATCTTCCTGAATGATGCTTAATGACAGAAAAAAAAACCTGCATTTGTTTTCTTTGATAATGTAAAAAGCTTTTTCTGCATCAAGGGGACTTGGGACAGAAATTTGTCATGGCAGTGTTTGCTTTTAGGCGAGACATCCCTGTGGTGGAAAAAGTACTTCCTCTTTGTTTCTACTCTGGGAAAATCTCCAAAGGGAACATTACTGGAGTTTCTTTTATAGACTCTTACCGAGCTCTGGGTTTTTTTTTTTTGTTCATGTACTCATCCTCTCCTCTCTGTCATGTTTTTCTTTTACTGTTATTCTGTGTATTCGCCAGTTCTGTAAAAAGCCTTCGGGGGTGGGGGCAGAGGGGGCGGAGGGGGGGAGATGTGAGGATGAGGAATCCAACTCTCACACAATCCTGTTTCTGTCAGGGCTGGAGTGGCTGGTGGATGCAGAGATGAAAAAGAAAAAAAAAATTGAAGAAAAATCTCATGGGCATTTGCTCTTGTGTCACGGTTTCCCAAGAAAAAATACCAGATTGTACACGAAGGTGCACGCACGTCTTTCATCCTCACAAGACCCCCACTAAGAAACTCTTTTAGATCCAAGATGATGAGACTGCTCATGTCATTTAAATAAAAGTGGTATTATTATTATTATTCTCTCAAATGACACACAACTGGGAAAATTACAGCACATTAATGCACCTTTTAAAGAATAATAACGGTCGTGATTGACAGAATGATAACAGCTCCTGAGGACGAGAACTTCTTCAAACAATGTTTTTGCCCTCGAATGAACAAAAGGAGTTTTTAATTCACAACTTATAATATATTACAAGAATATTTAAAGTGGAATGGATTCAACTGGCATCTTATGTGCTACATTGGACAAATTTGCATATTAATCTATGGACTTGACAAATTAGATGGTCTTTTATCACAGACTTTTGCTAATGGTTGTGGAGTTCCCCCTGGGTGTATTGGGCCCCTTTCCATTGTCTTTTTACATGCTCCCTCTTAGAAATTGTATTATTTGAAACAACCACAAAGATCATTGCGATGTGCTGTGGCTGATCACAGATATTTTGATATTTAATATTGATTGTGGAGTTCCACCTGGGAGTGTATTGGGCTCCTTTCCTTTGTCTTTTTGTATGCTCCCTCCTATGAATGTTACTTAATTGAAACAACCGCAAAGATTATTGTGACACACATGGCTGATACATAATTATATATCACTGAATGCTCGCTTATACCATCATCAACGTATCAGCATCTTCTTTCAGGATTGTGACCGACAGAGAAAAGAAACTCAAAATTGTACAAAACTAATCTAAATTCAATAAAGGTCTTTTATTACCACCGTCAATATGGGATAGATTGTAATAAAATATACAGACTTTGCTTATCCCGTGTATTTTCACGTATTAGCGCCATCATTAAGCCAAACTTCTTGTTTTGTGCTAATGTTCTTGGTTTTATTGTTATTTCTGTGATGTTATCAGAAATTAACTCAGTGTTACTGCTTATTTAACATTTTTATTTTCTGCTTTGTTTTTAGTTTTTGCTTCATGTTGTGCTGACATTTTTTCTAAAGTGTCACCAGCGGGAGCTACTTTTATTCTTAGCCTTTCACTCTCTATAACATATCAATTATCCTTGATTATTGGACAGCATGTGGGCAGCCCCCCCCCCCCCCCCCCCATCCCTTATTATATCATGCTCTAAATACCACCAGAGCCCTTTCTTCCTCTACCTTTGTAACCATCCATTCATTAGAGCCGAAGCTCCAGAGTCACTTTAAAGCCTCTCGATCCGTCCGTCTCTAACACTTCTTCATGACACCTCACATCTTTCCTAACCCCATGCTGTGATGGTAGCACCGGTTTCCTAGCAACCAGCCCTCTTAGTGGAGGTGACAGCATTTGAGTGGGCACCCTCACCTCTCCACATACAGCCGCCCCCCACCCCACCACAACCATCATCGCCACTACCACACTCTGCTTGGTGCACTTCGATGGGGTCACTGCATGTGTCTGATGATCAGCATGAAATTCATATTTGAGTGAATGAATCGCTGTGTGAGTATCTCTAGTAAAGCAGGTCATATATATAGTTCAATTATTCTTATTAATGAACCATACAATGAGATAAAAGTTGTTGTTTTTTTAAATGTTGTCCACAATGATAAATGACAATACAGTGTAACAGTAGCACCAAAAGCCATTAAAAGCCATTAAATATTAGGTATTTAACTATATTAGTTACCTTTTTAAAGTTACCTACCTGTTAGCTGCCATAAGTTACATTTAAGTAGGCAAAACAACTGCAGTAAACAGCTGGTAGTTATGTAGCAAAACTCACAAATGGCTCATTCAAAGCAACCTAAAATCAGGATCAGGATATACTTTATTGTTCCGGAGGGGAAATTTGTCTTGGACAACAGTGCTACATCAGCTGCATTTCATAAAAAGTAACACACATGATAGTTTTAAGTAACAACAGGAGACAAATGAAGATAAACAAGGTATATATACATGGAGAGGAACATTGACATGAATTGCACTGACCCCCTGGATGAAATTACCCGCTTCAAATCAATTGCACTGAGAGTTAGAGAAAAAGTGACAAGTGCATAGAAAAGGGTAAAAGACTCTTAATAATATGTTTTATATTGAGATAAAAGTGAAATATGTGCTGAAGGAAATACTTTAAATTGCCAAAAATACAACGTTTTGCCCTAAATATTGTGTATCCTTCTCTCTTTAGAGTAACTTAATGATACAGGGCATAATGATTGAGCCTTGTCTTGACTGAACCTAAGTATTTTAGTGTCTCCACGTTGAGATTAAGGCGTTTTGATGGTTAATTCAATGAAATGGCATTTGTCCCCATTGAGCAGATGCATGCCTTTCAGCTATTGAAGTTTTTTGAAGCATGATGTGATTATTTTTTAAACATTTCATATGGCTCCACCATATGGCATTTGTTGACTTATCACAGCTTCCGGTCCAAGTTTGCTGTGTTTGCTTGATTGGATTTCACGTGTTGAATTTACAGGATATATAATTATATATATATATGTTAATCTAAAGAGAGACACTAAGGGAGAGATCGGGACCACCCAGCAGAGTCAGATCATGCGCTGTGCTCTGACATATTGCTGACACGCCACACGGCGCTGATCCCTCTGAGGTCTTGAATGTAAATCACATCACGCTGCGCTCACATTTGGGCTGGCTGCAGCCTGGAGCCACAGCGATAGAAAAAAAAAAAAAAAATGACGTGACTTGTTGACGATGCTAAATGGCAGCACTTGAAATAGCCTACCTGCCACAGCCCGCGCGCTGCACCCACTTGCTGATAGGACCGCGACCCCATTAGCAGCGTTTCAGCACCGCGGCGCCGTGGACAGCTCCCTGCGCCCTCTCCACCCACAGGACGGCGCATCTTTACGCACGAAAAGTGGAGCTCAAGCTACAATAAAGACATAGATTTTGTTTGTTTGCTGTTTTTTTATTCACTTTAAGGACCTCTAACTTCACAGAGATGGATATAGATCGACCAGCAAACGTCTCCTTTTTTGATTTCGTCGGGGGAACTCAGCTTCTCGGAGGAGGGGAGACCAGGACAGCCATCCCAGTGCTCCTGATCGGGATCTGCGTGTCGGGAGCAGTGGGGAATTTGCTCGTTTTGCTGATTTTCATTCGTGACTTCAGGAGCGGGAAAGGCTCCGAGGTGAAAGCGCTGCTCGCCTCTTTGGCCTTCACGGACCTGGTCATCCTGTTGCTGTGCGCTCCGGTGCGCGCCGTCACCTACTACAAGCAGACCTGGACTCTGGGGAGTTTTGTTTGCAGCACCACGGACTGGTTCCAGCACTCCTGCGTGGTTGCAAAAACTTTAATCCTCGCTGCCACCACCAGAGCCAAGCACACTGTGGCCCCCAGCCCCGCCGCGGGGGGGGGCCTCTACACGCCGACGTGGATCCACGGAGCCCTGGCGTTCATCTGGATTGTGTCTATGCTGTTTCCGATCCCGCAGATGCTTTTCGCCTCTTTGCTCCAGTACGGCCGCAGCACCATCTGCGTCTCCGAGATGCCGGTGTGCGCGTCTGACTTCATGAGTTTGTTCTACAAGATTTACCCGACGGCGACCTTCGTGGTGCCGGTCATCTTCACGCTCGCCTACTACACCAAGACGCTGCACACGGCGGTGAACCACGCGCCCAGCCCGCAGCACCAGAGCAAGGTGACGCTGGTGTTGCTGTGCCTGAGCGGCGCGCTGGGGCTCATGCTGCTGCCGGAGTGGGGCACTTTCACCTGGATCAGACTCGGCTACAACAAACCTCCAGTGGGTCTGATCATCTTCGCGCAGGTTCTCCTTTACGCGTGCAGCTCCGTGTCTCCGGTGATCCTAATGACCATGTACGACGACGTGCGCCAAGGACTGATAACCATCTGGTTCATCGCCACCTGCAGAAGCTCGAAGCAAGTCTCCCATGGCCACAAGTGTCATCCTCCTCATCCTCCTCCTCCTCCAACAACAACGACAACGACGACAATAACGGAGGAAAACGGAGCGGAGATCGGCGCAAACGCGGTGGCCAACGCGGTTTCGGACGCGGAGAAGGAGAAGACCTTCCCGGACGTGGAGCACTTCTGGACAGGACGCAGGAATACCAACGTGGAGGAAGAGCAGGACCCGGTTCCGTGGGAGAGAGAGGAGAAAATGTTGTAGATGTGAAAGTGTCTTTTATTATTATAATTATTATTATCATTATTATGAATATTTTGTTTTCAACTTCTTCTCAGCAGGTTTCTAGTTTGTTGACCCACAGTTCAGACCCTCGTTTGAAAGGCTACATTGGCCTGTTTGCTGTCGTGAGGTTGATTAGATGTAAAAAAAATAATAATAATAATAAAATAAAATAAAAACTTGAACACTATCATGTTTTGATGTTACACATGTTTCTATTATATCTACTTTGAATATTTGTTCTCGCCTGCAGTCTGGCTGCACAGTCCAGTATAGAAAACCTTTATTAGAGGAAGTTTGTACAAATGTGAATCTAATGTAAATATCCAGGAAACTGGAGCATCAGAGGGTTTGTTGTGATTGTGTATGTGTGATGCATAATAACATGGATATTAAAACCATTCTCAAATAAGGACTGCTCTGTTGCTGTTGTGTGTGTGTGTGTGTGTGTGTGTGTGTGTGTGTGTGTGTGTGTGTGTGTGTGTGTGTGTGTGTGTGTGTGTGTGTGTGTGTGTGTGTGTGTGTGTGTGTGTGTGTGTGTGTGTGTGTGTGTGTTTTTAACCCCCATGCAGGCTGTGAAACACTGAGCCGTACCTTAATCACGGATAAAGTACAAAACCAACATCAAATCTCTCCATTTAATTCAGGATGTTGTGACATGAAACGAACAGAGATCATTTCTCTAAATTAAATTCACAACTAATCCTGCTGCATATTTTAGGTCAAGTCAGTCAGTCAATCATTTTTTTCCCCAGTGCAAAGCAAAGCAGAATCAGGCTCCTTTAGAAAAAGAGGTGGTGTGAAATCTGAATGTGCAGGACTCATTACTTTAAAGTGCACTGTTGCATGATGAAGTTTTACACATTCAAGATCTGGTGGAGAAGGTGCTCAGAGCTTTGGGTTGAATTAAAGTTGCAGCATAACACACGCACACACAGTTTCAGGTTGGATTCATAGTAAACATCTTATAAATGGTTTATAACACATGTATCTGGTAAAACACAGTTTTAATTGTATAAAATCTTAATGAATTGTCGATAGATACTGTACATTAATAAACACACAACATTGTCTTTGTATCTGCTTAGATGTTCTTCTATGAGAATATATTTAGTATAATTATAACTGTGTTTATTGCTTTTCATTATCTACTACATGTCATGTCTTGTTTGGGATTTACACAAATAAACAATTTTATCTGGTTTAACTTCATTTAATTGTCACTAAACTTTTATATAAATATATATATACCAGAGCCAGTCAATATTAGAAATTCTCTGTACACCAAGGTGGAAAGTAACAAAGTACATATACTCAACTACTAATTATTTGTAGCTTAGTAGAAATTAGTTATGATATTATAAGGTAACACTTTATTGACCCCTGTGGGAAATTCATGTGTCAACCATGAATTAATTAGTGAAATTTGTGCTTTTAGCAGCATTACACATAAATTAATCAGTAATTTCATCATGATTTAATCATGGGCCATTTTTGCATCATTATCACTTTTTTTATATACCTGCTCATTATGTATTACCTGTATTACTTACCAATGATTAACGGGTCAGTTTAGGTAAAGTTTTATTTTCTGGTGACCTCATGGTTCAACATGAATTTCCTTAAAAGAACAAGACAAAGACACATTTCTTAATACTTGTATTTCCCCTAAACTTAATGAGAACAGTATTAAGACGTGGATGGTCAGATATGATCATCATCATCATCACATCATGACCTGCATACGTCTGCAGTCTTACCTTTCAGTGGTCGTGAAGAGAAACCTGCTTTTAGACATCTCTGTGTTTACCAGTAAAGCAGCGGCCGCCCGTGGCTCTGACGCCCCAGCAGATGTGACATTTTAGTCTGCCTGAGTGAAAAGAAAGGTTACAGGTTGAAGAGGAGGGGATAAAAAAAACAAGCCTCTAAAGCTCCTCTGTATGATTGTGCTCCTGCACATAATTTATTCATTGACAATAGACCATGTCTCTGAATGTCTGCGCTGGGGTCACTTGT
Organism: Trachurus trachurus; assembly: GCF_905171665.1. Taxonomy (NCBI): domain Eukaryota; kingdom Metazoa; phylum Chordata; class Actinopteri; order Carangiformes; family Carangidae; genus Trachurus; species Trachurus trachurus. The sequence continues at coordinate 7,409,742 of NC_139907.1, read as the reverse complement.
TTTTTTTTTTTTCATTCAGTCATTCACTGTGTGTTTTGTGAGTTCTCCTTTTATCAGAGGATGCTAGACTTAATAACAGACGTTTCTTTTCAGCCAATCAAGCAGAGACGCGCATTAAACAGACAAATTAATTCTTCCACATTTTGCCCTCTGACATTCTTCAAGTGTTAGAGATGATGTCCTGCTGACAGCCGCGTGCTGAGAGACTTCCAGAGAATAAAGTGTGACCTGGGAGCATGTAATGATGAATACCTTAATAAATGCCACAATGAAAACACTTAAGAGCTGAAGCCTGTTATTTACAGCTTCATAACATGATTTGTGTCATTTTTAAAGGCTTCTTGTGTCTGTTAATAGGAGGTTTGTGTGTTGTTTTGCATCCTCTTTTCTGTTAATTTTGTGTTTATCTGTTGTCATTTTGTATCAGAATAACCCTTTTTGTGTCTTATTAGTTATTTTGCAGCTGGTTTTGTGTTATTTTTCAGATGACGCCCAGAGGCCCCTCTATCCATTGGGCCTATTGCATTGCATTATTCATCCACAGAGAGGTCCAAGAAGAAGCAGTAGGAATTATGGTTTACAGATAATAAATGAAGATCCCAGGAGGGAAATTTGTTTTTATAGCCTAAAGCACACCCATATGTCACAAGAAATATGTACAAAAGCAAAATATGTAGGCCAATAATTGAACATTTGGCTGAATAAATAAAAGTCTGCATATATAATCATGAATAACATTTTTTTATCTAAAATGCTGACTACATCTTGTCCTTTTGCAGCTACAAAAAGCATGTCGTTTTGAATGAAAAGTGAAAGCAAGGACAACAAGTGCTGTTCATCAAAAGTTAAAATATGAGCACTCAACAAAATAATAGTGTTTACATCCCGATTGACAAACACATAAAATACTCAAACAGACTGGATAAACCCAAATCAAAGGCTTTAGAGAAAAAGTTTTTAGCCCGACTAACTTAATCCTTCAAAGGACAGTGGCAAAAAGGACCTTACATGACGACCAGGCCGTTTAAGGCTTTGTAGAGAAGCAGAAAAGTCAAATTCACAGGAAACATGTCGGCCAAGGCTTCAGCTACTCAACTGTTTTTTTGTTCAATGAGATTTTAAAGGAACCATTTGTACGTTTTTGCTATCGCTGCATAGCTAACATCAAGTGTCACTCGTTCCTTTAAGAGCTGTGTCCAGTAACCGTCACCTCAGTTTTCGGCCCCAATGAGACAATCTTGTCATTTTCCGATACCAAGCCACTGTATCGTCCAACGTTCCCTGAAGAATATGTATTATAACTTCTTGAGGTGCACTTGGGCAGATGCCATCTTCCATTAGCTAATTAGCATTAGTTGATTCATTCATCTCATCTCACTATTGCTGGATTACACAAGAACAAGAAACACCCTGACAGTCACTATAACTTAACATTTCATCGTTACTTTGCAGATAAGCTCGTGCAAACATCAATTTCTAAGTTGATTTGATACAATTTGATATACTGTTTGCATGCATTGTGTGTTTATGTCTGTTATTTTCCATTTGCAATATGTGGTAAATTCCATAGCTGAAATGTATTGACAGTGACTTCTTACAGCTGCTCTTTCTGTGCCGCTGCCTTTATAGGTTAAAACTCCAACAGAGATGTGACCTTTAACCCTTAACGGTGTTTGTGAACTGAGCTGTTCAGCACCACCACTGTTCGCACTTATAGTTCAGGCAGCAAAGGATTAGGTCAAGTATAGGTCGAGACAATTTCTTATTACGAAGAGTGATCTGTGCAAAGTTAACTGTCTCCTTGCTGGTTCTTCATCCCTGTACAGCCGTGTTTCTCAACCAGGGGTACTTGGACACCCAGTGGTACTCGGTGTAATTGCAAGGGGTGCTTAAAACCGATAAAACACCATTTTTATTGAGTGACCTTTATAGACACACACACCCTTTTATTGTGGCTTTTATTGTGAAATATTGCACAGGAAGATGGTGTAAAATTCAATAACGTGCAATGTTCAGCGTACAACAACTTAAAAAAATAAAATTTTCAACTTAGATTTGTTGGAATTTGTTATTAACGTTCAAGAAGGTTCATAATTTAGCTGTTTGTTTTCAGATATTATCTAATTGCCTTCAGAACCGTTATGCATTAATGAAATCAAAAAGGCTGCTTCTATTTCTGTCAAATTGGTTTGGGGGTCTCCATGGTTCGTTAAAAAAAAAATATGCAAAGTGTCCAGTGTATCGAAAAGGTTGAGAACCGCTGCTCTACAGGATGATACAGCTGTGATTGAATGAAAAGAAGGAGCTGTTTCCATCAAACATCCCCCCACGAGCCTATGAAAAAAAAAAAATAGGCCCAATTGTCAGAAACAGTCTAAGAAGCAACAATGAAGTCTGTTATGCAATATTGTGCAAAGCAGCCATAATGCTTAATAGGTTCTGCTTCACTTGGTCATATAAACATAATCGAGCTGCCTCTGGGGGATAAAGTCCATAAGGTCCCATTTCCACTTACGTCTGCTTCAGAGAAGAGCTGGTGCTCCTTTTAACATGCATGTAGTCAGATACATGAATGAAACCATCTCATTCATCATTCATGTATCACATAAGGGTTATATAGACGTCGCTAACTGATGAACTTAAATCGAACTCTGAACTCACGCTGCACTGGCTGTATATGAAATATACATAAGACTCTGTGTCCTATGGGAAAAAAGAGCGAGGTGTGATTTGATTTGATGGGTGACAAGGCTTCACATATTGTAAGGGACAAGTTTAAAGGTAGAAAATACCGACAACACACACACACAGAGCTGAATCACCATTAAAGCCTGAGCTGAAATATCTGAGTGGCATGAGAACCCTGTCATATTCCTTCTTGTCTTGTGCTGTGGTTTTAAAGCTAAAGGGCTCTGAAAAGAGTGCAGTCCGGCTCTTTTATCAAGACGTACGTGGTGTTTTTCCTCCCCACTCAGCCGTGATGGATTGTTGATGCTGCCTCTGGCTCTTTCTCTCTCTACCTCTTCCTCTTCCTCCCTCTCTCTCTCTCTCTGTGGCTTTATTTCGTCGCTCTATATCCTCCTTCCTACTAAGGAGGGTTTTTGAAAGGCCCAAGTCAAATAGAACCAGCGTTTGTTTCTAAACACGACCTCTGAGCTGTGTGGAGAGTGACAGAGGTCAGATTTCATCCCATAAAGACGCCCATAAGAGTTTAGTTTCATGTTTATTGTCTCTTGTGATTTCTTTTTATTTTATTTTGTATTTTTTATTAACTTTAGCTGGTTGGATTCAGTCATTTTCTATTTACCAACAGACAAAATACAAGAAGGAGAGGCAACGCTAGTTCGCTGATAATTAACTCTGCAGGTCAAAGGTGAGCAGTTCTAGCATCACATTTATAAAAGTTTAAATAATATCCTGCTCACATTTGTCACTTTTAACACTATTTGTTCTGTCTAAATGCCCCTGTGGCTGATTATATGAAGAAAAGAGCGCCATCTAGTTGCTGAAACATCAACAAACACCTCAACAGAGACGTCATAGGAGATGTACAAGCATCCTTATTGATCATGGAGCCATTTAAGTTCTACAGTCATCATGACATGACATGAGTTTGTAATTAGTTGATTAATAAATAATTCAGAGGTTTTGACGGGAACACTGCTCTAGAGTTACAAACGACACTGTGAAACTTCACAGGCTGAGTCATGCTCACCACCAGGAAGGGTAAATTGATCATTATGTGTAAAAAAATAAAAAATAAATAAAACAAATTGCTTCCTTTTAAAATCATACACTCTTTTCCGTTACTTCAGGTTTCACTCCAGATCAAAGGATGAAGCTGCAATTACTGTGCTTCCTGTACTTGTGATATTAAAAAGCAAAATGAGTGCTTGCTTTTTAAGATTAAAAAACTTGTATGTGACGCATCCATGAGTGGCTGTTTCATGAATAATGCAATCAGATATTAAGTGTTTTGCAGGTGTCATCGGGGGAAAACCTTTACATTCGAGCTGCGCATTTCGAACATCTTTAATCCCTGTTTAACCAACCTGCAGTGTAATGAACCAACATCCTCCCTGATGCCATTATCCTTCCTGGGATCCACTGGGATCCTCTTCATGTTGTTAACAAAGATGTGCATTAAATAAGATTACTGTCATGCAAAGACCGATCTCCTCTCAACTAACATCACTGGAGTTGGAGCTCATTTCACTCTGGAGACTTAAAGCAAATGTTGATTTAATACAAACTGTGTGTTTCTGTAAAACCTCATGCAACGTATTCCTCCTGTGTGAACAGTGTGTGAGTAAATGGCGCCACCTTCTGGTTTAAATTAAGCATAGGCATAAGATTTAACTTGACCCTGTCTGTCACATTCCTTTGGTGCTATAAAATTGTGTCTAACAATTAAGTTCAGATCATATAACTATAATGTTTTTATTACTCATCATATGTTTGAGGGAAAATCAGCTGCAAAAACAATTTGTTTTATTCTTTTATACTCTTTGATATCCCTTTACGGGAACAATAAAATATTCTTATCTTGTTCCCTTTTGAAGTCAACAGTTACCGGGCAAAAAGAGAAAGAAAGTATGGAAGCAATAATGATTGTGAAAACAGTATGAAAACCACATAGGGTTTTGAAACTTTAGCTAATCCACTATTCTGTATTTTTTAATGTGAATTGTTTTAATATTATTGGGGATATAATCGTTGTTTTATATTTCATAGATAAACAACAGAGTCCCACCCCTCCTCTCTCTGCCCATGTGAACGGATTAGGATCAGGGATTATTGACAGATGAAAACGAGCCTAGTCCAGATCCTGTCTAATTCTGCTGCCATCCATCCACAGAACAGCAAAGGTCAGAGTGTAGGGTCAAGATTAAGAAAGCCCCGCCCCTTCACAGCCTATCCTCTCCTCCCATTGGTCCGAGATTCGATTGACGGTGCTGTCGTCCAATAGGATTCGAGAACGGGCGGATTCGGCGGAACCGCTGCGCAGATGTGGTGACAGGCTACAACGCAGGTTTTAGTGAGAGCAGGAATAGCCGCTCGTAAAGAGTCACGGACAGCGGAGGCACCAAAACACGAAAGGTGAGTTATTAATTATCTGATTATCACCATAAATGAATCTAAAATAATCGTCTGTTTACATTTGTTTCATTTTTATTTCAGTAGGCTACTGTACAGTTGACAGTCAGGAAGCAGCCGTGACTTTTAGTTAGGTTGCATCGCATTTATCAACGTGAAGTATCTTGTACACAACTTTTAACCACTAATTCATAATAAATGCCACTTTTTAATTAATTTTTCCACAGTATATTTGTATTATTTACACGCAGGGGTCTGTCTCTGTTACCCCTGCTGTCTGAATAGGCATCTATTTATTCTATTTCACATTTTAAGTCAATTTTAACCCAATAATAGGCGTAAAAAGTACCTTTTTAGTGTACTTTTATATCATTTATAAACATATATCAACCTCCAGTGCCCCTGTTGTTCATGTATGGCCTTTGTAACTCACCACAGTCTTTCTAAGTCAGTTGTTTGTACCCAAAATAGGTTTAAAGCATGTTCCATAGCAAATATCTACAATTTACAGGCTAAGTATCAGTCATTACTGTCCTTATTGTTTGTGTGTAGCCTTTATCTAATAGTTCACAACCTTCTTGATTCAGAAAAACGTCTCGAAAACTTTCTTCATGCTTCAGCACATTCTCTCTCTCTCTCTACTACGTTTCTACTTTCACTTCTGGTAACTTGGCACCGACGTGCCTCGTGTCACTGAAGCAGATTTGAGAGACTTGAATAGAACAAGTGTGAGATTTTACTGAAGTACCAGATATGTTTTATGTTATGCATGAAATCTGAGCCGGACTCCTGGAGAGTCAAGGACACTCACAGGAAGGGGACTGTCCTGCTCTGTCCTGTCCTGTCCTGTCCTGCCAGTTTAGAGGTCATTCATTTAGCTCCGGCTTTTCATAATTTGCTGCTGTGACAAGGTGCCTTTCTCTCCCCTCGCACACCACCTGCCCTGCCTTGTTAATCTGCAGTCTCTCATCGCTTTACACTCAACATGCGTGCTTGAAAATAATACACACACACACACACACACACCTTTTCACAATCCCCCAGAGAGGCCTGAGTGTAGAGCAGCATATCTATCTATCTGTCTATCTACCTGGCAGGCAGGCTGTGTGAGCTAATGATACAATGAGGAAGACTTTGCTCTTTGGTTAGAGCCTCTGACATTTTTACCTTTCTGACTGAGACAAAGTCAAACTGCTACTGCTGCTGCTACTGCTGCTACTGCTGCTGCTTCTGTCCCACACGTACAATACAATACAAACCTTTAACTGTTTGACGTGGACGGTGGTTGTGTGACTGACAGGATATCCTGAGAGAGCGCCGTTACCCCCTCACTGATCCTGACAGCAGATTATGTTACCACCGGGCTGTTTGGGTACAAACAAAGTGGAGATGTATTAAAGTGTATTCAATACAAAAAGAGCTAAAGCAAGTGTGGTGGTGGAAACCTTGTGATCTTTTAAAGACACCTAGAGGCAGCTATTGGTTACAGTTATGGTAATTATGTAACGCCCCCATGCTTGTAGGTTATTGTCCATGTGGGCCGCGCATTTTTAATCCCATATCTGGACGCCAGTGGTGGACAGTAACGGAGTAAATTTACTTGAGTACTGTACTTAAGTAGCTACATATCCAGAGGATTTGTACTAGGATTTGTATTAGATTTCTTTGGTACTTATTACTCTTACTTGAATACATTTTTACTTTTACTCGAGTTAATTGGAAGGCTGAAAAGTACTCGTTACTTTCAGGTCTGCTCTTTTTTTCTTTTTCTTTTTTTTCTAAAATCCTATTGGACACAAGCTGTGTTTGTCAAAGAAGGAAACTCTAACCCCTAAAAGCAGCACATCAGTGCAGCTGGTTTCAAAGAGTTAATTATCAGAAACAAGAGTTAAAAGCTCCTTACATTCATTTAGAAAAAAATATAGTAATTCATTGATGTGAAAAATAAGAAATTCACTCTTAATCTTATTTTTACTTAAAGTAAATTTGAAAGCATGTACTTTTGGATACTTAAGTACCTTTAATAGCAAGTACTTTTTCACTCTTACTCGAGTAACATGTCGACTGAGCTACTTTTACTTGTAATGGAGTAAATTTTGACCAGTAGGCCTAGTATTTGTCCTCTTACTCAAGTGCTGGGGTTGAGTACTCTGTCCATCTCTGCTGGACGCATGTGTGAAGATGTGTCGTTTAAATCTATTGGGAACTAAACGTTGAAATCAAGAGAAGTCAGTCTCTATCTGAGCTGAAGCCCTGCTGTGTTGTGATCGTTCATCCCCCACGACCGCGACCGGAGGCGTGGTCCATCATATCTTTATGACCTTGACCATTAAGACAACGGCACGGTGGGGACCGACCGGGCCAGCTGGACTGAGACAGAAAATGAACTGGTGCATTTAAGGTCCTGTGACCTGTGGAAACTTTTTTTTTTTATGAAGCCAAAAGACAAAAAGATTTCTTCACAGCCTTGGAGACGTGGGAGTGTATGTATGTGTATGTGTGTGTTGTACTGTAGCAACACGGTTAAGACATTCATGCTGCATATTTTAAAGTTCAGATATTAAACTGGAGATGGAGGTGATTAATCAGTGACTAGTTCAGGCCTGTTCACCTTCTTCTCCTTTACGCCAAACAGCTGCAACCTTGAAAAGCAGGATTTTTTTTTTCTTTGTCTCTCCTTGAAAAAAGACAGAAAGGGTAGTGGCTCTGAAGTCTGCAGTGAGTCACATCCTAATGGAAAAGAAAGTACTTTTCCTCATAAATGTATTTGTTTCCCACTGGAGTGGTTGAGCTTCATTTTCACTTTCAGTTTCATTGCCTAAGAATAAAGAAATCCCCGTAATATGCCTGTGTGATCATCGCAGACAGCAAAGATCCAGCCTTCTTCTGTTGGTGGGTACTTTCTCATCTCATAGTGAAAAGAGAAGCGTCAGGTTTCAAACCGTCGTATCAGTGGTTGGGTTTTCTTCAAGTAGCTGCTCAGACTTCCTCTCACAGTTCAGTTCAAAGACATGGTGACCTGTCCAGGTTGCTGCTCGCCATCCTCACCCAGTGTCAGTAGGGATCAATTCATTAGCATAATTACACTGTAAAAACCTGGCAGGAGTAAAAACTAGTTAAGCCTACTTGGTCTTAATTAAATTAATTATTTTGTTTGTGTCCACATCTTGTTTCACAGATGTCGTTTGCCAGTGAGAAACTCTACAATGGATATCTGCGGCGGAAAATGCCAACGATCGCATCCAGAGTCAAAGTGAGGGAGATAATCGTCCACCTGCCGTGTTTGACTCTTCATGACCGGGTAAGTGTTGTTTAGATAATGTTAAAATAGCCTAATGTATTGGTTTAACTTGATTTTTTTTCTCAATAATATTGCCAAACACCGAAAAATACAAAAATACAAGAACAGAAACCTAACTTATCTTAAACCGTGTTAACCATGTTTATGTTGTCTAAACAGAAGGCGACACACTTGTGGTTGTGACGTGTTGTCAAATAATCACAAACCTAATAAGACATTTGATACCATGCTTCAGTCACAACCAAAAAACATATTTCATTCATATTTCACATATTTTTTGATAGGGATGCTGAATTTTGATTATTGCTTGACATTGATTTGTCAAGCAATAATTGATTTAGTTAATTATCTCAGGGGATTATTGTAACTGTACATTTTGAGTGATAAACTCCACTGACAGTTGATTGAGATGTTTCACGTTTGTTTTTCAAATTAATTGTCATTTTAGGAAAATATAGAGGCAAAAAGAGAGATGTATGGGAATCATGACGGCATGGTGCTACTCCTGGAGTGTCTGAGGAGGAGAGAGAACTGGCCCGAGCAGTTCATTGAAGCACTTGAGGCCTGTGAGCAAACAACTATGGCAGCTGAGATCAGAGCGGAGTACGATGCTCTGAGAGGAGGTCAGAGTAAGTCCGCAAGTTCATTTACCTGCTGCTGTACATTAAAATGCAATAATTTAATGCTGATGGAAGGAAATGCTACTAAAAGCCAAGTATGCAAATATCAATTGAGTTAAATGAAATAGAGTTTGCTGATCACTAGGGATGTCACGATAACTTTGTTTCACAATTATTTGCAGTATTAATCATAAAGATTCCTAAATACCGTCACTTTCCAAAAAACGATTATGCTGCTGTTATATCGGCAGATGTGAGCTAAAGGTAAATGCACAGATACTGGTCCATTTACCTAACGTAACATTGAATTAGTAGGAATATAAATGTTAGGGTGTCATTTGTAATAAAGAAAACGATTCAAATATAAACTTATAGATATAGATGGCAATTAATGATTTGAATATTTCAAACATTTCCCCAGTGGGCATAAAAGATCAAAGTCCAGGCATTCAGGTTGGTTTGGAAAAATTAAAAACCCTTTATTTTAATGGGAGAGAGTCATTAAAACACCAACGCGTGTCGGCTTGCGCCTTCCTCAGGGTGTGTGTTTCCCCTGGGGGATTAATAAATGGTCTTATATTCATAGATATTTCAAATATTTTGTGTAAATAATTAGAAATGTAGTTATATTTTTACTATATTTGATTGTATACATTCATAGTGTAAAGTTAATTAATGCATAATAATCATGATAATCGTAATACAGTGATTATTTCTCTGACAATGATTGTACCTAGAAAATCTATAATGGTGACATCCCTGCTAGTGGAACAGATCTGAAAGAAAAAGAAGGGGGAAAAAGAAAAGTGTCCACTGCTATTTGCTTGTTTGTTTACTTGTTATTATTAATTGTTTCATCATCTGTAATTTTTTGAAATAGTGTACAATATTGGTGTTGATATTAAGCCAATGCAATTATAACTATAGAAAGGGGCAGGTACCATAAGTTTTTCTTCATCCTGCTGCTTTTTGGTGATTATGTGTACATTATGAATGGAATAAATCGAAATGAAATGAAATGACCATGTTGTTTGTTTCGCTCTACGTAGCTTCCAGCCCCAGCTCTCCTTCAACGACAGCCGTCAGGGCGGACGTCCATCCTCCTCCGGCTGCCGGTCACCCAGACAACGGTGGAAACGCTCAGGCTCCTGTTGCTCCGCCCGCCGAAGCAGCGGCTCCTCCGCCGCCGGCTGCAAACCCCGTTCACCCACAAGCAGCAGCCGCTCCAGCACCAGAGGCCGTTCCTCCGCCTGAGCCCGCGTCACCTCAGGTCGTAGTGGTGCAGCCGACCCCGACGCCTCCTGCATCGCCTCAGACTCCACGCGGTTCAGTCGCCACACCTCCACCGCCACCAGCAGCAGCAGCATCACCGCCACCGCCACAGAGGGAGGTTCTCACTCACCAGGAGCCGGAGGAAAACTCTGAGTCAGACAGCCAGGAGTCGGAGTCGCTCAACTCTGTGGAAACTCCTGAGACGGACGCTGCTGCTGCTCCAACGACGGCAGCGGGGGCAGCCACCGAGGTCCGACCACCACAGAGCCCCTCGCCAACTCAGGCAGACTCAGACGTGACGGATGGATCCTCTTTCCTCACGCTGACCCCAGAGAGGCCGCCGGTCCAGGACAGCGCTCCTCCTCCGGGCAAAACACCTGCACCTGCTGTCGTCCTGGAGCCTGAAGAGACGTCTGAACCTCCCACTGCACAGGTAAATATCCAATACAATACAATCCACTTTTATTTACAGTATATAGCACGTTTTAAAAACAACAAGGTTACCAAAGTGCTGCACAACAGATACACAAACAGTAAAATAAATAAAGTTAATGTTAACATACAGTAAATTAAAGCAGAAGTAAGCGATCCGGTCGTTTTGGCTAACTTCTTGTCAGCCGATGGAGTTAGCAGTCCCCGCCCTCGTCATGGATCTATTGGTCCTCGTCCCTATGTCACCACATTCACGCGCATCCCTTGGCTGCACACAGAGGACCGCCCCTTTATGCCGTTCTCTCTCCTCATTGGATAAAGGTTGTAGGATACAAGGAAGGTTTTCTCTTCGGCTCAGAGCAGAGCAGAGTGACTGACAGACCCGTGTTTCAGACCAAACACTCTATATAAGTGATTGCTGTCGGAAGATATAACTATTTAAGACTTATATTAACACAAACATTCCGCTTACTTCTGCTTTAAAAGCATATAAAAACACTAAGAAGATCAGATAAAACACTATAGAGATATAAAAATGCAATAAAAGACAAACATAGGCCACACATTTCTCATGCTGTATAAGGAGTCAAAATGAGTTTTAAGACGAGATTTAAAAGTATCCAGGGTGGGGTCCATTTTAATATCCAACTATATTAGAACATCTACTTTATATAGAGACGTACTCACCCAAATTTGACTTTTCAGAAACAGTTCAAGATTCAAGATTCAAGAAATGTATTTAGCCATTTTGTGCACAGACAAGCTGGGTACAATAGAATTTTTTTGTGCAGAGTCCCCGAGGAGTCAGACTGAGTTAAAAGAGTTAAAAAGTTTAGAAAGAATTTTAAAGGAATTTTGAAGTCTAGGCAAAAAAGACAAAGAAAACATCAATAAATAACATAGATAAATGACATTGAAGAATAACACACAGAAAAAGCTGCCAAAATATGTTATATTCACAGAAATTTGAATATAATGTATGTAAGGTCCATTAAAGTGCAAAAGTGGCAGTGATGTCCGTGGTGTAACAGTTGTATTTACTTTGCGTTTGCCATGAGTCTCACTGTGGCTGTTGTATAAGCGTGTTCGTTGTGTGATTACATGTATGCAGTCTGCTCGGTTGTGCGTTGATTTCTGTTTTCCAGTTATGTACAGTAAAAAACAGAAATCATAAATATCACAAGGTAAACTATAAAAATACAGCGTTACACATCCTTGATGTGTCAACACAGCGGCTACCAGATGAGTCTGTGTTGCAAAAGTTGAATCAGGTTTCACTTTTTTTTGCCTTGGGAACCTGAATTGTTTTGCCATCAGCGCCCTGTTGTTGTTGTTGTGTAGCTGAACTGGCTCCATGAAGTTGTTTCTGTTGTTTTCACAGCCAATATTTACATAAACAAGAGGCACAGGATGTTTGAAAGTACACAGATGTTTAATATCACAGAAAAGTCAATTTCCAGTAGTAAAAAGCCCCCAAAAGTATTGAGTGCATACTGTATAGATGGACATACTTTTCAGAAGGCCAACATTTCCATATTAAAAATGCTTTTTTAGATTGGTCTTTTGTAATATTCAATTTTTTTAGATACTTAATGTTAGGACGTCATTAAATATAAGTCATAATCATTACAATTAAAATAAATTAAATAAATAAAGACATGAAATGTTCCATTCTGTGTGTAATGGATCTATATAATGTATTAGTTTCACTTTTTGATATTGAATTACTGACATAAATGAACTTTTCTATGATATTTTAATTTATAGAGATGTATCTGGATGTTCTCCTTTGTAAAAAATCTCACGTGACATTGTTTACTCCTGCAGGTTATTACCAGCAGCCCACAGAGGGAAACAGCAGCAGCTACAGTCTCCCCGCTGCCTGCAGCCGCTGCCGTTGGGTTTGACGCCTCAGTCGATGACGATACCTCAGTGTGCATGAGCAAACCTGCCCAACTCATCAGCTTCCAGCCACAAAACCATAACAATCCCCCTGTCCCCGTCCCTGCACACAACCCGCCGCCGGCTGGGCCTTACTCCGGCGACAGTGAGCGCCTGGAAATAAGCGAAGCCGCTGCATCGGAGGCTGTAACCACTGCCCACGTCCCCGTCGCGTGCCAGGAGAACGGCATCGCGCCGAACCACAACAACGAGCCGGAGGAGAACCACTACGACTCTGTCTGCGGAAGCTCGGAGGTGCGGGTGATGGTGGGTCACGTGTCCGAGGAGCCGTCCATCCTCAACCTGGACGTCCAAGTCTCAGCACCACAAGCCCAAATCGTCAACGGTGAAGCCGCCAGAGAGATCTCTCTTCCTCCTCCTCCTCCTCCTGCAGCCTCCTCCTCCTCCTCCTCCTCTTCCAACACCGCTGCTGCTGCTGCTGATACCGTATCGAGTTCAAACGCAACCTCTGGTCGGTCCGAGCCGGCGCCAGCTGATATCACTCCGGAGAGGAAAACACTGCCAGATTCGGAGGAGACAGAGAAGCCGGCCTCTCACGCCCTGCCATCCAAGTATATCATGACCGCAGCAGGTGTGGGCGCCTTTGCACTGCTGATGGCGTGGAAGTTTAAGAATTAAGAGGATTTAAAACCTTTCAAATGAGAGGAGAAGGATTAGGCTTTAAGGCTTTTAAAAGAGGGTCTTGCAGGTAAGGTGCCTTATTGTGGTCGTTGGACTGGACCGGCATGAGGCAGCTGTTTAATAATTATCTATCGTGTTATAATAGCTGCAAGACCTTTGATCATGTCATTAATTTAAAGTCTGATGTTAAGTTGGACTGTGTTCTGTCATGGTAACGTTGTATGAAGTTGATCCTAGTAGTAGTGAGCAAAAAAACCCAAATTTCCCTCTCTCGTTCTGAGTGGGGAACATCATGGAGCTGGGCCGAGATCTCAGGTTATTTATACTGCACGTATTTGCTTTGTAGAGGTGAATTGAGGTTATGTATTAATGAGAGAAATGTTTGTATGTTCACTTTGAAGATAAGGCTGTTGGCTGTAATCCAACTGGGAATTTAAAGGCCGAACATGGACGGTGGAAGAAAGTGTGTCGGCAGCGTCAGACACATTTTCTTTTTAGTGCTGATAGTGAGAAATGGGCTGTAAATGAGGGCTTGTGCACTGTCTGTATATAGTAGGTATCTAATTATGCATTTTAAGAATGGACGGACTTGTGAAAAGCATTTTAAAGCACGTATAATGTCACAGATATTCAGCACTCAAAGAATCAGTCAGTTGAACTCAGCATAATTTTGCAAACCCAGTCTAAACCAGAGGTTTTCAAACTTTTTTTAAAAAACCATATGACTCCATGATTTCTCTTTATTTTGAGCCAGAATGCATGTTGTGTTACTATATGGCACATAGTAACTGTCCCTGTATGTTTCACCGGATTCTTAAATGTTTATTTTGATGGTTATTAGTACTTATTTCTTAAGTCTTGATGTTTGAAAATGTGATATAAAGATGTGGTACATGTAAACACTGGCTAGCTTTTGTTTTAAAGTAACACATGATCAAGAATGTTCTATAAAAAAAATGTAAATAAGCACAAACTGCTGCGTTCACAGCAGGTGCTTTGGCCACCACTGGTCCAGACAACGTACAGGTGAGATTTTATGTTTTTTAAATAGAAACCGTGTCAGAGGTGAGAGAGTTTATTGTAAATAGCTGTTGTTGATACGAGAAATGTCTGGAAAAAATAATTTAGAAGGTTTTGCACTTTTTCAGAGGATATTATAGCTGTAGAGATGTAAATGAAATGATACTTGTGTCGATGTAATCTCAGCTTAAGTGTTCTCTAAATTCGATGCACTGTCTGTTGCTATGCACTTCAGCAATCACATCAATAAAGCTGAAATCGTAAAAATGTATATTTATTCCTGTATTGAATGTGTGTGTTGACTTCCCTACTTACTGTACCCCGTTTTCTTGGGTTTTTCTGAATAGGTTATGTATCGGCATTTTTCACTGAATGTATACAACAGTACTATGGCAGGTGTGATTTATGAAATTAATAACGACTTTAGTCCGTTTAGCTGCTTCAGTTTCAGGGTCATGCACTTTTACTTTTGTGTGCAATTGTGCATTGATTAAACCCTCAATATCAATGATGAAAAAATTTAAATTTCAGCGAAATTGAAAACAAATTGAACAAATGAAAGATGAATTGAAGTGCAAAAGATGTTTGTTAATTTCTTACATATTTTGAGGTAAGCCATTAATTCAGTGATGAATAATTTAACTGAATGGGATGTCTGAGGGAAATGTAATTTGCTGTGTAAAATGAAAAACGTTCACACTTTGTTTATATATTTTTGTTTCGGAAATTGTTTTCTTCACCAAACATTTGATGGAGTGGTCTACTGAAAGTAAAATGCAGAAAAAAATGTGTATTTACACCAGGGGTGACTTAGTTTAACATATAAATTGTGGTCAAACTCAAGGCCCGGGGACCGGATCAGGCGCACGACAAGAAAATGTCATAGCCTATTTCTATTATTAATGGCCCGCGGGTTATACAGTAGTGCTCACAATATTCACACTACAAATCTGATACACTGCAACAGCTTTTGACCGGTCATGACCAAGCAATAGATCAACCAGCGCCAAGCCCTATCTGCTGCTCTGTTGACAATGAATTGGCACATATAGACGTCCACTCAGCTCAGGACCGAACCCCAGACATAAATGAACATGCAGCCAAGAAAAGATGCCAAGTATCTGGCATGGACAAAATGGCATAGCTACAGCATATGACATAAAATTTGAGACAGTGCAAGTAAATTCTTCATCTTGCGCATGTGCAACCACTTTCTTACTTTTTTTATAACACTGGTGAAATGTGCAAGGTGTGACTCAAACAATGTTAAATCTGTCATTACAGGTGGAAGATCAATGTGTGTGACTGTGAGGATAATGAATTAAAAGGAAATGTGAATATTTGCTTTGCAAGTCGATTTACAGTGTTTTTTTAAACATCCTTTTCTGAAATCACAATACAATTTTCATCTTGCGCGTGTGCAACCACTTTCTTTCTTTTTATAACACTGGTGAAATGTGCAAGGCATGACTCAAACAATGTGAAATCTATCATTACAGGTGGCAGGCCAATGTGCAAGGACTGAGGATAATGAATTAAAAGGAAATGTGAATAATATTTGCTTTGCAAGTCGATTTACAGTGTTTTTTTTTTAGCATCCTTTTCTGAAATCACAATACAATTTTCCTGTTTAGCCGGCAACATACTCAGTGTTTTTAAATTATGGGCCATTGTGTGATTGGATTTGACATCCCTGTAATGTAGATCATGTTTTTTAAGTAAAAAAAAAAAAAAGAAAGAAAGAAAGAAAAATCAAGAAAATGTGACATCATATCAGCCTTCCTTTATAAACTGCCGTCTGACTAACTCGCCTTCTGATTGGCTCTGGCGCCAGTCCGTCACCGCTAGGCCCCGCCCCCTTCTGGCTTGACAGCGAACATAAATAAGACATGTACCTCCGCCGTGTGTGACGATAGATACACAGCAGCCACTTAGCTGCCGGCTAATTAGCTCCTAGCCTTTATCTGCTCGGACGTTATTGTCCGCGGCGCAGGGGGGAAAAAACCGTTGCTGTGTTTTATATGTTTTAATGATTTTATTTAACACAAAACTACGGGATATATATGTAGTTAATTAAGTCCTTTCAATGGCGCTCAATGGCCACCACCACCAGCGCGACGATGATGATGATACTCTCGACGAAGACGAAACGCCCACGAAGCAGCCGCGGTCCAACAACAAGGAGGAGGAGATGCCCGGTTATTTCAGAAACGAGCCCGGCAGCGAGGCGGCTGCGCCCGCAGGAAGAGCTCCGACCGACCGCCGGACCTCCAACTCGACGCCGAGGCTTCGGACCGACTCGGTGAAGAAAACAAGGCCGCGTAGGTGTTAGTTAAACGCTGCTGCTTCCGCGGGCTTAGTGTATTTACTGGGTAAAGGTACCGTTGCATGCATGTATATACACACACACAAGAAAAAAACAAAAAGAAAACGAAGGCGTTCCCCTCTCTACGGAAGGGTTTGGGTTAAATTATGGATATAAACAGAATAACATGTTAAATGCTTATGGATAATCTTTTTTAAAAGCATGTGTAATATATACATAAAAAAGGGTGATGCTTGAACGATGGAAATAAATTTAGCTGTGAAATTACAATGTAATATCAGAGAGCTGTAATGGCAGTAAATAGCCGGGGTCTATTTTGCAACAAGATGGCGTTCGCGGTACACACTGTACTGAGGCTGCTGAGGATGAAGCTGCTCTCCTTTATGTGGGCCATCATCTCTGTCAGTCCCCACTGTCATTTAGTCTTTAGATATTAAAGATGTAAATAATATTAGTCATTAAAATGCATGCATTATTTTATATTTTTTGACAAAATATTGGTTTATTCACCTTTTTTTTTTCATTTTTGCATTAATTATCTCCCATAATGCAGCTTTTCCCTGGTTTGGCATGGACATTGGAGGCACTCTGGTGAAGCTGGTGTATTTTGAGCCCAAAGACATCACGGCCGAGGAGGAGCAGGAGGAGGTGGAGAACCTGAAGAGCATCCGGCGCTACCTGACCTCCAACACCGCCTACGGCAAGACGGGCATCAGGGACGTGCACCTGGAGCTGCAGGACCTGACGCTGTGCGGCCGGACGGGCAACCTGCACTTCATCCGCTTCCCCACCCACGACCTGCCGGCCTTCCTGCAGATGGGCCGCAACAAGCACTTCTCCAGCCTCCACACCACCCTGTGCGCCACCGGAGGGGGGGCGTACAAGTTTGAGTCTGATTTCCGCACGGTGGGTGCAGTGTAGTGTGCAGTGTTGGTTTTTTGTGCTTTTTCTGTTTGCTTTTACAGGCTGGACAGTGAGGATGGGCGGGAGGGAGGGAAAGAAGAGAGAAATGTGTGAGGTTACAACATATTTACAGCACGGGATGGAAATTGTGACACTATTGAGCAAGAAATAAAAGGAAATTCACCTCCAGACACATGTTAAGCTCATATTTCCCTTACAAATATAACAGCAGATAAATTCCCATCATTGCGTAATTACACCTCGCATATAGGAGGCTGCTATTTATGCCATGCTATGCTGTGGTCATGCTGAGAGATGTGCAGTTGCTCAATTAACCACACATTTGGGGAAGGAAAAAAAAAACAAGCGTTAGCCGTTATGAATTTAAATCACAAGACGATGCATGTACGATAAATCTCTTCTTTTTACTGAGACTAACTCGTGTGTTTTTTTTACCCCCTGCTTTCCCTCCTCCCCCAATTTCCTGCCTCTGTTCTCCTGACCACATCCCCCCTCGGTGATGTTATCCATGTTCTCTTTTCTCTGTCAACACCAACCAACCAAAATGGAAAAAAAAAAAAAGATGGCGGACCTGCAGCTTCACAAGCTGGATGAGCTGGACTGTTTGATCCGGGGGGTGTTGTACATCGACTCGGTGGTGTCCAGCGGCCCCTCCGAGTGCTACTACTTTGAAAACCCCACGGACCCGGATCGCTGCGTCCAGAAGCCCTACACACTGGAGAACCCCTACCCTCTGCTGCTGGTCAACATAGGGTCCGGGGTCAGCATCCTGGCCGTGTACTCGGAGAACAACTACAAACGAGTCACTGGGACCAGGTAATTATTATTATGAGTGATGGAGATTTATAACCTGCAGGTTTTCTGTGCTCCTGGTGCTTAACATTTAGTTTACTTCTTGCATATAGGAAGTTATTAGTCACAGAGATAAAACCACAGAGACTCATCACCTGACTCAGTTCCCTTGCAGTTCATTATTTTATCATTTAGTCCACAACTTTGCGTTCGTCAGCTGATTATCAAGTCAGATTATATTCTGCAGCCTCAAAAGGGGGGAAGGAACATTTTATCTTTCTATGTCAAGCAAAACATTACACACTTAGGATGTATTGTGTTTCCTCTGCAGCACAATGGCCTCGGGTATCAGCAGAAAAACTACTACATTATATTGCTTGTTTATACACTGCCCATCCAAAGAAAAAAGTCACCACTTGGATTTCACTAAACTAATTGGTAAGAGCCTCCCATTGGATAATTACTATGTTTCAGATGGCAACAACTTATTTAACCCTAACTCTACTGATGCAGTCTCATTTCTTAAACAACCATGACAGAAGACACATCCTGTGGTCGTGGAAAAGATGTCAATCTGTTTCAGAAGGGTCAAATTATTGGCATCAAGCAAATAAAACATCTAAAGAGATTGATAAAACTACTAAAATTGGGTTAAGAACTGTCTAACGCATTATTAAAAACTGGAAGGAGAGTGGGGAACCATCATCTTCAAGGAAGAAAGTGGTCCAATGTCCACAAGAGTCCAGACCTTGAGAATCTTTGAAAAATGAATGCAACTCTGGATGTAAATAAATGTGATATTGCAGAAGCTTATCGAAATGATGCCACAGCGAATGCGTGCCGTAATCAAAGCTAAAGGCGGTGCAACTAAATATTGGAGTGTGTGACTTTTATTTTGGACGGGCAGTGTGTTTTCACCAAATAAAGCCAGTATAATTTTGCCCGGGTGCATGAGTTTAGATAGAGCATGTCAGTGCTCTGCAATAAGGAGCAGGACATTACAGGTGCCTCTCAATAAATTAGAATATCATGGAAAAGTTTAGTTATGTCAGTAATTCAATTCAAAAAGTGAAACTAATACATAATATAGATCCATTAAACACAGAATGGAACATTTCAAGTCTTTATTTAATTTATTTTCATTGTAATGATTATGGCTCACATTAAATGAAGACCTAAAATTAAGTATCTCAAAAAAAAGGAAAGTTTTCTCCTCGGCTTACAGCAGAGCAGAGTGACTGACAGACCCGTGTTTCAGACCAAACACTCTATATATATGTGATTGCTGTCGGAAGATATAACTATTTAAGACTTACATTAACACAAACATTCCACTTACTTCTGCTTTAATATTACAAAAAGACAAATTAAAAGAAGCATTTTTAATATAGAAATGTTGGCCTTCTGAAAAGTATGTGTCCATCTATTTGTACTCAGTACTTGTTTGGGTCTATTTGACTTGAGCTACAGGAAATCGACTTTTCCATGATATTCTAATTTATTGAGATGCACCTGAATAAAGATGCTGCTCATTCGTCTGCACAGAGTTGACACCGTAGCTGTGGCATTACAGTGACTTCATGCAAACCTCCTCAGAAATAAAATGCAAACATTGTGGCCACGCAAGTCACACGCAGACAACTGTGATGTTTCCAAATAAGCTCAGAAATCTCCTCTCCTCCTCTCCTCTGCTCGTACACACCGACGTCTTCTCTCTCTTCCTACGTCGCAGTAACTTCATTAAAGCATCTCTGCAGCTTTTTTTTATTTATTTATTTATTTTGCACGAACATATCATGTAAAATAGTATGAATAATCATTATGATTGGGATGTGCAAAGGGGAGGTATGAAACCCAAAAGGGCTTATATGAAAACCTCACCCAAGAAGAACATACTCAAAAACCAAATTTGTTAAGTAAAGACAAGAAAATAGGGAATTATTAGATGATAACGAAAAATAAGTAGAAAGGTAAGTGATTATACAGTAAATATAGGAAAGAAAGGAAAAATACATACATGCATGAATGAATAATTCAAAAACAAATAAAGCTTTTCATACAGAACAGTGCGGCTGAATAAAGACGTAGCTCTCCCACTCCTCCTGCGCTCGGGAGTAACAACAGGAGCTCTAGTGATTCAGGGATGTTGCAGGAGGGTGGGTGGCCTGCTGCCCTCTGTGTCTCCATGGTGCCTCCGTGTGAAAAGTAGCAGCATTTTTTTTCTCTCTCTCAGCTGTCGGTTACCAAACCACTTCCTTTTACTGACTGGAAAGTTTAAAAAAAAAAAAAAATGACCTTTTTGATAGTTTGATTTGGGTTCAGTTTCAGTTTTGAATGAGTTTACTTTAAACTGACAGTTTGTCTGTTGGTATTTCTGGGAAGTTTTTTTTTTTCTTTCTTTCTCCCTCTGCTGGTTTGTTTTCACGTGTGGTTTTTCTGTCTGGTGGATTTGAAAGGGAAGCATGAGCGCCGCGCCGCTCCGCTCCTCGACATAATGGCCCTCTGTCCTTTTGTGCTGCAGAGAGAAAGAAAGAGAGAGAGAAACCGTCATTCGCGCATTCAAATCGAGAGTCTGCAGCTTGTGCATGCTTTTTTTTTTTGGTTTGTTCTACATTGTCTCTTTTGTCTTTAATTTCGAACTTCCAGATGAGAAGTTGTAATCATCTCTATTTTTAATCTTGTGTGTGTGTCTCTCTGCAGCCTCGGTGGAGGGACCTTCCTGGGCCTGTGTTGCCTGCTGACTGGCTGCTCCACTTTCGAGGAAGCCCTAGAAATGGCTTCTCAGGGGGAGAGCACGCGCGTGGACAAGCTGGTTCGGGACATTTACGGAGGCGACTATGAGAGGTTTGGACTGCCAGGCTGGGCTGTAGCCTCAAGGTGCGGTTTACAGCAGCTTTCTCTCTTCGTAGTGTAGCTTCACTGGCCTGTTCGCGTCGTTCGTTAGTGGTGGAGTCATGAACAGGATCACAGCCGTTTCTGACGCTGGGATCCCGGACAGTTGCTAATTTTACTCCACGTTTTCGTCTCCCAGGGTGACGACAAGAAGCCTTGATGCATTTTGAGCTAGACCTTTTTATTTATTCACAGTTTTGATGCATTAAAGAGCAATTCCAGGGAAAATTCAACCTGGGGCTCTAGTTTCCTCATATTTTAGGTCAAACAGAATGAATCTGAAGATTTTCTATTCAATGTCTCCTGTTCTGCAGTAGTTGTGTCTGTCCCCTCATCGCCACAGCAACGCATAATGGGAGTGGACAGATCTTAGGCTGTTTACATCCCAGAAAACCACAATTTTTTCCACAGACAATGTCAGATGTCTTCAAACACACACAGAGGGGTTTGTTAACGGAGCTGTAATACAAAGTCTCAGTGTGAGAGTCAAATTGATGCTCTCACTATATGTTTACAGGCAGAATTAACAATGTCCAGATTTACTCTTAGTACTACAAAAACGTTGTGCCTCCAAGTTGATATTCCTTTGTTGATAAAACAGACTTCGCAAGATTGTGCAATACTTTGTATTAGTTTAGTTTAATACGTTTATTTGTATCAGGAACAATGTACAAAATAACATTAGTCTCGAGATGAGAGAAGATGCTTTGTACCGGATTTAGTTTACTAGCTACTCTCCATCTGTAGTCTCTGGGCAGGTGAGTAAGAGCAATAAAAAGATAAAAATTGTCAACTTACGTAACAGACCAGACATCTATACACATGTGCGTATATACACCTGCTCACACATCACAAACACTCGGGTATAAAACATATTTCATATCAGAAGGAAATAGAAACATACAGTTATTAAAATACTTCATAGTCAAGAAGAAGTTAAAAATAATTTAGGCTTAAGATTAATGCTGACATGACTGGTTTCTAAGGATCCATTTTTTGACTTCCCGGGAAAAAACGGTGAAGTCTGTACAGGGAGATTGTTCCATGATTTGACAGATTTAAAAGAAAAAGAAGATTGAGCAAAGGTGGAGCTGCGCTTAGGGATGTTACAATCTCCACTTGAGGCTCTGATGGAGTGTTCATTATTACTCCGTTTACAAACATGTCCTCTTTCTTGAAGTAGACAAAACCCTTGGTGTATGTTTGAAGCCATGTGACGTTGTCTGTGGGCAAAAAAAATGGGGTTTTGTGGGATGTAAACAGCCTAAGATCCGTCCGCTCCCATTACACGCTGCTGTGGCGATGCAGGAACAGACACAACTACTGCAGAACAGGAGACATTAAAAATAAAATCTTCAAATTCATTCTTTTAGACCAAAAATATCAGGAAACTAGAGCCCCAGGTTGAATTTGCCTGGAATTGTCCTTTAACACAGCAGCAGAAACAGTAACGGTAACAGTGACAGTAGGGGGGCCCCTCTGAAGTACAATCTCCTGTCTTCATCCCGTAGCTTTGGCAACATGATGTCCAAAGAGAAGAGGGAGTCGGTGTCCAAAGAGGACCTGGCCAGAGCGACGCTGGTCACCATCACCAACAACATCGGCTCCATCACCAGGATGTGTGCTCTCAACGAGGTTAGAGTTAGAGTCAAACTCACGGTACACGTTATCACACATGGTTTGAAAAAAAAGACTTCAGATCCGTCGGTCCGTTTCCCCGTCGCTGCTGCTGCTGCTGCGTTTCCTCGGTGCGTTCAGCCTCTTTACGGTGCTGCCTTGTGGCGTCTTGATCAAGCAGCATTGTACAGGGCTATGAAGGCGCAGAGGAGGTGAACCGCATCGGAGCCCCAGAGGAGGAGGAGGTCCACTTACACACAAACACAAGAAAAAAACAGTAGTAAACCAGGAATAATGAATGAGATGTGACTTTTGTTTGATTCCACAAAGTAGCAGGTTTCATAAACACAACTTAAAACTGTACACATGTTGTTTTTGTCATATATTTGTCAATCAAAAGATGTTAAAGGTCCAGTTAGATCATTTATTTTCTGTTATTTGCACTATATTATGGTGCATCTCAATAAATTAGAATATCATGGAAAAGTCTATTTCCAGTAGTTCAAGTCAAATAGCCCAGTGCATCAGTGCACATAGATGGACATACTTTTCAGAAGGTCAACATTTCCATATTTTAAAATGCTTTTTTAATTGGTCTTTTGTAATATTAAATTTTTCAATTTTTTTGAGATACTGAATTTTTGATCTTTTAGGTTATTAAATGTAAGCCATAATCATTACAGTTAAAACAAATTAAATTAAGACATGAAATGTTTCATTCCGTGTGTAATGGATCTATATAATGTATTAATTTCACTTTCTGAAATGAATTTCTGACATAAATTGATGTTTCCATTATATTCTAATTTATTGAGATGCACCTGTATTCATGAGAACATGAGAATAATAAAAGCTCAAACATTGTGCAGCAGAGGTGGAAGCCAACAGCCTTATAATAATACCTCCCCTGTGTGTGGAATAAATGATAATACAGACATGCATTACATTAAAAAAAAAAAAAAAGCAATTTACATACAAAATGAAAGATAAAGATGAACTGATCCAATAAATGTCATTTAATGTCTCTCCAAATATGCAACAGACAATAATAAAGTCGGTTCAGTTCCTTATCATCTATTAATTCGGTCATCTATTTAAAAGAGTTCATTAATCAATGTTAAACTCGCCACCTTTTTAAAACGTTGACATGCTGTATCTTGTCGTTTCCTGTCTTCTCTCTCTCAGAACATCGAGCGTGTTGTGTTTGTGGGGAACTTCCTTCGAGTGAACACGCTCTCCATGAAGCTGCTGGCCTACGCCATGGACTACTGGTCCAAGGGTCAGCTCAAAGCTCTGTTCCTCCGCCACGAGGTGAGAAACTCAACCACTGGTCCCATCACAGACAACAGAGACCTCGTTTCCTGCTCCGATTTCTAACTTTTTGTCATTTTTATGCTTTTTTTTCAGGGTTACTTCGGAGCAGTCGGAGCCCTGTTAGAGCTCCTGCATCCGTCCTAATGTGTGTGTGTGTGTGCGAACTACATCCAAAGAAGAACTTGTCGATCTGCTGCAAAGACCATTAGCACTTTAGACTGTTCAGAGTCGGTTCCACAGTGGGATGTTACGTCGGCCATCCAACAGTTACTGGTAAAACATTTTCGGTGGTGGTGGTGGCAAATATAAAAAAAACAAAAACACAAAAAACTGTCAGCGTTTGAAGGTCCTTGTTATGTTTTTCCCAGAGGTTTGATTGTAAACGGAGGGAAGAGACACGGCTGCTGCTGTTGTCAGTGAGTGGATGAGAGTTGGTTTCCTTGCTCTGATGAGTCGTGGTTTCTCAAGGAAGTTCACCGCGGTTGCCTGAAACAATAGCTGTCGTCAACGTAGCGTCATATCACGGACTGTAGTTATTTATCAAGGTCACAGGCCAAAATATTTACAGGAACTTTATTTTTACCCGACTGCGGTACCAGATGGATGGGATGGCACTTACTGTAATTGGGGTTGTATAAGTATGTTTGTGTAAAGACAATCAAACACTTGACATGATAAAATGGACTAAAGGGGGCGACAAGGCGCACTAAAAATAGGCACAGTTCGAAAGCTGTAAGTTATAATTTTTAAAAAAACACTGAGTTGATCAATTTGACCTATAAAACATAAAACAAAAGATTCAAGATGACTTTTTTGTTGATGTTATTCAGCATAAATCAGTTTTAAACCCAGAAATATTACAAAAGACAACATTTGAGCAGCAAATCTTCAATTTTGTGGAACTGTAACCAAGAAATTTCGGCATTTTTGACCATTTTCTGTTGTTTTATTATAATAAAATGAAAAAAAAATTAAATTACTGCCATATATTTTACTGTACTGTAAAGTGATGAGTCCCAGTTGAACCCCCATCCACCTGGTACAGTCAGCGAACTAAAACACTGCAAATCATTTACAAACACTTTTTGTTTTATCATCTGTGAACACTGAGTCATTCAGACTTTTTACTTTTTTTCTCAACAGTTCTTCCAAAAACATGTTTTTGTCACTGGATGTTGATTGACATTAAATCTGAACATGTCAGGTTCTCTTAGCAAGAGATCGACCACATTTCATCAGGGTTTTTTCTTTAATAAAGTCAATAATCAATATCATATGCAGGCTGTTTCTGCCTGCGAGACGATGATTGTTGTTACTTTTCTGCAGCAGTGCAGCTCGTATTCAGGTAGTTTTGGACAATCAGTGTGAGATAAATCCGTCTCTGCCCCCCCAACCCAAACATCTGCCCCTGCTGAAGTGCCCCACTGCATCATAGAGAGAGAAAATCGGAGCAAGTGCAAAGGTAGATATTGATTAGATATTGATGAACATGCACCGGGCATTACATCCACAAACCAGTTCTGTCCTGAGTGTTTAGTTTGTATTTAAATAATCTATGTCTTTAAATGTAATGTATGTTCCCAACGCTCCACAAACCACTGTTTTAATTTAGATTTATTTCGTCCCATCTTCTCATTTCATTTCATTTTGTGCTTTTCCGTCCAGTTTTCAATGTCGCCTGTTGTGCGTTTTCAGCCGTCGGTCCATTACTGGATTACAGGGACCATAACGATAAAAACTACCTGAGGCAAAAGTTAAGACTCACTAAAAAACAGCTGGAAATTTGAGCGGACGCAGTGTTTTCCAGCCGTAATGTCTCTACCTGTATATTGTGTATTTACAGGAAGCTGGTTTTAAATTAAGTGCCTGTCATGTTTTTGTAGAGGATACAATAATGTGTTCAGACGTATGATCTTTACAACGACACAAACTGGTTTGTTACTCTCCAGGTTTCCCTTTTTTTTTCTTTCCTTTTTCTGTGTGCTTGTACAATGCAGAGAAATCTTTGTTTTGTTTTTTGTTTGAATTAATTCAAGTTTCTTATTGAAGGTTCCCTATTAAATATGAACTTTTCATATCAAGCTGAGTGCCCGTGGTGTTTACACTTCACACTGGGGAAATTTCAAGGAAGAGTTCACATACTATTTTCTAACTCCCTGCAATTAAATGCAGGGATGCAAACAGCGCGCCGAAAAGCGAAACTCGCTTTTTTCATGACCAATTAGGTGACTTGTGTGAATCGTTCAGATCCGAAGAGTTTTTGTTTTTGGGAGGGGGGGGGGGGTCTCAGCGTCTCAGCTGGGGGGGGGGGGGGGGGGGGGGTCTCAGCTGGGGTCAGTAAAATGTTTTTCTAACAGGCTGACAGTGACAATCACGTGAAACTGAGGCGAACTCATTCATGGTTGTCTCTGGTTATAGCACATTATATAGGCCTATATGTCCATTACACACTTTTAGGCCTTAAAATGTCTTAAATTTGTTGAATTATCGTGTTCAAGACTTAAATAAGACAGCTCTTAAATTTTCGTATGCCCACCATGGGCGAGCATTTCGCTCGCATTTGCCCCTAAAAAAAAAAAACATGTGTGAACCAGGAAAATCACAAAAAAGAAAGAGCACAACCTGCGATTGGTCAAAAACTACAAATCCCACAATTATCTGGCCTCAACAATAACAGTAGTTGGTGTAAGTAAGGGAGAGTGGAGCTGTCGGTGAAAAGAGGAAACAACGCCACGTCTGGTCCTGTTCTATGTTGTTGGTTCACACCGTCACCGTTTATTCGTTACGTCCGCGGTGTAAAAGGCCGTGACGCAAAGACGCGATTAGGCGCGAGACGCGGTAGACGCGACTTTTTTTTTTTGCGACGCAATACACGCGATTCTTTTATGGCGACGGGACCTTCGCGTCTTCGTCTATTTCATCGTGTTTGGTGAACACGAGGAACGCTTTTTTTTCGCGCGAGCTTTTACGCGCAACCAAACGCGAGATACGCGAGATACGCGAATTAGCGCTCGTTTTCACTCGTTTCAAAAAAAAAATTCACTACAACAATTTTTTTTTTTTTTTTTCTTTTTCAAAGGAGGTTAAACCGAAAGCAACTGGACTTAGTTATTTACTTATTATAACTAAGTCCAGTTGCTTTCGATTTAACCTCCTTTGAAAAAAAAAAGTATAGGAAGACGTTTCACCTCTCATCCAAGAGGCTTCATCAGTTCATGTAGCATCTGACCAGGCTGGGACTGGTCCAACTATCTGGTGTGGAGACTCAGTATAAGTCCAGTTGCTTTCGATTTAACCTCCTTTGAAATACTATGACCTGGACAAATGAGAATATGCACAGGCCTACAACAACATTTCTGCGATAACGTGACGCACAGTATACTGTTATGAGACACATTATGGATCCCAACTGTCTTTTTTTTAGAGGATTTTTTTTTTTTTTTTTACCAAGAATGCGCCCAAAAAAATCATGATCCAGGGGCCAAAATTCGAAACAAATATATATATTTTTTAATCATAATTCTCATTATTCTCCTGATGTCGGTTTAATGTAAACAGATTGCGCTGATATGCGTCATGTGACAGCGGGGCAGTGCTGCAGCTGCTGTGCTGTGATGGACCTGATCAGACTGGTGGTGGTCCACAGTCAATCAGTCCCAGAGCCTTCCTATTCACCTCCAATGTAGACGCGACGTGCGCGCTCGTTACCCAAAGCGGCGCGTATCCGCGTGCAGTCGGTGCGACGGCGCCGCCGTTTCCCCCCCCGTGCATGTCCGTTGCTGTGTCAGGCAGGTGTCTCCCACGGAGCTCTGCCCCGTTTCAGAGGTGAAGGAGAGACGTCGCCTCCGCGATGTAGAATGTGTTCAATTAAAGTGAAACTAACACATTATATAGGCCTATATGTCCATTACACACTGAATGGGATGTTAAATCCCATGTCTTTATTTCTTCAGTTTATTTTAATAGTAATAATTATGACTAACATTCAGTGAAGACCTAAAAATCAGTATCTCCAAAATTGAAATATTGCAATGGTTTTTATTTTTTTAAAGCATTTTTAATATAGAAATGTTGGCCTTCTGAAAACGGTCCATCTATATGCACTCAATACTTGGTTGGGGTTGAACTACTGGAAATAGACTTTTCTGTGATATTGTTAATGGTGAGCCCCCCCCCCACGACAATTCCTCTCTTTTTTGGTCCTGACCCGTTTGCATCCCTGTAAATGAGTGTTTCCTCCTTATTGAAAGTTAAAGCTTCACTGAAAAGGAAAAGTCAAGATTTTGCGACACATTTAACGCTTAAATGTCATATTTGTGGGGGGGGGTTCTTTTTTCATTCGTTTCCCAGTCCTTAGTCGACCTCGGCCACAGGTGAATGTAAGGAGGAAATTTAAATTAAAGTCACATTTAAGGTGTTTTCACAAGGAACTTATCTTCCACTTCACCTGGTGTGTTCCAGCGCCGTTTCATTTTTAACACAAAACTGGTCAAATATTAAATTCGGAGGAAGTTGTAATGGCACCAATAGAACAAAAAAGATTGGTCATTGGTTTGTTCTCTTTAAATGTATTGATCCTCTGGTGTTAGAGAAAATTATCTATACAGATTTTGAATGGCGTCAGTCTAGTGAAATCAGTGGCCCATCAGACTCTATCAGTTTATCTCTTAATCACTGTTTTCACTTGTGAAATAAATGAAACTTACAAAACTGTTGCTTAAATTCAGCAGTGATAGGTCGTCAGCATGACTAATAAAATCTGCAATTATTATTATCAGCATCAGATTTATTGATCAAAACAGATGCTCACTAATCTAAAATCGACTTCTCAGCTGTAATTGAAATACAAGAAGATAAAGTTAATTCAAATTCCTATTAACACCACAGTTTTTTGCAGTGAGGCCTTTTGAGAGTTCAGTTCAATAGCCTATCAGTCATTTTTGTTCATGTACAATAAAGTTTAATGTGAATAAAGCAGCATATTTGACCAATATTGAACACTTCACCAGGTTTATGAAAGCAGAGAAACTGAACTATGTGGTACAGTAGCTTATATGTACACATTTACAGACACACAGAGAGAGAGAGAGAGAGAGAGAGAGAGAGAGAGGTCACACTGGTTGTAAATCTCTCGCGGACACGTCGTGCGCCTCCTCGCGCACGTAGACTGCTGCTGCGACGTGAAATTCACGTTTTTTCGTCCTTATGCAAGTGAAGCACGTAGAGCCTGTTACAGAATCGTGCATGAAAGAGTCAGTGTGTTTCCAGGGAATAAATCCAGCCCACTGCTGCTTCCTCCTCCTCCTCCTCCTCCTCCTCCGCTGCAGGAGCTGTACAGCTGGCAATTTACAGACAATAACGCAGAGAGGAGTCAATTGGCCGCTGGAGGTGAATCTCTGCCCCGCAAATTGGAGCCGCCGCGTCTGGGTCGCGAGAAGATGATTTAACAGAAGAACCGGGATTTTTTTCTATTTTTTTAATTTTTAAAAAAATAAGTCACCGTTTTAGTTTTTTTTTTTTTTGTGGGAGAAAGTGTTTGTGGACGTGTGGCTCAGCTCCCCTCTCTCCACTGGAACCATTATAACCTCCTCCTCATCCTGGGAATATAAGGTAAAAGAAGCTGATTATCAGTTATCGATTCAACCAGAGTAAAGTTGTAGAGTCAGTTTCACTTTAAAAAACAAAAAAACAAAGTGATTCAATCTCAGGAGTAGGTTGCAAGTTTCATTTAACACTCAAATCACATACATCTATTTCTATCTGAGCACAAATCTTAGTATTGTGCTTTAAAGTCACTTCCATCCAGCTCCATTTATAGAAGATGCAGATGTTCAGACTGTTTCTCTTAGAAGTTTTTAGGATGCACAAGCTTAAAAAAAATAAAAAATGTGAGGAATGTAGAAACAGGAAAGACAAATAAGAGTCTGCTGAGCTGAGCTGATCGGATCTGGATTAGAAGAACCACCTACTGAGATCTGTTGAACTGCTTTTCTGATCAGACACGTTCAAGGGAGTCATTGATAAGAGCAAATATTTGGGTTTCCATCCGTTTGGAAATCCATTTAATTGGGTTTTAGGGCTGTATTTAGCTCTAATTATGAATATTAATGAATCTACCAATTAATTCAATAGATTATTTGTCTATAAAATGCCCATGACGTCTTAAACTGTCTTGTCTATTGTCTAAAATAAAGGTTTGATTGAAATTATTAATCGATTAGTTGCTAATCACTTCTCTTTCAACTGACTAATTGATTAATCAACTAATTGTTTGTCTAAATTTAGGTTAAAAATGTTTATATTTTGTAATTATGATCAGTTTATAACATAACCATTAGTCCTGTTATTATAATTGTTGATCAATAGATGTTGGTTCAGATGCTGTACAGCTGTTTTCTGGGAGTTATAAGAGCTAATGTGGTCCAGAAGAGGATAAAAAAGAAAAAAGTTATTGATATATTCACTGATCAGGAAGTGGCTGTGTGAAAAGTCTCTGTTAAAGTTAAAAAATGGTGTTTTAGTTTGACACATGAATCTGAAGCTTTCGGAGAAAACAGTTTGGTGAACCAGGAAACCAACAAACCCAAACTGTACTTTCTCTGTGCACCACTGTGTTTTCATGTCGAGCAGCTTCAGTTGAGTTCTCTCCTTTCCCGGTCTCCCTGAAGTAACCTCAGACTGATGATGATGCATCCTCCAGGATTTGTTGTTTACTTACTTACTTTTCTATCTTTCTGTGACTGGTTCAGGTCTAAGGTTTCACAAAGTTCCTCTGAGGTCACCGACGACGCGCTGCAACACGGAGGGAAAAGTCTTTTCTGTAGCTCAGAGGGAGTTTGTTTGTGTCTGTGCAGAATCAGAGCTCTGGTTGTGATTAGTGAACAGACAAACTGAGTGTGTTTGTGTGTTTTAGTGGGAATGAGTCCATGTGGTGTCTCAGATAAGACTCTGTGATGAGATTTGACCTCAGAGCTGGAGAAACTGCTGCCTGGTCGATCTGAAGATGCTATTGATCCATGATGCTATTGATCACTGCTGCAGTGAGGGGCGAGAGAGTGAAAGTGAAACAGAGAGAAAAAGAAACAGAGAGAGTTGGTTTGACTTTGAGTGTTGGATTTATGTTGAAATCAGGTACATCGATGGAAGTTCCTCATAACAAATACTACTTTTATGTATGAGATGTTTCATTGATCTAATTCACAACGCACTCACTGTTTATGCAAAAAAAAAAAAAACGGTTTCCAAAAGGATCATTCATGACTCTGCTGCAGTAATGATCAGTGGTGCATGAAATAGACTTGTAGTTCTTGAGACCGGTCTTGGTCTCGGACTGGCAGAACGGTCTCAAAGGGATTTGTAGCCTATAATATGCAGGCAGACATACATGCTTTTTTTTTTGAATATCATTATTTATGCACCCCCTTCAAGTGGTACCAAAAATGCATTTTGTGACACAGACGTGTTGGCGTTCTACAACTCATGCGGAATAGCAAAATATAGTGTAACTAATTGGTTTTTTATGGTCTCGTTCTCGGTCTTGAGCTCAACTGGTCTTAGTCTTGACTTGGTCTTGGTCTTGATACTCTCTGGTCTTGGAAGTGTCTTGGTCTCGGTTCAGGCGGTCTTGACTACAAGTCTAGCATGAAAACACAAGAGGTCAGATGTAAACAGTGATTTAAACCTTATTTTAACCAAAAAATAATACAACCTTAAATGTTGTTAATAATCACATTTTACACAGAAATGCAGTGAAACAGTGTGAATACAGTAGGTTCAAGTCACAGGAAGTCAGTTTATCCTCAGGAACACAGTTTGGTCTAAACTGTCAAACCTATGATTTTACCGTCTTTGTCTGTTTATATAACATGTCGTCCACTGTCCTCTTGTGTTTCGCCGTCTAGCTTAGTTTGGTCATTTATTTAAAGAGATCAGAGAAGAACAAACCACCAGGCCTGTGACTGAATTATTATTCAAACATGAAGTAACCACCTGTCACACTGTGATGTATGTGAGTCAGATTTGGAGGATGGATGAACGAGTGAGGGAAGATTCAAGTGCATTTTTTTAAGGTTTCTTCTTGGGTGGCACAGTGGTACAGTGGTTAGGACCGTTGCCTCTGGGTTTGAACCCCAGACCTGAGGCCTTTCCTGTGTGGAGTTTGCACGTTCTCTCTTTTTCCTTTGTGGGTTGTCTCTTCAGGTTCCCTCTGGCCTCCTCCCACAGTCCAAACACATGCACATTAGCTCATGATTGATTGATTTGTTTATTTAAGTGTCATGCACATAACTGTCCCCAGTCCACATTGGCTTACAAGACACTAGACAATATAAATAGGCTATATACATTCAAAGATGGCTAACATGTCTTCTCATGAATATGTATCCATAGACTCATGCAACAATTTATGTGTTAAAGGGATAGTTCAACATTTTGGCAAATTGGCCCATTGCCATAATCGCTATAGCCTTAGCAGTAGGTTTGTTACCTTTAATTGTCGGTGTAAGCTATTTTTAGAACAGCGGAGCGGCAGGCTGCTCAGAGCTACACTATGGAGGCTAAAGGAATTTCTTGGTTTCCCTCATCAAACTCATCAAATACACAACCCAACAACTCAAAAACGCTGTCGTGGACAAATTGTGACCTGCACATTCACCACGCTATGAGATAATAATGGAACGTTATGAGACGGAGCTGTTTTAGAGGTAAATTCATGCAAAACCGCTGATGCGCGTTGCGTTCAGGGACAGTTTTTCAGCAAGCAGACTCTGTATTTACCCTGTATTTACCTCGAAAACGGCTCCGTTTCGTAACGTTCCATTATTATCTCATAGCGTGGTGAATGTGCAGGTCACAACTTGTCCACGAAAGCGTTTTGGAGTTTTGGGATTTTGTATTTGATGAGTTTGATGAGGGAAACCAAGAAATTCCTTTAGCCTCCATAGCGTAGCTCTGAGCAGCTTGCGGCTCTGCTCCTCCGTTCTAAAAATAGCTTACACCGACAATTAAAGGTAACGAACCTACTGCTATGACTATAGCGATCATGGCAATGGGCCAATTTGCCAAAATGTTGAACTATCCCTTTAACAGTTTTTCGAAATAACCAAAACAATAATAGTATGTAGTCTTATGTTTTTTTGTCCCAGAGTACATGCTTTTTCAATAAGTCTGGCTAGGACATGGATCTCCTCCTTCAAAAAGCTCAACACTGACTAAGACATCCAAAATAAGTCGGGGTTCTTCACCTGAACTTTTTCAAACATGGATTTCCTCAGTTCATTATACAGAGGGCACTGAAACAGAAAGTGAAATTCATCTTCCACATATTGAGGTCACACAAAGCAGATAAAACACAATCTGGTGGTGAGTGTGTGAATGTGAACCTGTGGTTGTTCGTCGACCTGTCCAGGTGAGCTCCGCCCCCGCACACCTGATGTCAGCTGTGATTGGCTCCAGCCTCCCAGAGCTGTGTAGATGGTGATGGTCAGCTCACCAAGCTACGTAAAGAAGCAGCTAAAATGTTGTTGTGTTTCTTTAAGATGATTTTGAGTTGAGATTTCTCATGCGCACTGGGAGGACAGTGGACTAAGATATGCACTGTGTAGAAATGGATAACCCTTTAATTTACACACCGCTAATTAAGTGATAATGTCAAGAAATAGCCAAGAAATATGATCAATTTCATAGTAATGAGAAATATAGCTAAGAAATAATGATTGATTGCATAGAAGTTGCCCAGAAATTGTTAAAATCAAAGCATGAAAAGCATGTGTTATCTTTTGCCTTGACATTAATATGTAATTGACTGTTATTTCTTGGCTATTTCTTGACATTATCACAAAATTAGCGGCCTGTAAATTAAAGGGTTACCTAAAAATGCAATGTTCCTGGTTTGATGTTTAAAGTTGAGGAACTAAAACACTAGCACAAACCTGTGTCCTCTTCAGCTCTGCCTTTAAACTGTGGCCCAGTGTCTCATATCTCACACATACATGCACTTCATAAATAAGACATGCTAAAAGACCATAATAAAAGAACTATACTATAAATTATAAATAACGTGTGACCAGCACAAACGTGTGTCCTCTTCAGCTCTGCCTTTAAACCTCGTCCTGACTGTGGCCCAGTGTGAGCGTGTGTGGGGCCGCTGCCGTGCACCGTGAAACCGGACTCAGACGGCGCAGTCAGTCTCAGACATGTTTTGGAAAGGCTGCCTTAAGTCCGTGGTTCCTGTACAAACACATCACACTACTGTATTTGTGTCTCTTGGGGATGGGGCAACCCCCTACCTACACACACTCAACTAAAAGCCAAAAAAGGAGCATATAGCTGTCAGCTCATCAATAGCGGGCCTATGTGAGCTGCACAGGAAGCTTTAAGAGAACGAGGAGGGAGTTAACATTTTGTAGAGAAAATAAAACCTGAGGGAAAAATGTTGCAGAAACCTACGACATCAGACAAACACTTATGAAGATAAACATTAGCGATCGGCCTGACTTGCGTGGTCATCGAGGCCTGTATGTTTTTTAAATGTTTCACCCCCGTTCTCCTTCCTCTCCGGGCGTCACAGTCGAGTAAACACTGAGCAGATGGTTTGAATCAAAGCGTCGGAGCAGCTCGACTCTCTAACATCAATCCTTCTTCCATATGCTGAGCATTTTTTTTTCAGCACCTCTGTGTGTGTGTAGGCCCTCTTTGTCTCAGCTGCAGCTTTTTCTACAATGCATTAGGAAAAAATGGGAGTAAACTAGTGCAGGAACGCTTCCAACTCCTAAAACTGACTTATAAATACACAGTACAGCTTGAAAATGTGCAAATTCCTGCAGCCTGAGACTTGACTTTCTCTTTCTCTTTCCTCCATCTGCAGCTGAAGTCATGGGCAAGTCAAGACGTGGGCTCCAGTTTGCCTTCAGCCTCCTGTTTGGGTTGTGGTTGCCCTGCTGTTTGACCCAGACCACACCGTCCAGTGCTGCCACAGCGAAGCCAACACCAACACCGACGCCAACGCCCACACCGTCCCCGTCCCCGTCCCCTCAGTCCCAGGCGGCGGCCCTGAAGGTCAGGCTGTCCGGATACCCCCGGAAACACAACGAGGGTCGGGTCGAGCTGTTCTACAAGGGGGAGTGGGGAACCATCTGCGACGACGACTTCACGATATCGAACGCCAACGTGCTGTGCCGCCAGCTGGGCTTCGTGTCGGCCACAGGGTGGACACACAGCGCCAAGTACGGCAAAGGTCTAGGTACGAGTCTGCAGACGCTTCCTGAGGTTGATAGGATGAAAACGATACACTATAGACTCAACGTCAGCCAGCGTGTTAGTGACTGCTTCCCATCTAATAGTTTAATTCGACCAGTCCTGCTTTACTGCTCCACCTGCTTCTTTAAAGGAGACACATTATGCTCCTTTTCCACAAATTAAATTAGTTCCCAGGTGTCTTAAAAACACAAAGATCAAACATCACAGCTCTTTTTATCTGCTCAAAACAGCCCGGCTGGTTTCAGTGCCTGCCCCTTTAAATGCAAATGAGCCACTGCTTGCCCCGCCCCCTCCACCGATACTCACATGTAGGGGTGGTATTATGCAAATTTGAAAACTAATGACATCATTGTCAGATAACTGAGGGAACAACTCATTAAACCACATGGATTTCAACCTCAGGAGCCTGAAAATGACAGATTTTTTTTGTCAGTTCTCACATTTTGGGGGCCGAACGGCAAGACAAACACCCAAATATATGCCTAAGAGCCATCAAAAAGTGGTATTTCCTTAATATGTCCCCTTTAATAATAGATATTGAAAATAAGATAATTGATCTCCCTACACCAGACCTCTCAGAGCTCAATAGGATGACACATTACATCACATGCATTGCAACAACTACAGCCCAGGACATCACACACCCACTCAGTCATCTCTCTGGCTGCAGCTTCAGGTCCCCAAGGTGCAACAGGGCAACAGTCTGCTGCCTCACCGACAGAACCAAGTCTTTGTTGTACTGTATTGCTGTGTTTTGTTGTATTGTGGGTTTATATTACACTGTATTCTAACTAACTTACTAACCTGGGGTACCAGGGCCATTCAGATATTTACGTTTAGAACCCAAACCAAGCTGAATAACTGAGCTTCCTGAAGCCGCAGTTAAAAACCAGCACCCAGGTGTTGTCTCCACATCTGGACTGATGAGCTTCAGTGACACGTTGCTGCCTCCTCAGGTAAAATCTGGCTGGACAACGTGCAGTGTAACGGAGGCGAGAAGAGCATCGACTCCTGTAAGTCTCGGGGTTGGGGCAACAGCGACTGCACTCACGACGAAGACGCCGGAGTCGTGTGCAAAGACGAGAGGATTCCCGGCTTCGTGGACTCGAACGTTATTGATGTAAGTTACTAAAACAAAACAGCAGGCCTGAACTGAAGTGAATGTGTTGCTGCAGCAGCGATGCTCAGAGTTCATTAAGAGGCAGTTAACAAGGCCATAAACATTTATGTTAACAGCCCTGCTGCTGCGCAGCCTATAGACTCTATAAGGCTGAAGCCACATGGAAGAGATTTAAAGCTGCACCTGTCGCTGCCTCACACATGGAGCTGATCAGCTTCGCTCTGCAGCTTCTGTGTGAACCTGTTAATCACAGCTGCCTCCACAGTGTCCACTGACCTGAAGGGATGGAGAGAGAGGAGAGAGGAGAGGTTCCCCACTGGACTAGAGGAGGTTTATCTTAATCTGACTGACCAGAAATGTTTCTTCAGTTTTGTCTTAATCATCAATGCTTAATTTTTTTCCAATCAGTCAAGCTTTATCTATGTAGCATCTTTCATAAAAGTAAAAAACTCTAATTCAAACTGGACTAATGCATTACAGCAGCCGTAATAGTTGAAATAGCCTAATAAAATGTACGGTGGTTGTGAGAGTTCAAAATTCATGCAAAGACACAAGTTCCACACAAATTTTAAAATGTTCATTTCAATTCAACAACCAAACAAATTCACAGTTTATTTCCTGGTAACACTTGTGTTGTAGTGCAGTGCATGTGTTGTCAATTTGATGAAGTTATGCTTTCTGTATTTGTTGCACATTTGTGTCTTTGCATGTGTTTTGCAGTGTGTCCAGCTATTCAGGTCACAATAAAACGAGTAAAAAGACAACAAGTTAAGCACAGATTCTAGCAATAAAATATAACAAAGACAAGTATAAAGACTGAAATCACAACATAAAAACCAGACGGAGAAGATAAGTGTTAAAAATGGCAGATTTTCCAGCCGTTTGCAGTACAACAGCTAAAAGCAGCATCACCACATGTTTTTGTTGAAGGAGAATCATCCGGTCGGTGTTGGTGTTGGTGTCCTCTGACGGCCGACTGAGGGTTTCTAAAAGAGACCAGATCAGACGCTCTCTGTGTTTCCCTCCTCCCTGGTTGAATAAATATTTAAACCTGAGGGAAACGTTCACTCTCACACTCACTCGGGGAGCTCAGCTGGGTGAGGTCGGTCGGTGTCTGAGCTGCTTCCAGCTGCTCATTATTTTTCCATTTGTGCTCTCTGATGCTGGTTTGTGGAGGTGAACAGGGTTAGACTGGGGGGGCAGTGATATGATGAGGTGTCCCTGTTACATATAGAGGGATCGTATGAAAAAGAAAAGTTTTGTAACAGTGAGAAAGGGCAGCTTCTCCCTCTTTCTGCCTGATGCTGCAGTTCAATCCCAGTCAAATGTGCCGTCCAGACTTTAAACTGTGATCTCAGACAGTTTTTTTCCCTTTTCTTCTCTTAAATAAAACCACAAGGGATGTGAGTCACTGCAGAACTGGCAACCAGAGACAGTCACGTTCACTCATGAGCAGTGATGGGAATAACGGCGTTAAAATAAACGGCGTTACTAACGGCGTTATCTTTTTCAGTAACGAGTAATCTAACTAATTACTATTTCCACCGTTACAACGCCGTTACCGTTACCGACAATTAAATGAGGCGCGTTACAAACTACTTTGAAGCCGTCCCCGACTTGGCTCATCTCAGACACAGAAGCTGCTAAACTGTTTTTTTTTTCCTCCTCTCCTTTGGTGAGGGGAGGGGGGAGGAGGGAGGGACGAGACAACCGCATAAGTGATGATGATTGGTTGAGGCAGAGTAAGGTTTCATGCTAAGCCAATCAGAGGCAGTGTTCAGTTTGTACACAAACCACACACGCACGCAGTTTAGCCTCACACACACAGACTAGCAGAGGGAAGCTGCCGAGATCGGAGGGAAAGTGGAAACAGACACTACTTTACTCTCCCTGAGGTAAAAGACAAGAACATGTGAGGTGTAGCTACATTATGTCCCGGAGCGAAGTGTTTGTCCTGAGCTTCTGCTCACCTGACTCTGTGCAGCTTCTTCATTAAATCCAAACAGTCCGACACAGCGACGCACTGCTCCTCTTTGACCCCAAAGTCTCTGTAGCTCATCAGCTGGAACTCTTCCAGAGCAGCTACAGCAGCGTTGTGACCTCAACCATGGTTGGTGAGAGCAGAAATGTTGTTGTTGTAGTGAAAATGGGCGGGCTCGTGAAGACGCGAATTTACACAAAGTCAAAACGAGCGATAAATCGCATTTCTCGCGTATCTCGCGTTTGGTCGCGCGTATAAACTCGAGCGAAAAAAAAGCGTTCCTCGTGTTTGGTGGGAAGCCCCTTGCGGGTCTTCCCACCAAACACGATGAAAAGGACGAAGACGCGAAGGTCCCGTCGCCATAAAAGAATCGCGTGTAGCGTCGCAAAAAAAAAAAAGTCGCGTATACCGCGTCTCGCGCCTAATCGCGTTTTTGCGTCACGGCCTTTTACACCGCGGACGTAACGAATAAACGGTGACGTGTGAACGAACAACATAGAACAGGACCAGACGTGGCGTTGTTTCCTCTTTTCACCTACAGCTCCACTCTCCCTTACTTACACTAACTACTGTTATTGTTGAGGCCAGATAATTGTGGGATTTGTAGTTTTTGACCAATCGTGTGCTCTTTCTTTTTATGATTTTTCCGGTTCACACATGTTTGTTTTTTTTAGGGGCAAATGCGAGTGAAATGCTCGCCCATGGTGGGCATAAGAAAATGTAAACAATAATTCAACAAATTTAAGACATTTTAAGACCTAAAATTTAGATTTTCACATTTTAGACTTTTTAAGACCCCGCGCGCATACCCTGTTATTTCATATAAAAGTTTAAGTGCATACATATTTTATGATGCTGTGTATTATATATTTAAGACCATCTTAGAATTTTCTAATAAATGTAATACTTTTTAAGGCCTTAATTTTAGATACATGAATTTAAGACTTTTTAAGGATCCGCAGATACCCTGTTGTGCGCTCGCAGCAGGACAGATAATCAGATGGATAATCGGTAAAGTTAATAATTTCACTTAATGTGGCCATGAATAAATTAATTTCGATGTTTCGCCTGTTATTAAACGCAAATCTTGAATAGGTCTCCGCTGTTTTCACATTTAAAAAGGTCTTTGTTGTCTTTGTACAGAGACAATATGAGATTTGCTTGTAGCCACAGCACTTAAAAAACCCACTGTAACCTATTTTCATAGGCACACCAGCCTCGCTTTCAATAAAACACACACTCGCATTCCATAATTGCGATCAGTGAAATATATGAAAACAATAAAATACAATTTAAAAATGAGAGAAAAAAAATCAAAATTCTTCGACATATTTAAACTTAAAAAAAAGAAAGAAAAAGTAACGCAATAGTTACTTTCCCTGGTAACTAGTTACTATTATAGTGAAGTAGTGGAGTTACTAACTCAGTTACTTTTTGGGAGAAGTAATTAGTAACTATAACTAATTACTTTTTAAAAGTAACGTTCCCAACACTGCTCATGAGCAGTTAGTGAGAGGATTAAGACCAACAATTAAGACTCGGATGTCTTCAGCGTATGTCTGTGTGTTGTATTTTGTAACAATTTGACAGTGTAAATGTGAAGAAAATGACTTAAAGGGATAGTTCAACATTTTGGTAAATTGGCCCATTGCCATAATCTCTGTAGTTTTAGGAGTAGGTTTGTTTTTTGAGTTGTTTTCGAGGCAAATGCAGAGACTGCTTGCTGAAAAACTGCCGTAGATGGGAACGCGCATCAGCGGTTTTGCATGAATTTGCCTCTAAAACAACTCTGTCTCGTAACGTTCTGTTATTATCTCATAGCGTGGTGAATGTGCAGGTCACAACTTGTCCACCAGAGCGTTTTGGAGTTGTTGGATTGTGTATTTGATGAGTTTGATGAGGGAAACCAAGAAATCCCATGAGCCTCCGTAGCATAGCTCTGAGCAGCTCGCGGCTCTGCTTCGCCATTCTAAAAACATCTTGCACCGAGAATTAAAGGTAACGAACCTACTCCGGATTAGTACGGATTATGGCAATGGGCCAATTTGCCAAAATGTTGAACTATCCCTTTTAATAATCACTAATTGTCATACTTCTCCCTCCTCGCAGGCCCACGTGGACGAAAACAAAGTGGAGGAGGTGCGACTCCGGCCCGTGGTCGTGGCGACGAAGAGGAAGATGCCCGTCACCGAGGGCGTGGTGGAGGTGAAATATAAAGACGGCTGGGCTCAGGTCTGTGACGTGGGATGGACGATCAAAAACACGCGCGTGGTCTGCGGCATGCTGGGATTCCCACACGAGAGGAAAGTCAACAAGAACTTCTACAAGTGAGTGAATGGCTCGACTTTTAAGCATAAAAAAAAAAAACCTGAATCTACTGCAGGTTCATCATGAGGTTAAAGCTGCAGCTGGTGCGTTTTTATAGAAGCTGCAAAGAATGAATTTTAGGAGACAGTTTGGATTTTACCACTTCCTGGTGGAAAAGTGTGCACACCAACACCTCCAAGGCTCCTCCACAAAATCTCAAATCATGAATGAAAAGGAGCAGAAATAATAATAATCTGATAATCTGCTTTTCTTTCACAAGACTTTAATCAACAAAGTAATAATTCAATAAAATCTGAATTAAAACAGCAGCAGGTCAACACACACAGCCTTTGTTAGCTCCTTTGTTACAGCTCATTTTATATTTTTTGCTTTTTACAACAAAACTGACTCTTTTTTTATGAGCTTTGTGCATAATTTCCACAAATTTCCACGGGGTTTAGTGGATCTATATCTACTTCCTCTGATCTTTTTGTATGTTTGCCAAACACTTTACCAGGTTTAGTGGTGACACACTCTGCATCTTCCCTATTGAAGCTTCACTTTGTGTTGTATTGCTCAACTTCATGGTGATGGAAATAGTGGAGACTGATTCATTCAAAGTTGTGGAAAAAAAGAAGAAATGTTGACGTCATGTGAGATAAAACATCCAGGAGAGGAATTTACACTTAAAGGAAGTTAAAGGAATAGTTTTACTTTACAGACAGAAAGTAAGTAAATAGATGTTTATCCTAAAGTGTCAAACTATTAATTCAAAGTGATAAAAATGAGCAACATGGAGGAGATTCCTCATGTGCAACGTTTGCAGACTTTAAAGGTGAAGCACTGTTCTCCTCTGCCAACAATGTGAATTAAGCCTCTCAGCAAACTGGCTGTAATTTTCTCATTCAGCCCAGACGAGCTGTAGCTGTAGCTGTTTGCTGCAGCCTGTTTGACATTCCTGTGGCTTCAGTGTGTAAAGCAAAGTGGCAACACTTTGACCAAACCACGAGCAGGATCTGGGTCTATTGTTTGGTAAAGAGCGGACATTATAGGAGCTGCTGTTTACAGTAGATACAACACTGACAGTCTGTGTAAGTGTCTCTTCTCTCAGCCAGAACAGCAAAGCACACAAGCCTCTGATCGTTCTGCTTCTCCTTATTATTATTTCTTCCTTTTCGAGGATGTTTTTTTGTTTTTCCTCCCCTTTGGATTCACAGAGCAGCCATGTTTGTGTTTGAAATGCATCCAGCTCGGGTCAAATATTTCATCTTCTCAGCCTCCGTTCATTAGTTCGCAGAGGAAGTTGAGGAGTGATAATGAACTGCCTGCAGAGACGGAAAAGTACAAACCAGTGTGTGTTCTGTCGAGCGTTTTCACCTCTGCAGGGCTGTGCAGAAAAATACAGGATATCTGTACATATCAAATCTCAATAGTGAAGGCTGGGTGAGAGGATTAATTGGCATATCGATTTGATCAAATAGAAAAAAATGTTTCCAGCTTCTCAGATGTGAAGTTTTGCAGCTTTATTCAGTTTTATTACAGTTAAAGCAGATATCAGTGGAATGTTTTTGTTAATATAAGTCCTAAATAGTCCTATTTTCCGTCAGCAATCACTTACATGAAGTATTTCAGCCTAAACACGAGTCTCTCCGTCACTCTGCTCTGCTGTAACCCGAGGAGAAAATTTTCCTTGTGGGATACAAGTGTTATCCAATGAGGAGAGAGAACGGCATGAAGGGCTGTGTGTGCAGCCAAGGGATGCGCGTGAATGTGGTGACGTAGCACGAGGACCAATTGATGCCTGACAAGGGCGGGGGCTGCTAACTCATGGTGCGTTCAAAGAAACTCGTACTTTGTGTTTTTCCTTCCTGTGAAGTCATACCAGTTCGATCTGGTACGAGTTCACGGGTCGGAAGTTACGAGTGGCCGTTATAGGGAACTTTCACAGACAACAGGATGGTAAAAACACGAGCTACGGGTTACCTGGAACGCTACCAAGTCGTAGTTGTGACTTGAAGCTGTAACTTACGGTTTCAAAAGCCTGCCTTGAACGCAGCATTAGCCGAAACGGCCGCGAAGCTGATATCTGCTTTAAAACTGAGGTTTTCCAGCTGTCCTGATGTGCATTTTTCACTATTTTTTTATTTTCTCTATCAATCAATTAATCATTTGGTCTAATAAATGTCAAAAAATGGTGAAAAATCACAGTTTAATAAAAGCTTTTGTCCAACCAGAATAGCAGAGAAGCTGGAATACTAGAAAGTCTCATCATTCCCCTGTCAATCAGGAAATCAAATCATTGACTTATTGTCTGAATCCTCTCTTCCTATGAAAATAATCATTGTCTCTATCCATTAAAATGCATTTGAGGAACAATGGCTTCTTCAGCCGACTTTCTGAACTCCCAGTATGACTGCACACATTCCTGGCCGCGCTCCAGTCGCAGGCGTTTTTATTCCTCCCCTGCAGATGGTTCACAGTAGTCCGAGGGGGAAACGTGTGTTTTCTCTCAGCCGAGTGTGAGGGCGGACGGAGGATGGTTAGTCAGTCACATAATCCACAGACAACGACGACCGGAGTCAAACTGCTCTGTGTTATCATCAGTCCCTCTGTGCTTTTACATTATAATTCAGCTCTTTATTATATGTAGACTTTGTTTGTCAGTCGCTGATTTTGTGATAATAGCTGTGACCACTTCACTTAACTTTCCATTTAGTCCGTCAAGCATCTGAAAAACTTTCCACTGAATCCCAGACAGATGAATCATCTGTTAGAAACTGGTTCAAACAGGAAGTGATTGTTTTGTTTTGTTTTTTTGTTTTGTTTTATACTCACCATGTTGGCCTTGTATGTGTTTACTTTAGGGCTCCCAAACCATTAGAATAAGTGGGTGGGATTATTCTCATGAAGAGCCATACTTTCACATTTTTTATGTGTTCAAAATTGACCAAGGGATTTTTAAAGTGTTTCAGTGGATGAATGTGCTGCTTTATGCAAATGTATGTAACTTTATC
Organism: Trachurus trachurus; assembly: GCF_905171665.1. NCBI lineage: Eukaryota > Metazoa > Chordata > Actinopteri > Carangiformes > Carangidae > Trachurus > Trachurus trachurus. The sequence goes on along the minus strand of NC_139907.1, from coordinate 7,365,874 downwards.
GTGCATGGACTTAAAACAATGAAACATTTTGTAAGGAAATGTATGGTTAAAGTAATTTAAAATCATCATTCAAATTAATCTACAAGTACTTATTTTATATTATCTTAATTTAACTTATCTTGACTTATTGTGACTTGATTTGACTTGACTTGACCTCACCTGACCTTAACTTAACTTAACTTTTACTTGACTTGACTTGACTTTACTTTACTGTTAGTAATCTGAAGGTCACAGATTCACAGTTTACTCAGTGACTGGGCTTCTATATTGATCACCAGCCAATAGCCAATAGATACTGTATTGATTAATGGTTTTTCGCTGGTTTTTCACTCAAACAGTCACCACAGTGTCGAATAGTTGGAATAACTCTGTAAATTGTGATCGTTCACATCTGTAACACACGATACTGGAAACCTGAGGAATGTCAGAAATGTGATTCACCAGTGACCCTGCACTGCTTCACCTCAATGTGTGTGTGTGCAAGTGTGTGTGTGCAGACCATAGACAGTGAAAGAGTGTATGTGAGTGTGTGTGTGTGTGTGTTTGCACGCAGTCTCTCTCCTGTATGTGATGGTATTTGGCTGTCTCACTGTTGCAGACATCTGAAAAAGCGAGCAGCTGAGAAGGTCTCCAGGCCAAAGGTTAATGTTGCGGCCGGTGGAAGGTACACAAGTCTCCTGCAGGGAATCAAACCCACCGTCCCTCTCCGTCTCTGCACTCACTGGTGTAGTGGTGACAGTGGGTTTCCTGTTGGGAGTAGTAGACAATAACCGTTTAGCTGTTCCCGCTCCTAGATATAGATGACCACCTCCCCCCTTCTCTCTAATATCATATTATTTATGATGTGCAGCATGTGAATGGGTTGCGTATTTAAATTTGACATAGATTTGTGATAACTGAGGGTTATCTTGAGTCGAGGGTTTGTTTTCTGCACTTTTCCACTGACATGGCACAGGTTGTATTATTTATTTCCAAGTTTTCAAACCATCTGATCTTAAAACGTTTAATTACAAAAAGGACTTTGAATGGAAATCCCTCCATGTCTTTAACGGGACAGATGTTGTCAGTCTGAGCTGTGTCAGTGACCGGGGCTTCAATTTCAATTTTCCATGGATGACTGAGTCGTTATCCCTTTTTTTTTTTCAATCTAACGCTGCACCATCTGAAAATCCCATTCTCCAGTATGACCTGCTTTTTAGAAGGTGAGGAGTGAATTTTCCTTCTCAGTTCTTCAGCTGAATCAGTCGTAGGCCTCAGTTCCTGCAAATAATAAGTCACAGCGTTTGTTTTAGCCGTCTCAGAGCGCCAGACGGGCGGAGTCTGACACGTACGTCACACATTTTAGGGATCTGAATATTCTGAATTTGGGAAATTCCACACCAAAGGAAATGAATACAAATTATAAAAGTGAAAAAAAAACATTGTTGCAGATGTATTTGTTTTATATAATCTTAGATTTATCTTCTTTAATATCACTTAGAGCTTATCAAATAGATGTACGGTGGTCCTGAGGGCTCATTTCACTGCACCTTAAAGGAGTATTATCGCAAAATTCGGCCACTAGATGGAGCCAGGCGGAGCTTATCAGATATAAACAAGTGGGCAGCTGTCAGAGAGAGAGAGCAGCCTCGTTTAGTCCCCCCCCCCGCCCCCCCTCCTTCTCCCTCCCCCCTCCTCCTCCCTCGCCAGGCTGAATGAACGTGCAATCGCGGGAAAAAGAAAACTCGCTAGTGGAAGCGGCAGCTCTACGTCGCGCACAACCACAACAACGACAACAACAGCAACTGAAACGTCCTCCTCCTTAATAACGCTGAGAGGACAGCTGAAGAAAGACACAGGGACGTGGAGACAAAGTGTTCTACCAGCGATTCAGTGACTGTGAGCACCCTAACACTGCTACATTACTTACTGTTGCATATTTGTCCGGTTCGGAGGTCTGATTTGCGAGTTCCGAGTGCATTTTAACGCAGCAAGCGCCGGGCCGGCTTGGATCATAACAAAGACAAATGCTGCATTTGCCCCACGGACACTATACTGTTGGCGATTTTTTTTGTAAATTTAGTTATGGCTCCCCCCGACCCATCTTTTACATATGTCAGCTTATTTTATGCTATTACTGCTGTATTTGCGATAATGCTCCTTTAATAGAAACACCTGCAAAGACACAAACGTGCGTCAAATTCAATGCATGCAAAACGGTTTGTTTAAATCCATTAAGCACTGAACCACTTGCTATACTGGAACCATATTGACTTTATGCTTCTAACATATTAAAACAATATAATAATTAACAGTTTCTAATTGATTTGAATAACAAAATGTTTGAAGTTTTGTCACAGGATGAAACATCAGCTCTTATTTCGGCCTCACACTGACAAAAGTTTGAAGAACTCACCAACACAGACTGTACAGTGTAACATAACTGTTACTGTTACACTTACCTCTGTGGTTTATTTACATCCCATCCTGTCAAAAAGCAGCGTCATACACCAAACAGAGACAATGTGGTAACTGGAGGTTCACATTGGCACAATATAGAAAAGCTTCTCCTCTACTAACATGTTAATGATCATACTGATACATGATGTCATACATACACTACATGGCCAAAGGTATATGGACACCCTGGCGTTCACTTACAGGTTTAAATGCAGATTACATTACATCAAACATGTTTTATTAATTATATCTCATGCACACAGGAGCTGCCAAATATATCATTGTTTGCTGTAGCTTTAATATTTTTCTATGTAACAACTACAGTATGTGTGTGTCCATATACTTTTGGCCGTCCTCTGTATGTGAGTCTGTGCTGTCTAAAAATGCGTTTAAAGATCTAATGAATGTCAAAGTTTTAATTAATTGATGTAATTCTGTCACATGTGTGTGTTTTCACCGGAAGGACGTGTCACTTTCAACGTATTTGTATGAAGCGCAGTGTATTTAACCATCATGTTGAAGGTGCCACGTCCTTCTGGATCATATAACTCTGTATGTCTTTAACATCACTGTTGCACCATGTGTCACTGTCTTGTGCTGCTTTGATTTTTTTTTTCACCGTGTCGTCTCCCTAAACTGTGTCACAGCCTCTAACCCCGTGTTTACTTTGCAGGCAGACACCCAAAGCTAAAGCTAACTCTAAGTCTAAACAGAGCAGCCCTGGCAAAAGGTAATCTGAGGATAAACGGCTCAGTGGGTAAAGTTGGGTGGTGGTGGTGGTGGTGGTGTGGGACAATGACAACGTCTGAAGAGAGAGACCCACACACATGCTGCGTTCACTGACCACACACACACACACAACTTACACTTGACAAACTGATGAAGTCAGGATGAGAAAAACAAATGTTGTTAGGAGTGTGAAAAGCTAATTTTGCTAGCGACATTCCTCCTCTCCGGTTTGAGCACCTGCACATGTGGCTGGTTTGGAGATTTTCAAAATAAAAGCATGAAACTAAATTGAGCAAAAATATTGAATTCAGTTGAATAATGGTCTTAAAATACTGTAAGTGCTAAACCAACATTTTGGTTATTTTTTTATTGTCTCTCCGCTGCCAAAGTGTCTGTAGGAAATATGAATTTAGCTTAGCATACAAACTTAGCAAGGGCGAACATTTGGCTTGGACACAACATCCCCTTCTAAAACTGCTTTTTAATGCTGTGGACTGAATGTTATTTTTTCTATATCATCTGTATTTACATTTAAATACAAGCTAAATACAATTTTATACATAGTTATATTCATTTATACATTATTTTATACATATCAAAGATTAAAATAAAAGGGAAATTCAGGGGCAATGTCTCTAACATCCATATGCAAACCTATGCCCTCAGTCTCCAGGATGAAACAGTGACACAACTCCTTTAGTCCAACTTTTTTTTGTATTATTATTTACTGTCAGACCATCTCTGTGATAGTTTGTCTGAAAAAAGCACACTTAAACGTGTCATCTGCTCAGTTTTTTCTATGCAAGTCAGGATCATTGGGTAGCTTTGCTTTCATTTGTGTGATTGATCATTAAAAAAAAACTTCTGTCAGACCCTTAATTTCCACTACACTGTAAACACAACCAAGTCATTCATCCATTGACTTGGTGTCTGAGTCACCACAGCCGGTGTCTCTGCTTCCTGCAGGTTGTACCTTGAGCGTCAGAAGAACCACTTCCACATCCACTCGGTGGCCTGCACGGGGACGGAGGTGCACCTGGCCGCCTGCCCCCTGGAGTTCAACAAACCAAACGCCACATCCACCTGTGAGGGCGGCATGCCGGCCGTGGTCAGCTGCATGCCCGGCCCCCTGTTCATGCACAACACCGGCATGAAGAAGAAACCCAAGACCTCGGTAAAGTCAGGTTTTTTTTGGAGACATGGAGATAAAAATGTACATAAAGTCATCTCAGTGTAGCTTAAGTCACATGATAGACAGTGCCATGTGACCGAAAGCTGCAGGAAAAAAGGTAAAAACTGGACATTTAATGATATTTTAGTGTCTAATTTGTGTTTTCTAACAGGAAAAGTAGATTAAATGTTTGTTGTTTTTAAGAATCAAGCAGTTTACATTAAAGCAGATATCAGCTTCACGGCCGTTTCGGCTAATGCTGCGTTCAAGGCAGGCTTTTGAAACCGTAAGTTACAGCTTCAAGTCACAACTACGACTTGGTAGCGTTCCAGGTAACCCGTAGCTCGTGTTTTTACCATCCTGTTGTCTGTGAAAGTTCCCTATAACGGCCACTCGTAACTTCCGACCCGTGAACTCGTACCAGATCGAACTGGTATGACTTCACAGGAAGGAAAAACACAAAGTACGAGTTTCTTTGAACGCACCATGAGTTAGCAGCCCCCGCCCTTGTCAGGCATCAATTGGTCCTCGTGCTACGTCACCACATTCACGCGCATCCCTTGGCTGCACACACAGCCCTTCATGCCGTTCTCTCTCCTCATTGGATAACACTTGTATCCCACAAGGAAAATTTTCTCCTCGGGTTACAGCAGAGCAGAGTGACGGAGAGACTCGTGTTTAGGCTGAAATACTTCATGTAAGTGATTGCTGACGGAAAATAGGACTATTTAGGACTTATATTAACAAAAACATTCCACTGATATCTGCTTTAAGGACAATACATGTCTTGTGATTAAAAGCTGTTAGCCTGTAGTTATATTATAGCATGTCTACATGTCGATTAAAATATAATTTCACTGTGTGCTTCTCGTCCAGAGAAACGTGAGGCTGAAGGGAGGAGCCAGACTGGGCGAGGGCCGGGTGGAGGTGTTGAAGGACAACGAGTGGGGCACGGTGTGCGACGACCGCTGGAACCTGCAGTCGGCCAGCGTCGTGTGCAGGGAGCTCGGCTTCGGCAGCGCCAAGGAGGCTCTCACCGGCGCCCGCATGGGTCAAGGTCAGGAAGTTGTCAATGAAACCGCCCATTTGTCAGAAATGTGCATTTCGATTTTGGGTTCATAATCTTTGTGAGTCCAGTTGCAGACAGGAAGTATAGTTGACCCACTGTTTGAGATGAAACCAAAAGCACTGGGATGTTAAAGGGATAGTTCAACATTTTGGCAAATTGGCCCATTGCCATTATCCCTATAGTCTTTGGAGTAGGTTCGTTACCTTTAATTGTCGGTGCAAGCTGTTTTTAGAATGGCGGAGCAGAGCCATGAGCTGCTCAGAGCTACGCTACGGAGTCGGAGGCTAATGGGATTTCTTGGTTTCCCTCATCAAACTCATCAAATACACAATCCAACAACTCCAAAACGCTCTGGTGGACAAGTTGTGACCTGCACATTCACCACGCTATGAGATAATAACAGAACGTTACGAGACAGAGTTGTTTTAGAGGTAAATTCATGCAAAACCACTGCTTTTTCAGCAAGCAGTCTCTGCATTTACCTCTAAAACAACTCTGTCTCGTAACGTTCTGTTAAAAATGGGTTGCACAGACAATTAAAGGCAACGAACCTACTCCTAAGACTATAGGGATTATGGCAATGGACCAATTTGCCAAAATGTTGAACTATCCCTTTAAATCCAGGTGTGATTTGGCTGCTTTAAAGGTTCAGTTTAACTAAACTAACATCAGTGGTTCTGCAGCTTTTCAAAGTAAAAGCTCCAAACAGACTTCACTGCTCCGTCCACCCGTCCCCTGGGGCCGGACGTCTTTATAACTGTCCTCAGGGAGGACGTCAGTCGTCACCTGTCACTGCTCTTATCTCTCAGGTCATCTCTTCACCTCAGAGAGCAGATAACCTGCTGATCTGCAGCTCCACATTCCTGCCGGGGTTCCTCATTTAGAGGTTATTTTAATAAGCAAAGGAATGCAGGGAATGAAGAAAGAAAAGAAACAGTGTAACTTTTTGGAAATATAACATAAAACCCACCAGAGTATGTAAATATATTCATTTTACTACAATAATAAGCAACAATCTTGACATTTATATAGTTCTTTATTCATTAAATCCTCTTTATTGTGAATATTTCTGATTCTTTATAGTGTGTGAAGGTATTTTCTAGAACAGAAAACCATCTGTGTGGCTGCAGCTGCTTCATGGATCATTTCATGTGAAAATGAGCCACTCGACTCCAGCTGCTGTGTGATCCACCTACACATGAGAGGCTCCGCAAATCACTTTCAGTGGTTGTAACTGTGAGACTCCGAACTGCCGAACTATTCAAGAAAACGTTTATTACAACTGTAATAATTCATGAAAGAAGCTGCTGCATATCCTGAGTAATTTTCCAAATGTTCATTCCTGCTGGTCAAAGGCCGCTCAGAAATGAAAAGACCAGGATGGAAACCTGAAGCTGAATGAAGCAGTGTGTGTGTGTGTATGTGTGTGTGAGAAAGAGCACGTCTCCTTGTGGATTCATTGAACCCGTATTAAATCTCAGACAGCTGTTTGTAAAGGCGGTCGCTGATCTTATTTTAGTAGCTCTGAAGCCAGGCCACACTTTGAGGCTGTTTGCACACCTGCACTTTTTAAATCCCGGTTTAACTGGACTCTGGTTTGTTTCCAGCCCCGTTGGTTTGATCAGGTGTGAAAACAGAGTCATCAAACATCGGCTCTAAGACACAGCATTTGGAGGAGATTTATTAAAATCCATCCACTGGGCAAGGACACATCATTGCACATCTGCTTCCTTGCACTGCGATATCAGATTCTGTTTTATTTATTTACTTTGGTAGGTAAGTGTTCATTAATGTGGAGCCATGTTTAAATATAAACTATCTCAGGTACACAATGGTGCCACCCTGAAGATCTTGAGAGTCCCATCGGTACAGATAAATGAGTCGACCTCTATCACATATAAAGCAATAAATGCCCTAAGAAGTAAAAATATAACTATCAATCAATCAATGAATTTAGAGCTGGTATTCTTGGTCTTCATATTGAGACAGGCAGATATGTTGGCACAGCAGCAGATGATAGAATTTGTACTTCACATCCAAGAAGTGGAGAATGAAATTCATTTTGTGTTATATTGTCCTTTCTATGACATCGTAAGACTGTTTAGTAGTAGATCCAAATAACGAATTGCTGTGGTTAGACGATGCTGAGAAGCAAAAACATCTTTTTCAGTTGAAAATATTTGCATTTTCTTTATTTCTTGAAAAGGCCTGGGCAATGAGACGAAGAGCGATATACAGATGAGTACTGAAAGTAATCTTAAATTGTTTATTCATGTGTTGCACAGGAAGGACTGTCTAGTTTTTGATTTGTCAGTAAATGTGTCTTGTAATCCCATATGGGATGGACCACAATGGTGGCATGACACCGAAATAAATATTCATTCATTCATTCATTCATTCATTCTTCATTCATTCACTATCACAAGTGCAGATAAAGGAATCATTGGTTAAAGATTATGATATTATGATTGTTTTGAATTGCAATCTGTAATCAGATGGAGATTCGCCACAAAAAATGATAGATAATACTGACTGACTATAAATGATGAGAGTTTACATCATTACCTCTCTGTTCTTCTTTAAACCCAAACAAAAAAAAGGTAAACCAGTTTTTTTATTGTGACTCTTGAACATCTGGACTGGTTTGATTTTAAATCTGACTGATAGTTTGATGTTTTGAGAAATAAATGAAACAGATAAGACAAGAATATGAGTCTGCATGAATGGATGTCTCATTGCTTTTAAATGATTATTCTCTGTCGAAGCTAAATTATATTTATCATAAAAGAGTGTGTCGTTGTGTTTGTGCTCCTCATTAGCGTTGCCTTCAGGAACATGGAGGTGTGTGTGTGTGGTGTTTGGATAAACTGTCCACCGGTGCAGAAACAAGTCGTCTTTTGAAGGGCAGCTGGGTGGGGCTGTGTGTGTAAATGTGTATGTGTGTGTGTGTGTGTGTGTGTGTGTGTGTGTGTGTGTGTGTGTGTGTGTGTGTGTGTGTGTGTGTGTGTGTGTGTGTGTGTGTGTGTACATCATGATTTCCACCACCACAGAGGAGGAAGCTGGTTGGAAAGAGAGACAGAGTCATCACTAAATCTCTTTGAGCAGCAGCAGAGCGGCTCCGACCGCCACCTGGCTCGGTCGGTCGGTCCAGGAAACATTCCTGAACGTCGGAGAAGTCGGAAACGAATTAAGTCACTGAAGGAATTTCTTTCATAAAAAAAAAGAAAGACAGATTACATTAAAAAAAAGTCACTTCATGGTGCTATATGACCTGTAGCAGCAGAGTGAGAGTTTACAGAGTGGATGTAAAGCCGCGTGTCGCTGACGGAGAGCATGCATCCTCAGCAAACATGGATGGAGCTTGGGTGTTGGTTTGAAGAGCTCCCATGTGTGTGTGTCCGTGTGTGTTCTCGGCTTCTGGATGTTGTGATGATTTCATATCGACCTCAAGTCTGGTTTTGTTGTATCTAGAGAGCTCCGTGGAAAGTGTTTGTGTTTGTTTTCTGGTTCCAGTAACGTCGCGTCAGTATATAACTGGAATTAAGAAATACATGACAGAACAACTTATGTCCTGTACTGTTTCCTGTTTCCCCTTCACATGTTTGTTTTTCTTGGCCCAGGGTTTCTCGAACAGTCTGGTTCTTGAAATGTTGAGTTTTGATCCAAAAGGGTCAAAAAAACAGAACGTGAACTGACCTGGATTTGCTCTAATCTGATCTAAGCTCCTTATTAAACGGGTCCGGGCTCATTAAAAGCTGCAGTGGTTGAAACTCCTCAGATATCCTGAACTCATTAAAACTTTTTTTACACTGTGCTTCATTGCCGCCTGATTTAACCTTCATTTTGCCCCCTGTTGACCATTAAATGTTTGTCCTCCAATGGTCCTGATCTGTTTGATTCTTTATAAAACGATGTAAAACACATACAGTATACGCAGCATTTGCAGTCCACTGCGCTCCAACTCATTACCAGAGCTTTTAAAACTTTATTTTTGTACTTTTATGGTCAATAGAGCTCATTCACATAAAAAAGAGTAGGAGTAATAGCAATAGTAAGACCTACAGTGGTAGTGAAGTGAAGGCCACATGCTATAAATCTGAATTAAACTCCCAAAATTCAATGAAAATACTGTGATAATGAATTACATGTGTGGTGAGGAGCCATCTGTGTTATTTTTAGACATAATATGACATAAGAAAACCAGATTTCTGACATAAAAACATCTGTAAATAGGTCAAATTTGACCCAATAACAAGAGGAGTGTCCATGAAGAGTCATCTGTGTTTCCTAAAAGGTTTTGGCTCATTATTTTCTGTCAGATGGAAAATACAAATAAACACTGATGAGTTGTGGGTGCTCTAACCTGTAGCTCCTGTTGTGTGTGTGTGTGTGTGTGTGTTTTTAGGAATGGGTCCGATCTACATGAATGAGGTGAAGTGTCTCGGTCTGGAGAAATCCATCTGGAACTGTCCCGCTAAAAACATCACATATGAGGACTGTCAGCACAGCGAGGACGCCGGCGTGCGCTGCAACATCCCCTACATGGGCCTGGAGAACTCGGTCAGAGCTGAACCTCCTTAATGTTTTAACACTGTGATGTTCAGATGTCAGGAAGCTGTTTGACTTGTGCTTATACAGTTTATTGCAAATGTTGTAGATTACTTGAGAAAGTTAAATTTTGCTTCTTTCTGCTTTGATAAATGTAGTTTAGCTCTTTATTGATCTAACTGTGTTTGTCCTAACGTGTGAGATTTAGAGCTCATACTCATATTTTCACCCACTGAAGTAACATTAACTCACTGTTGTCATGAAAAACTGTGACGTTAGATCAAATTTTGATTTATTTTTTCTTTTATTGGCCCCAAAAAAATCTCACTTTTGCACATACGTTTCTCAGACAACAGTGATTCCCCTTTTAACATAGTACGTCTGGTTGTACAGTTTGTATTAAACCAGATGATAGGCTACTCATCAATGTTTCCTGTAAATACACTCACAGGGCTGAACAGGATAAAAACTCCAGAAAACAGACGCTTTGATCAAATCAATCAAGTCGCAGATGTTTAAACTAAACTTTTATATCTTAATGTCACATATGTTGCCTGTAAGATTTAAGCAGATGGAGTTTTTATCCGGTTTGTTTGGCCCTTGTGTATCTACGCTCTGCTCTGTGGCTCCTAACTCCTCGGCCCCGCACAGATCCAACTCACAGGGGGACGGACTCGTTACGAGGGCCGCGTGGAGGTCCTGGGTCTGGACTCCAACGGGACGGAGCGCTGGGGTCTGGTCTGCGGAGAGAGCTGGAGCACCTCGGAGGCCATGGTGGCCTGCAGGCAGCTGGGCCTGGGCTACGCTAACCAGGGTCTGCAAGTAGGTTATTAACACGACCAGGGGGGGCGACCTGCAGGTGAGAGCTGAGCTGCTCCCACCTGCAGTTGCACTCTGGGAAACCTGACATATGTAAATACGATATACTGTCATTTACACTCACACAGTGGCCACTTGTGTGCACTATACATATTTTACTTTGCTTTAAAGCCAAAAAGGGAAATGACCCTTCTCATTTGTTTCATTAGAATAGTTTTAATTGGCTCCAAGTGATTACAATAATTATACAAGTTGATCCTTTAGAATAATCAACTTTAGATATAGAAAATAATAAGGAACCAATAAGGTAACAGTTTATTCCTCCTGCACTGATACTAATTAGCATGTAATTAAAAAAGAAACAGTCAGAAATGTTGAACTCTGATTAATAAACTATTAATTATTATATTTTTATCTTAATAAATAATGTATTCAGCATTTCTAATGATGTCAGTGGTTCATAGGATCATTTATAAAGTGTCAGTAAATAATTAATAAGCAATTCAGATGAACGTTTATGTTGCACTTATGCATACATAATGATTTATGATCAGTCTGTGTGTTAATAGATGTTTTTTTTTACACTTATTCATACTGCAATTCATAATTAAACCAGGTTTTACCACTTGTTAGGTAAATATCTATTTTACAAGACATTACATTACATTCCTAACTGTGTTCATAATTGGTGTCAGTGCAAAAACAATGCTTTATAAGTGTTGCTGAAAATGATAATGTTTGTGTTTTGATCATCAAACAACAAACTACTGCTTTAGTGTTTCATGAGTGGATTTTATACATAAAGTTATTTTGAATCCCCACTGTGTGACTCCATCACCTTCAGGCTGCAGCTGAGTATGTGCACCTTTATAAAGTGGCCACTGTGTGTAATTCCTGTGCAAACATCTTCAAATATATTCCATCTTCAATCATCTGTCACATATTTGTTAATATGTGCAGTTCATACTAATGTTTACTTTACATTTAGACATTTTCCTTTAACATAGCAGTAGCATTAAACTCTTGGTGTGGGTATATTTTGGAATATATTTGAACATGCACTATCGTATGACAGTATATATAATTATTTCCATATGTAGGCTAGTAGATGCTTCTGTTCCTCCACTGAAGACCCAGTTGTCAGTGATTTGGTTTGTTCCACGTTGGGCAGAGCAGCCACACATGAAGTTTCTAATCAAACTCTAAACCACCGGAGCCGAGCGGTGACCTCATGTGGAAGCCATGATCACGTTTTCCCCCGTCTAACCAAACTGCCGCTGCTGCTGCTTCGACGACAACTTTTTTCCAACCAAAGATCAGATTTGTAGCCCAGACAGTTGAGAGACAGGACAGGAAGTGTGTCCCCCTCACTGACTCCCTGCAGGACCTCTCTGCAGATCCGGATAGTGGGCGGCCGGAGCAATTATGAGGGCCGGGTGGAGGTTCAGGTTGGCTCCAAGTGGGGCACAGTGTGCAGCACTGGCTGGACCACAAAGGAGGCCATGGTGGCTTGCAGGCAGCTAGGGCTCGGCTACTCCATGCATGCCATCACTGTAAGTTTAATGAAGAGATTTGTTCCACAGTGACACGTGGAACAAATTCACTGTTTATTTATAGTTAAAACTCCTCAGATGATTCATATAAGACAAAACAGTAGCGCACACACACAAAAACACAGAGATTAAAAAGAAAGGAAAAGTAACATGGCAACATCTCATTATTAGATGAAGGAGAAACTGGATTTGAATTAAGAAAGGAAGCTAGATTTAATCAATGTTTTATGTTGAGACTGGGAACACAGAGGCACATTGAGCTACATTGCTGTAAAACCTCCTTCAAATGAACTGGTTAATTAAAATGACAGCATTTAAAAACCAATACAATAGATTTTCAGAGAACTGAGGATATAAAAAGTTATAAATGTGAACAATGGGAATTAAATGGACATTTCCAGTTAAACCTTTTCTTAATAACATAAACAAAACAGGATGAAACTTGTGCTTGAAATTATTTTGAAGATTTGTTAATACAGTTTGAAGTAAGTTCTGATTCTGACAAAATAGAAACACAAACACAAGTCATGAAAGTGTAGTCATGAAAGTCAGCTGTTAATTGTGGTGAGTTTCAAAGCAGTAAACTAAACAAATCTGTCTTTAAACATCACCGAAAGATATAAAGTTTTAGTGTTATATCCACATAATGAAAGAAAAGCTCATTGTTAACAAGGGACAGAGACAAAACCCACAGAACAGGGTTAGGCAGACTTTGTTATTTATTGTGTAAATGCTGTAAATCATTGACTGAAATACAAATGAATGTACAAAATTACAGTTATTAGTGAGGAAAATGTTCATGTTTGAGGATATAATGATGCTTTTACAGTGCTGTAAAAACTAATTTCTCTAAACACTATTTAAAGACACAGAGTTTTATAAAGAGGATTTTGGAAACAGGATTTAGAGGGAACAGGATACAAAAGTTTCAGTTTTCAGAACAAAGTAACTTGATATAAATGTCTTGTATGTAGAAACACAGTGGTTTGTGGTTAAGCTGATATATTTAGAGAAAGTCTGTCATTATGTTTAAGCTGAGAGGCCTCTCTCTCGGAGACTAGTATGATCATTGAATCACTCAAAGTTAAAGTCCTGCAGTGATCACATCGCCGTTTAAACAACAAGCAGCCAAAATGAGTCATGAACATCTGTTTTTCAGAGCAGCTTCATCCCTCTGAACTTTCTGCAGCTCTGACTGTGAACCGTTCATTTTCTGATCGATGTCCTGTTTGTGTTTGTCTGCACGTTTTTCTTTCTTTTGTCTGTTTTGTTGTGTTGTTGTCCTCTCGACCGGCTCTAAGGAAACCTGGTACTGGGACAGCAGCAATGTGACGGGGATGGTGATGAGTGGCGTCAAGTGCACGGGGAGCGAGATGTCGCTGAGTCAGTGCCAACATCACAAAACTGTCAACTGCCAGAAAGCTGCAGCGAAGTTTGCAGCAGGAGTCATCTGCTCCGAGAGTGAGTGGACGACAACAAGAAGTTTCATCTAATTAACCTGATAAAAAATCTTCTTTTAACCACAAGAAAAAGAGAAAACAACATGTTTAACATCAGTTTTATAAACAACAAATGGCAGCACTGTGATTTTATAACGACCCAAACAGGACAACAACAACATTAGGAGACGGGAACAGACCACAACATCAACATTAAAGGGACATTTTGACAAATTGACCCATTGCCATAATCCCTATAGTCATAGCAGTAGGTTCGTTACCTTTATTTGTTGGTGCAAGCTATTTTCAGAACGGCGGAGCAGAGCCGCGAGCTGCTCAGAGCTACACTACGGAGGCTAAAGGAATTTCTTGGTTTCCCTCATCAAATACAAAATCCAACAACTCCAAAACGCTCTGGTGAACAAGTTGTGACCTGCACATTCACCACGCTATGAGATAATAACAGAACGTTATGAAACTGAGCCGTTTTTGAGGTAAATACAGTCTACTTGCTGAAAAACTGTCCCTGAACACAACGCAATCAGCGGTTTTGCATGAATTTACCTCTAAAACAACTCTGTCTGGTAACGTTCTGTTATTATCTCATAGCGTGGTGAATGTGCAGCTCACAACTTGTCCACCAGAGCGTTGTGGAGTTGTTGGATTGTGTATTTGATGAGTTTGATGAGGGAAACCAAGAAATCCCATGAGCCTCCGTAGCGTAGCTCTGAGTAGCTCGCCGCTCCGCTCCGCCGTTCTAAAAATAGCTTGCACCGACAATTAAAGGTAACGAACCTGCTGCTATGACTATAGGGAGTATGGCAATGGGCCAATTTGCCAAAATGTTGAACTATCCCTTTAATATTTAGACCAAATATTAGCCGCACATGTGATTGTGTGGGTTACTGTTGATGGGTGTGGTTTGTTTGATGAAGAAGAAAGAGGATAAGGGGGAGTGGAAGAAGAAATGTATTCAACTTTCCAAGGAGCGGTGACTGACTTTCCTCTCCGATTCTTCCTCCTCTGTTTTTCTTATCTGGGACATTTTTATGAAAACGTTTTTGTAGGAATCTCGAGCTGTGATGGGAGGAAGTCTTTTAATGTGGGTCTGTCAAACCCATCAAGACATTTTATGCAATATTGTGATGTGAATAAGTTTAATTTGACTTTATAAGATGAAAAAAGTTCATTTAAATTCCTCCAAAATGTCCAAAAGACCTGTCGATGTATCACTTTGTTGGATAAAGAAATAACCACTCTGATCAGGAGGCTATAAATCCAGGGTTAGGGTTATGAATTAAATATGTTTCCCATCTTGTAAAGTCATGTTGATCCATTTGGAGAAACATGTTGAAGTATTATAACACTTGGAACACGTATCTCAGTCTCATCCTTTCCTTCCTCCTCCATCCAGCGGCCTCTGACCTCGTCCTGAACGCTTCTCTGGTGCAGCAGACGGTTTACATCGAGGATCGTCCTCTGCACATGCTCTACTGCGCCGCTGAAGAAGACTGCCTGTCCAAGACTGCAGCCAAGGCCAACTGGCCGTACGGACACCGGCGGCTGCTGCGCTTCTCCTCCCAGATCCACAACATCGGCCGGGCCGACTTCAAGCCCAAAGCCGGGCGCCACTCGTGGATCTGGCACGCCTGCCACGGGTAACGATGAGATCTAAACATGGTCAAATTTTTAATGTTGTAAAAATGACTGAAAGTTAAACGTGAGTTTTAATTAAACATCTTTCACCCAATAGAAAGAAAACAAAAAGTAAAGTTTAAGTCACACTTATTCAGCATCTTTAAAATGATGCAATGATGCAAACATCTGCATAACATCTGTCCCTTTCTGGATCATCTTCATGTATTGATTATTTTCATATAATTGTATGACAAAATATATTCATGCATGTTCTTTTCTCAATCAAGTCTCATCAAACCTCTCAAATCAAAAATCTTAACATCTCTTGTGTCATGATAAAAAATCGAATTATTGTAAACAGATTTTTCAGATGCTCAGTAATTCTCTAAAAGCAATTTTAACTGTATTTTCAAATGGTGAATTATTACATTTTAGAATTGACTTTATTTATGGTCCATATTGACACTTCTCTCTGTATTTTACAGCCACTACCACAGCATGAACATCTTCACCCACTACGACCTGCTCAACTCCAACGGTACCAAAGTGGCCGAGGGACACAAAGCCAGTTTCTGCCTGGAGGACTCAGACTGTCAGGAGGGTGAGTCTCATGCTTCATGTTAGGGATCAACATGTATGATGATATTATATTTTTTCATTTTTTATGATGTGTTTTCTTCTTGAATTTTTATTTTGCCTAATGAAAATGTTGTCCTGAGCAGAATAAACCAACTGGCCAGGCTCAGAAAGACTTAATCAGATAAAATCTCTATGAACTCACCAAATCTCTATCTTTGTGACGCTCAGGTGTTTCTAAGAGGTACGAGTGCGCCAACTTTGGTGATCAGGGCATCACCGTGGGCTGCTGGGATTTGTACCGCCACGACATCGACTGTCAGTGGATCGACATCACAGACATCAAACCTGGAAACTACATCATGCAGGTGAGCAGGGTCAACGGTGCAAACCACAGGACAAAAAGAGACCATCCAGGTCCAGAGAGTTTGAAACCCATGAGCACAATAACCACATTCAAAATCACACTGAAAATGCACTTATAGGCCTACACTCTGTTAGTCAAAACTGTAATCGCACAGCAGCATCAGACAAATGAGTTTTACTCCACATCAACGCAGCAGAACCAGAAATATTGTCCTTTTTCATTCATAAAAAGTTGACTAAGTGTTATGTAAGGAAAAAAATATTGTTGTAAATATGTAAAATATTTGTTTGATCACGATCAGTTTCAGCCGGTGTTGTTTGGATTTTATTGTTTAGATTTTACCAAACATCACCGTTTTATTGACGGTGCAGTGATTCTACAATGTGTTCTCATATAGATGTATCTTAAAGTGAATATGTAATTTTCTATTTTTACTTTCTCACCATGTAAATTAGCTGCTGCTTCACAGTAGTTAATGAAGGTTTTAATGCTCTACAACAACATGTAGTATTTATTCAGTGTGTAACTCAACTAATTTCCACAAGAAAATCTGATCTTATTGTACTCAATATTAACACAGCCGTCATTTATACAAATGTCATGTTCTGACATAGCTTAATTGTTTTATTTGTTATAAAATAGTTTGTTTTTTACGTTTCCCACCTGCTCAGATTGTCATCAACCCCAATCACGAAGTGGCAGAGAGCGACTTCACCAACAACGCAATGAAATGCAACTGTAAATACGATGGACATCGAATCTGGTTCCACAACTGCCACGTTGGTAAGAAGTCACAAACACCGACACTGACGGATTCTGTCTCTTTATGTAAAGTGTTGCATGTTTCGATTGATTGATTGATTGATTGACTCACTTTTCTTTTCATCCTGCACAGGCGATGCGTTCAGCGAGGAGGCAGAGAGGAGGTTTGAGAAATACCCCGGACAGCTGAACAACCAGATTTCCTAATTAATCAGCTGCTTTGTGACAGTATGAGAAACAAAGTGGGAGGGGTTAATAAATAAAAAACACATCTCACTGTAGCTCAAAAGAAAAAGACACAACAATCCCTTCAGACCCCCCCCCCCCACATGTCTGAGATTATCTGTAATCATGGAAGAAGCCAACAGTGTTTTCCTCTGGTGAATGTTTTTGTATGTCTGAGTTATTATACTTGAATATTCAAGTGCTAATGGAGTTTCCTGTCTCAGTCTAATGTGAGCTAATGCTTTATTTTTTATCATAAAATAGGATTTTATAAAGTCGGTTGTACAGTCTCTGTGTGCAGCTTTGTATTGAATGTCTTTTTGTTCCAAGTTACGAACGAGGTGTGATAATATTTTTTTAATAACCAGATTTATTTTACTTGGAGCGACTTTTAAAACTCTGAGGCCTGAACAGGAACAGATGCAGCTCTGTTAAAACAAAAAAAACTCTTTACACCTGGATGATTCACTTTGGACTGGAGCGTTAGCACATGTAGGTTTAAATGTAAATGAGCACGTTTTGCCTCTGCAGTTACAACATGTTTATGAATGTATTTATTACCAAAATCAAGGTGCTCAAGAAAAAGAAAAAACTCGTTCACTGGGATTATTGTCAGTTTGCTTTGGAGCCAGTTTTAAGCCACCTGTAGCTTTAGTCTGTATCTATTTTTTATAGTCTTTTATAGAAGTTATTGGGACTGAAAAAAATGCAATTACCCTGAAGATTTGCTGTTTGTATGCTGATGTAATCACACCCGCTGCACCAAATAAAAGGAGAGGAATTATTATAATCGTTGTGTTTTCAAGAGACTTATTTGATTAGAAGTGCTTCACTGTATTGGGTCACATTTTTTAAGGGCTAAAGCAGCTGAAACCTCTACAAGAAAAACTAAAGATTAGAGGAAAAATGTGCATAGCTTTCTATGGCAAAAATAAAGTTATTATAATGTTATTCTCCCTTCTCCCCACTCTGGACCCTCAGGAACCACCAGTCAAAAGCATTAACAGAAGTAGAAAAATGAAGTCCAAAAATATCATCATTATAATAATTATTATTATTATTCATGCCTTTATTTGCTTTATCAACTCTCAGAGCAGATGTTTGAACCAAAGCTCCTAAATTATGATTAATGAGCAGGATGGAAAAATCTCAAGGTTTCAAGTTCTCTAGTGTTTATGAAGCTATAAAAAAGATTTTCTGTTCACCTGAACAACTGGAAATGAGGCTAAAAGGTGGAAACACTTTCCACTAATATGTTATGAATAGAATAAATTCCTGCCGAGTGCCGACCTCTTCTGCATTGTATATTCATTGGTGCCATGGGAAATGTGGATGTAGAGACCACGACACCGACACCGACTCATCTACTGCTGATCTGAGAGTTCATCTCAATCCTAATCCTGACCTAATCTCAGTCTTCACTGCCTCGGTTGAAAAATCTCATTAACCTCAATCAGCAATCACATTAACCGTGTGCACAGCATTACAACAAGTCAACTCAACATCTCAGCATGGTCGGTTGCAGGGAATAACACATACAGTACAAGTATGCACTGGTTTGAATAAAGCTCTACCCTTCGATCAATAACTGTAAATAACAATCAGCTACTCACTCTTTTGCTAAAGCCTCAAAAAGTTGTTTTTCAAATCAAAACCTCCAAAAATATTCAGTTAACATCAATATAAAAAAGAAAAATTTAGAAAGTCCTCACATTGTAGAACCTAAAACTTGACATAATGATTTAAGGATTATTTTATTATCACAGTTCAACTCCACCCTACACCATTAGCATGTATTATATATTGATGAGGATGTAGTGGAAATATTTGATAGGCAGTTTGAGATTCACTGAATGTTATGTTTAACGAGTCTATATGTCTATTTTCTTCATGATAGTTTAACTTAACCACCATCGAGGACATTGGAAAATCAAGTACCTCAAAAGGAGAAAATACTCTGCTCTTTATCTCTACGAATGAGTTGTTGAAGTTTGTTTCTCCACAGTAAAAGTGAAGTATTTGACACTTCATGTCAGCCCAGTCGCCCCTGTGTTTACCAGCCTTGTTTATCTCTGACATCTTCTCACTAAAGCTGCTGCTGCTCGCCTGAGGTCTTCACCTCTGATCCCCATCATCCCATCAACCTGCACACCTGGCTTGAGAAAGGAGGATTACACTGGTTCAGCTGCACGTTGACCCACAAGAGCCGGTTAATATCAGTCTGACAGTGAACAGAGCTGCACACGGCGCCACCTAGTGGACAGCTGCTTAAGGTGCAGGAAGGAAGGACGAGAGCAAAGCCTTTTTAAATGTTGGTTTTGAATTTCTAATTCCCCACTGTTATTTTCTCAGGCAGATAATTATACATTAAAACATAACTTGTGCACAAAGCCCATTGACTCCACACTCACACCTAGTTATTCTATCATCTTATATATTGTGTATAGGTAGGCCTACATATTATCTTTTCAACATGAAATGTTTAAGAGCACATATAGGATATTGTGAGATTGTTGATTTATCTTGTCTTGATATATTTTCTCCCAGTTTTATGCTATATATTGTGAAAACAAAATATAAAGGTGGTCTGCTATTTTAACCCTGTTCATTCAAAGAGATTTAAGTGGAAACTCAAATTAACATTAATTTACTTTATGTACATTACATATCAGGAGCAGACAGTAATGGTCAGAAGAACACGCTGTGACAGTACATCTCTCAAATAATACGAATATAAAACAGACATGAATAGTCGTCGAGGTTAAACCGATCATCACACAACAGAAATACGGTCTTGTTCTGTCCAAAGCCGAACTGACTCCAAGATCTCACACCTTTCTGATGACATGATGCCTCCATTAACAATAACTGCTTCAGGTTTTATGCAGATAATCCAGGTTTTCTGTAAATGAATGATATTTAAATACATCTTAGTTTAGAGGAGTGGCAGCTTTCTCACCCTGAAGGGTTTTCAAAGTTCATGTGTGAAGAGAATTCACCTCCAGAGTGGATTAGACTCAAAGTCCCAAAGTTTCACTGCAGCACTGTCTGTTTAACAACTCTGCCTTCTTTGTCAATGGCAAAGTTGTAATTCTTTGGACTGTCCAGGGCTTCTTCAATACGCTGATCCAAGTTCTCCAAGGTGATGAAGTTCTTTGCCTCCTCCTGTAATATAGTAGAAAAACAGGGCAATTTTTAGACAACAACAAAAGAACACCAAAGTAGATTACAGCGTCTTTCAGAGTATTTCATGTGTAATTTCTGCTGCAGTTTTCAGTGTTAAAAAAATTGAAAAAGAAAGATATATTACCTGCAACTGCAAAATTTCCCTCTCTTTTTCTTTGATGAATTCCTGCTGTTCTTGTTCGCGTTTCAGAGCAGCATCTAACTTCTTCTGCTGGGCTTCCTCCTCCTCCTTCTGAATCCTCATCGTTCTGAAAGATACAGAGGAGAAGCTGAATGATCCGCACTGTTAAAGACTCTTATAGCTACGTCACCGTGTCTGGACTTATGATTTCTCCGCACCTGACTCCGAGCAAGCGGAGGTTCTCCTGGTCGTTCCAGGCCATGAGGGCGCGATGCTCCTCGGCCTCCTGCCTCGCCCTCTCCTCCGCCTGAGAGCCCGTCTTCTCCTCGTACTTCTTACGCAGCACCTCCTCTTTAAACTCCAGCCTGACAAACACAAAGGAAAGAGGTCAGTGCTGTTCAGTCATTTCCTTCTCACGGATTATTAACTTGAAAAATATAACAAGATGTAAAAAAAAAGTGAAAACTACTGTGTAAAATCAATAGATACCTGTAGTCAAATATGACTTATATTCCATACAATAAATCATGATGCATTATTCTGGGAAGAACTGTATAATGTTTTTAATTATAGTGTATAATATTAAAAATGTATTCTGGAGTCACACTGGTCAAATGATGGAAAGCAAACAATAAAGTTAGGCTGCAATACGTTTCTGACTTTTGGTTTACTGACATTTTCTCAATATTTTCCAGTCTCTTATTTGATCGTTTATTAATCATCCAATCTAACCTGGACCCATGTATGGATTATTTACTTGACATTCAATCTACACTGCAGAATAATCCAGGAAAGACCCAAAATATCAGTTATTTAGTACCAAAAGTAAAGAATTGCCCGCCCCCCGCACTTAACGTGTTCTAAAATTGTTTTGGATAGCGATATTGGAAGTGTGTTACTTCTCGTTTATAGAGATAGGAGTCAGCTACAATTCGACATGAAACTTGAACACAAACATTCAGTTTCAGCGGCCACTGGCAGGCAGTGACCACACATGACCACTCGGACCCCCCAGGCCCAGCTGTGATGTCTGCTTGTTACTGCCATGGTTGGAAGCGATTACTGAGTGAAGTATTTTTATTTATTTATTTAACCTTTATTTACCTAGGCGAGCAAATTAAGAACAAAATTCTTATTTTCAAGTGCAGCCTGAAGGGGAAAGGGGAGGGGAGTGCTAAGTAGAGTCCCGCAGCTCAAGGATGAAAATGTGTGATTATATTACTCCATGCAATGCAGTCTAAGTTCCTGTGTATCTTGCCTATCAGTTCATAAAAGTTATTATCGAGTGTTCACAGGGAAATGAACGGAATTGGGCATTTCTAACTTTAGATAGCCTATTTGCGGGAGAAAATCACGTAAACAAGCGCGAGATTAGACGTGACGTGACGTCACACGCGAGATCAGGACGACGTTTGTTACCGGAAGAGACTGCCTGTAAAATAATGTCAAGCAGCAGACAGACATAACAGAAGGGACAACATGGCTGAGTTTATGCAGTTTGAGAACAACGACGACTGGTTTCATTTCGATGGGCGCCCCTATCAGTTTGAGACCAAGTTTACCGAAGACGAGCTGAAGGAAATGGAGGGAAAAGTGAAAGAGGGAGAGCTGCCCGGTGAGTCTATCCAGCCTATGTGCTGGGGAAGTGGTCAAGTGTGGTCACTGTCTGCCAATGGCCGCTGACACCAGAATATTTGTGATAGCAGTCGGACTCGGACGTGTTTTGTCAGTGCCTGGACGCGGGAAGTTGCTGCATAACGTATAACTGGAGGAGAGTAGTGGGTGAGTTGTGTTTTCGTCTCTTTTCAATAGAAACCAGGCAAAGCTAACAGATGTTCGATGCCTCGTAGTATGTGCTGGGACCCTGTTTGTACTGTTGACAAAGTATGATGCTGTTCCGAGCATTATTTATGGCTATGAGTGGCTTTTTTGAACGAGGTTTGCGCGCGGAGAAATAGACTGCCCTGTTTGTTATGGTGCGGCCATTGCTAAAATTATGAGAAGCTAGCTGTTAAAGCAGACTTCATCTCTCGAGGGGGGGTCTAACTCGGTGTCACCAACCCCATGTCGGTGCTGGTTGGCACAAGTGCACAGTAGGCTATGACTTTACTCGGAAATCAATTAAAGTGTGGACATTACAATATGTTTAGTTAAAGCTGAGACCTTAACCTTTCATTTGATGCTGGTTTGAACATTCTCACGTAGCCTAAATGATGCTAGACTGCTAAAGCAGAGAGTTAAAAGTGTCTCTCCCCTACACTGCAAAGACACAAAATGACTGCATACAAGTTAAATCTCAGGAATTTCCTTGAGATATTACTATGACCTGGACAAATGAGAATATTCACAGGCTTAACTGCATAATATAAACGCAAAACAACCTCAAACAGACGTGATCACGGGGGAAAAGCAAGCAAAACGTTCCCACTTGACCATGTTAAAATGATAAAATAGTTGACTAACGTTATTGGTTGGTTTGGGGGAAAACGTTGAGAGGGAAAATTAAACTTTACGACTTTATCTAACTGTTTTTGGCCCTCTTTAGAAAACCTGCAGACAACCTGAACCGGATTTTTAAAATTTTAGTTATGTATTTATTTATTAATTTTAACGTACCGGAGCGCCCTCATGATGAGCTGGTACTCCGTGAATCTCTCCCTGAGCACCACCATCTCCACCGGGTCGACGGGAGGCGGCACTTTGATGCGCCCCTCTTTGGACTTGGCCACCGGGTCGGTCCGGGACTTTCGGCCGCGGACAGCCTCCACCAGCACGGCGCTCCTGGGAGAGAGGAGCCGGGCGGCCACCGCGGCGGTCCTGCCTCCGATAACCTGGAACATGGCGGCGTCGATATACGGTAACAGCTGCAGATGTATCTAATGTATTTTTATTTAACAGGAGCGGTTATATTTTAATTTAACTCTGTTAACATTGACACGGGACCGTTACCGACCGTTGGCGGCGGCCATTTTGTTCTCCTTTGACCGAAGGAAGTAGTTAACTGTTATTAACGGAAGACGTTGGTGAGACTTTACCGCCATCTGTAGGTATGAAAAATACGTGTTTTTTGTAGTAATGTAAGCTTTTTATTGTATTGAAAATACTTTTAATGGTTAAATAAGTTGTTTAACAGACCTAACGTTCCCGTATGTGCGCTGAAATACGCCTTTTTTCTGTGGTAGTAATTCCTCCTGTTCAATTTGACCATAAGTCACTTCCTGATACACTTAAAACATGGGGGTAATTTCTTATGGTAAAAAAGAAAAATTGAAAAAGGAGAAAGAAATAATAAAAAGGTCTACATTTGTGCTGGGCAGCAGAAATAAAATGTGTCTGACTTAAAACGCTGTAAAGACATCACGTCTTGGATTGAAATGTCCCACAGGAACTAGATTTATATAGATTTAGTTCCTGTGGGATTTCTGACATTTCAGACAGACAGATCTATCTATCTATCTATCTATCTATCTATCTATCTATCTATCTATCTATCTATCTATCTATCTATCTATCTATCTATCTATCTGTCTGTCTATCTGTCTGTCTGTCTGTCTGCCTGTCTGTCTGTCCATCTGTCCATCATCATCCATCCATGTGCAGTCACAGTCATATGCACTAAACTGATAAAATTCTGACTGTAAATAGTACTAACTCTATATGGTTTATTTAACCGGCTATTTTTCAAAAAATATTTGAGTATGGGGGTTTTACTATTTTATTTTTAATATATTTGTATTATGTGAAATGAAGCATTTTTGCATCAGTTTTCTGCAGGGATTAATTAAGTATTTCTTTCTGTGATCTAGCCTATCACTTTCACTGATGCTACATTGACTGTGCGGTGTGGCTGAGACAACACGGTAACACAGACACTGACTGTATTTTATATTTCTGCACTTTACAAAGTGCTGATTTGTGAAAACTACATTTGTGTTTTTGTATTTCTTCAGAGTTCGGTGTCTACCTCGCGGTGACTGATGATCCTGCTGAGCCATCACATTGCAGCTACGGCCACGCTTGCCAAGAACCTGGAATGATGGGAAATGGTGCAGTGCCGCTGTGTGTTCTTCTTGTGACATTGAGGATGGTTAGTAAGGAGACATCTACTGTAAGTAAGCTGTGCCCTGAATAATTGCTGCTTCTTTTAATATTTTAGTATCTATTATAATTTTCCTATGACTTTCAATAATAGTAGCCTAATTATTCTAATAATTGCTGCATTTACAGTACGTTGCATATTTACTCTGACATTCACATGAATGATGTGGCAAAGAAAGCCTACACGCAATTAGACACATTATGGACAGAAAATGTACCTTGTCTGTGAATTACATACATCCATGCATATTTTCAGCGTTCACAGCTGTACACATTGTTTAAATACTGGGACTTCAACTAGACACTACATTGCCAAATAACTGTGGTCTACAACACTGAAATTATGTTATACCTGTTACATTCAGAATGGTACTAAATATCCTGAGAAGTATCAAATGAAAACTCAACATGTGAACCAGGTTGCAGGTCAGTTATATGTTTATTTAGCTTGTTGCCGACTGTTACAGATACACCAAGCATAATGGTGCAGGCTTTGTATTAGTTTCACAGATGTAAAGCACCATCAGGTCTAAGATCAGCAGACAAACAACAAGGAGTTCCTGCAGGTAACTTTTAGTTTCATTGTTTAGCTTTGAAAAGAACTAATAGAACAAAAAGAACAAAGTAAATCTAATGCAGATAGGCTGAGAGACGCACTGCATGATAGGAGAAACCAGTAACAATTAGTCTTCCAAAGCATTTACACACCTCGACGGCTACGAAAGAGAAGACAGAGTTTTAGTAGAAATCAGGAATTTAAATAACCAGCCAAATAGGAAGACCAAAACTCACACTGTATTTCAAATTAACCAAAGTTTGCTGTATTTTTGCAGATGTAAATGCAGAGGAAGAAAAACTAAAAACTAAAAAAAAAGAACAAAAATAGGTATATTTAAAAGAAACTTTTAAGGTTACTGGTTCTCTCACTATAACTATAGAACCAGGGGTGCAGGACAAAGCATGATTGATTGGTAGAGTTCCCGGTCAATAATGCTGCAGGTTTCTTGCATCAGCTCAAACACAGATAAAGTCCAAGCATCAAGAGGTAAAACTAATGTTTTCTTTTCCCCCCTCTTTCACAAACAATTGGTCAAATGTTTGCAAAATGAAGGGTCGCAAGGGTCGAATGGTGAACTCTGCTGCTTGGATCTTAAAGGGTGAGATAGAGGAACTCTGCCAAAAACAATACTGCCGTCCGACATAGCTACGTAACTAATGCAGTGCAGCCACTCTGCATTTTTACAGTTTGCCGTCATCTTGATGTGTGGTGTCAGAACGTGTGTAGAAGAAGGGGGACTTCTGTTGGACCTCTTGTTTAGCACAAGGGCGCATCTGTCTTGAGAAGTATGAGCTTTGGTTCGCGGTTTGCTTTTTTGGGAGGGAGGAGGGGAGTAAAGAAAGGGGTATTCTGGGGCAAAAAGATGGCAGAGGAAAGAATGGAAAATAAATGAGGGAGATGGAGGGGGGGTGATGGTCAGGTCAGGGTGGGAAAGAAGGGGTATGAAGAATTCAGGTTAACACCAGGCTGGTGGTATTTAGGTTTTAGTTTAGGGCAGGAAGGGGAGGGTAAGCCAGGCGAATCTCTTCCCCCTCCAGAAGTTTCCTGCAGTGGAAAAAAAAAACAGAATTTCCTTGAGCTTACTATTATTTTGATCCTTCAAGACATGCTATTACCCCAGAGAAAGTAAACATTAAGATTTCAAAGGAGGTTAAATCGAAAGCAACTGGGCTTAGTTATTATAATAATTATAATAGCCCAGTTGCTTTCGATTTAACCTCCTTTGAAATACTATGACCTGGGCAAATGAGAATATGCACCGGCCTAAACATTAAGATGAAACTATGACCTAAATGGCAGCAGATTGATTTACACAATATATTTCATGAGATTATGGATCTGCGTGTAGATCTGCTGCCCATGTCTTACCTGTATGCAGCTATTTCAATGTCAAGGGCCATCTTCACATTGAGAAGGTCTTGATACTCCCTCAGGTAGCGCGCCATCTCCTGTTTGGCTTCAGTGATGTCCCGCTCCAGCTCACTTATCCTCATCTGTAAATGCAAGGAGAAAAAAAAGCAGCAATGCAGTGTTAAGTGTCATAGGATGCTACTGCAGAAATATGAAACTCCAGCTTTCTTTCACTTTTCTGTGAAGAGATTTACTTCAGAATGATCAGACATTTAAAGTGGTAAATTAGTATTTTGGAAACCCTTCATCTCTTTTTGTGTTGTTTGCAGTTTTTCCTTTTCTTTTTTGTCATACAGTAAAATTGCAGTTTTTCACCTCTGCTGTGGGCCTGCTATCATTTCCTGCTGGGAACTATAGTGTGGGGAGGGTGTTGCCGCTGCAGAGAATATATTTACATGTCATTTCGCAGCTTCTCTCTGTCTGTGTCGCTACTTTATGAACATGGAGTGGAGAAACATTATTCCATCCACTCTCTGGGGTCAAGACAGTTTATACACTGCACCATCTTTTGATCTTTCTCTGTCTCCTGCTCTGTCTTCTCTGTGCTCCTGTTTGAGGCTCTAAAAAACGACCCAGTTGAGTATGATGCAGAGCAGCAGCCGATGTTCCTCATTCACCTGGTACTTCGACACCTCCTTGGCCTGCGTCTCCTCCAAATCCTCCAGCTGCTTGTTCAGGGAGTCGATGACGTTCCGGAGAGCCTCGATCTCCGACGAGCGGGTCTGAAGCAGTCTCCGGTACTCCATCGTCTCCTCCCGGATGGCGTGCACGGCCTCGTTGTTTTTGCTTGCCATCTCCGCCACGCTCGCGAACTTGCTCTTGTACCAGTCCTCGGCGGCCTGCATGTTCTTGTTCGCCAGCCGCTCGTACTGCGCCCGGATGTCTCGCAGGGCGGTAGAGAGGTCGGGCCGGGACACCTCCACATCCACACTGATGTTAGCCATCTGCAGCTGGGCCTGCAGCTCCACTTGCTCTTCCGCAAAGACTTTCTTCAAGAACGCCATCTCGTCGCAGAGAGAGACCACGGTGGCCTCGGTGTCACAGTTGGCAAGCACGACCCTGTTGGCCTCCTCTTTGGCCCTCTGCAGGGCCTCCTCAGCATCCATACGCATCCTCGCCTCCTCCTCGTAGCGCTCTTTCATCTGCTCATAAACATCGCGCAAGTAGTCCCTCTCTGCTTCCATCCGCATCTTCTCCCCGTTCTCAGAGTCGATCATGGCCCTCAAACTCCGAGCTTCCCCTTCGTAGATCGCCTGAAGACGGGACGGGTCGTTCTGGCGCCTCCTCAGCCCCTCCAGCTCAGCCAGCAGGGCCCGGTTCTGCAGCTCCAGGTGCCTCACCTTCTCGATGTAGGTGGCGAAGCGGTCGTTCAGGCCCACGAGCTGCTCCCTCTCCTGGGAACGCAGGCCCAGCAGCTCCGTGTTGAGAGAGCTGGCCTGAGCCAGGTTCATCCTCTCTGACCCATCTGGCAGGGAGGAGGAGGCCAGCCTCACGATCCTCTTCCCGGACGGAGGTGCTCGAGAAGAGTACAGAGAGGAGGACATGGAGGATTTGGTGGTGGTTCGGGAGCCTCTGTAGCTGTCCCAAGGGCGGCGGTAGGAGAAGTAGGAATCGTAGCTCATGATGAATTTTTGTTGTGGATTTTTTTTTGTTTGTTTAAGAAAAGGATATGAAGTTTCAGAAGGTTTTTTTTATGTCCCCCTTGTTCTGCACACCATCGGTGAGGATGAGCGAGCGTTTTTGCACTGCACCAGCTCAGTGATGCTGCAGATCCCGGGCTTTTATAGAGCGAGGCTGCCCCCCCTCCACCACTGAGAAACATCAGTGCTGTCAGCATTCAGTGGGCCAATAGCAGACTGCTGCAGTGAGGAGAGAAGGAGGTTGGTCTTCAGACTCACTCTCAGCCTCAGCAGGCAGAGTACATGTGGTAGAGCGGTTTTTCTTTTAGTCGGCGGTTGAAACAGGAACAATAAAATCAGTTATTCTCATTTTTCTAAGTATTTCCAGTGCATACTCTCAATGTAGCTTCAGATGCATCTGTCAAGCAGTCAACACACTCGAGAGAGGTTAGAAAACCTGGGGCAAACCTTGAGAAAATGACCTGAAACAAAGTATTTTCCACAACCTACTTAGAAAGATTCAATACATAGTGCATAAAGAGTAAGGGAGGGAGGTGTATACCTGAACAGCCAGACACTTAAAGGTTTAAGTGCTCTAGAAAACTAGAAATTAATTACCTTAAAGATAGTGTGGCATTAAACAGACTGATGTGGTAGAATCATGTTCAGTAGCACAATAATGATTGATGATTGAACAATCACACATCAACCCACATAGACTGCTACAGATACAGTACTCTTGACTTTGAATCTGAACAGCAGAAACAAGACTCTGACTTTGTAACTTCAGTGTTCTTTACAAACAGTATTCTTTATGCCCTTTTCTTTTCAACCATCTTCTCACTTACTTCAATACTAGATTAGATAGATACATTAAGTTCACATCAAAGTACAATGTCCTATATATTGCTCTCCTTCTCACAGCATCTCTAGATGTGTCTGTTTGATCTATTTAGGTTGCAAATTGATGAGTCACTGGTGTTCTTGAGGCGTCCTGATGTGGCGTGTGTGTGGGAGACACCACCGAGCAAGAAAGGCCTGTATGAGTATCTGCTGACACAGAGAAACACTCCTGCTTTTTAACATCCAGAGATGAGTCAGAGGGTACCTGTAAATCATCCTCATGTTTGTTGAAAAGCAGTGAGAGGCATCAAGATGCTGCTCTCCACCAGGGAGCAGCTCTGATTCCTGCTCAAGGACATGCATTAGGTAACAATCTTGCAAAAACAGGATGCATTAAAAATCAAACAACAAAATATTTCAGTTACCACCCACAATTTACAGTTTAATCTCACTGTATAAATCAGGCTTTAAATACTGACTGCTTCTTTCAAATGTATGTACAGTGGACAAAAACAAGACTGATGCAAACAAATGAATAACATCTGGACATTATAGAGGACAGGAAGAATATATTATACTCCCCATGTTGCCACAGGGGACAGGTCATTGCTTATTTCCATTTCCTGTAAATGCTCATCTCGGATTACAGACATGTCATGCTTCTCATACTGACTCATGGATCCATGCTCATAGTTATGTACGAACGCACTGACTTGTACACATACAACTTAAGTAAGTAAGTAAAATTTTATTTATATATCGCACTATAGCACACACATAACAACAAAAGCAGCATCACATTATATGGCGACCCAATACAACAGTACAACTTAACAATTTATACTGCATACAGCACAAATACATGTATTTGTGCTGTATGCAGTATAAATTGTTAAGTTGTACTGTACTGTATGCTCATGTACTGTATGTCAGTATCTTAAACATACCTTCTACATCAAGCTCAGTGGTGCTAATGTTATTGTAATCAGGGCAGGTTATATGATATCAATTTGTTTTATACTGTGTAATAAAAATAATAAAAATAGAGGCTGAGCCAACCACACATTATATTACAGACCTCAGACCGTATCATCATCGTGAAATGTAAAAAACTCCCCATTAACAAAACGTTATTGCAGCACGGGAGAAAACAATAAAAAAAAAAGGGGAGGGGAGTTAAATTACAGTTGCTCATCTCTTACTTTATTGTGTGATTTTCACTAGAACCAAACAAGAAAACAAGAAAAAAAGACTCAGGAGTCTCATGGGAGTGCCGGGCAGACGGGCACAGGGACTCTGGAGGGCGGCCCAGAGGCCGGCCAGAAGAGCACGGAAAGTCTGGAGTACAGTCCAGAGCCTGGGCAGAAGAGCACGAAGAGTCTTGGGGACGGCCCGAAGGCTGGGCTGGAGGGCAACACTGCTTCTGGATCCCCTCCGGAGGCAGGGCTGGAGGGCGGTGCCGCTTGCGGGACTGGAGACCAGGAGGGTGGCAGACCACCCACTGATGACCCAGAGGGAGGCGGGCCGCCGACTTAAGACCAGGAGGGCAGCTGACCACCAAGTGGAGTCTCAGAACAGAGATGGGCTGGGGGGCCAGCTGGACACTGGCAGCAGGGGCCGGACGGGCCTCCTGCTGGACACAAGAATCGGGAACCGGGCACTTGGCTGACTGGACACAAGAATCAGGAGCTGAGCACTCCAATAGCTCAACACTGGAACTATATCTAAACGATAACTATAACAAAATAGACACTTTATGGAAAACAAAAAGGGACGCCACGCCACCCATAACCTAAAAGAAAACCACAGAAAAAACAGAGGAGGAACAACCCCCAAACAAAAGAACAAAAGCTAAACCTAGTGCCCGGTTCCCATACGAAAGTTTACAAAACTAATTCCTCAACAAAAACAGAACTGGCACGAGGCAAACAAAGGACGAGAATCACAAGGTGTGGGGCCGGCAGCCACAGAACAGACTGAGCCCGACAGCTTTTAAAGGCTTACAGCATCCCTCAGGGCACTGACGTGGAGGGCAATCACCTGGTAGGCGGGGCAAGCACAGACACAGACAACAACCCTCACAGACCTGTACCGATAACAACACTGAAGACAGGAGCCGGACAGGCCTTTGGCTCGACACTGGAGACAGGAGCTGGGCTCAACAGGAGTGACGTCAGCCAGGATCCCCGATGCCGCAACAGGAGTGGCGTCAGCCGAGACCCTCGACGCTGGAACAGGAGTGCTGTCCGAAGATGGCTGTAGCTCGGCTGGAGAGGGGACTGGAGGAGGCTGCCGCTGGGGTGTAGGACACGGAGAGGGGACAGGAAGGTGGGACCCAACCGTTACAGTGACTATACAGTGACTCCAAATCTTCCATTTTGTACTTCTAACACAATATATTTGTAATATTTATCACTCCAATTGTGACTCCCAATGTACCAATACAACCAGGTCAGTGTTTAATCAGGTTTATACTTATTCTTTTTTTTTTTAATTAACTGGTGCCAATACAAGACAAGTGGAAAACAACAGAAACATATGAAAACAAAAAAAACAACCCATGACCCTCAAGAGTTAGAAAAGACAAATAAACAAAAACAAATGCTATACTACACTGCAAACAATGCTTTATAGTATGAATTGATGTTGTGGTGGAAGGTGGTCTGTGCATGTGCATGTCTTTGGTCTTTGTGTTGGTGTATGAATGTGGATATGTTGGAAATAATGGGGATGAACTGGAACAAGAAAGAGAAAGAGTATGCAAAGAAATATACATGCGAAATAGGAAGAGAGGAGAGAAAGAAATGTGAAGACAAGCAGCCCCTTCCTGTTCCCCTCACACCCCTCCACCTCTGCCCCACTCCTCATACCCAATCAACATCCTTCTATAGGGGGCTTCCCTTCTTCCAGCCGCTTCCAGGCCCTGGGGCGGAAGCTGATCGGTGGGGGCGACACCCCATCCTGCTCCAAAACCTCTGCAGAACCACTCCCAGACCAGGGAGGGAGTCTGTTCATGAGGCTGGAGGTTAAATCCTCAATCATTTTCCTTCCTCTTTTTCCTTTTCTTCTTTTTTTAAATTTTATTAATTAATGATTTTTTTCCCTTTTCCTTTCTATTTCATCCTTTTAATTTTTGGGTTCAGCTATAAGAGGCAGTGGGGGAAAGCAGAGAGGGCAAGGGAAGGCCGAACAGAACAGCAAGACAGAGTGGATAGACTAGTGAGGGTACTGGGAAAGAACTGTAGTTATGGTGTGTATGGCTGTTTATGTACTGTGTATTCAGTTTGTGTGTCACATAATTAATGACAATGGTGCTGCAATATGACAATGGAAGAATAATGAAATGATGATAGTGATATAGAATGTACAGGTAATGGCAGTAATTGTAATAAATTCAAAAATTTCATCAGGAGCAGTTGTACAGTCATTGATAATAAAAATGATAAAATAGCAATAGCAGTAATACCAAAAATCAATAATAGCACTTTCCTGTTGGCAATAATAATGTGCATGAATAGCAATAATGATGATAATAATAATCCCATAAGTAGTATAGCCTTATTAATCAATGCATGCAAATGCAATGCAAAGTGTATTATGATGATTGTATATAGCTGGAGTAATGTTATTGTTATAGACCGTTTCAGAGAGTATAAACAAATACAGGTGTTACCAAGGATACTAATTAAGGCTCCATTCCATTTAGTGTAGCAGAGTGTTTTCTAATGAGCCACACCTGTCTTTGTTTATACTCTCTGAAACGGTCTATAACCCTCATCCCCCCACCACCACTACCGCTATCCCACACAAACATTTCCTCTCCGTATCCTCACACTCCACCCCACCCATAACTTTCCTTCTCCTTGCCCCCCACCCCTAAATCCCCATATTGTTACTTTAGCATTATCATAATCAACAACTTACAACCTACATCAGCGGGTTTATACTACAAAATTACAAAATGAATACTTTGAAATTACCATCTCAATAATGAGCAGTATATTAAACATGAGCCTTTAGCTACCAAGACTCAGCAGTGTTTAGG
The DNA here is from genome assembly GCF_905171665.1 of Trachurus trachurus. Taxonomy (NCBI): domain Eukaryota; kingdom Metazoa; phylum Chordata; class Actinopteri; order Carangiformes; family Carangidae; genus Trachurus; species Trachurus trachurus. The sequence continues at coordinate 7,332,658 of NC_139907.1, read as the reverse complement.
TGACTCCATCCAGCCAGGCAGTGCCCTCCCTCACTTTTCGTCCCCAGACAGACACATTAAACCTGCCAGACCTGAACACAAGATGTTTTATTGTGCCTTTGATCTAATGTGATACTTTACTCCTTCAGATTTTAATGCTGTGATGTTACTGTGTCTGTTACACGATCGAACAGCTTTTTGTTTAAACTGCTGTAGTTTTCAATAGCTGCCAGTAGAGGTCAATAAAGCTCAGTGATTCATAACAACAATTAAAGGATCAGTTTACCAAAAATAGGTCATAAACTTTTTCCTCTCTCCTTCTAGCTGTAGTTAATTTATTTATTACGTAGGCCATCCACACACACACACACACACACACACACACAACACACACACACACACACACACACACACACACACACACACACACACATATAAATAAATATGACAGAAAAGAGAAAGGGCCTGCAACAAAAAATGTTGGCACTCTGCAGTTAATACCTAGTAGCCCCCCCTTTGGAAACTACCACAGCATATCTTGTCTGAAACCTTGAACAAAATTGTCTGAGAGCTCAAGTCTCCTGGGTCTTTTTCAGGCAGCTGTTTTGTTTCCCCTTTTCACTCTCAAATTGAAGAAAACAAAAATAATACACTGATTGCTTAAAATATTGTGTTTCATGTTTAACTTTATGCCTTTTGGAGATCATTTTATCTTCCACTTGCTTAACTGTTCACATTAACAGAAACTTTGACCAGACTGTTGCATGCCACTGCGTTCCTGGAAGTCAGCAACATTGTCATGTTGCTTCCTCTCTCAAAACAGTCTTGCAGTGCGGAACTGCTTCCTGTAGCTATACTCTAACTTCTCTGACCTCTGGCCTGACCTGTCACACTGTGGGCTTGTAAGCTGGAGTGAGCATAACAGCCAGATGGTAATAGTTACTGACATGGGGGAGGGCAGCAGCTCTGTAAGAGTCTTTGATGTGTGTATACACTATAGGTCTAGTACTCATACCTCTGGTTAAAATGTCCACATGTTGGCAGAATATAGGCAGAACAGATGTTGAGATGTTAGACTTCTCTGACTGACATTCCCAGCTGTTATGAAGAAGGTGTCAGGATGATCCTTCTGCTGCTCACTCATGTTGTTGTAGATCTCTGCCATGACCTCCTTTACATTGGCGCCGTTATCTCTGATTTACGAGAACTGGGAGTGGTAAAAGAAAAAAAGGGGGGAGAGGTATGCTCTATATGCTGTTACAGAGGAGGCTGAGGTCTGTTGAAGCTGTTGCAGTTCCTAGAAGTCGTCAATAGAGGTCAATGAAGCTCACCGATTGTTTTACATTCAGGGCAGCTCAGTCAGAATCAGAAACACAAAACCTCCTTCACTTCCCCTTAGAGAGTCTTGGTGCCACCGTCTGATTATCTGAGCCGTCAGTTGTTGTTCACTCAAATACACTCATCACATCAATCTCGGTCTTTTTGTGATCTCAGCACCGAACACAGGAGCATTACTCCAAGAACAACATGGTAGCTCAGAAATACTCAACTTTAGTTTTTTAAAGGTTTGAGAATGAATGTTTCAGATCAGCCAACAAGTGTCTGGAATAAACTCTCCCCAACAAGGCCCCTCAAAGCTGTTTTTAAAGGGGGAAAATGTAAGATTTTTACCTTATGTATGCAACATTTTTACCTTAATTAACGTCTTTGAAGTACGGTTTAATAAATGATTTGTAACTTGTTACAGGGAGAATGGAGGCTCTCTGTCTTCCACGTAGCGTCTCTTGGCTGACAATCAAACTTGCAAGATCATAGCCTGTCCTGTGTCCCAGCTCTCATCTTTTCAGCACTGCAACACAAATACACCCTTCAACCTGTCATCTCCTGTTTATGACACAAGACTACACAAAATATCCTAACATCGTATATGATAAATAACGTTATCCACCGCTCCATGGATTGACAGCTTCATTGAAAATAAATGCACGTGGCCAGGAGGAGGGTTAGCAAAACAGCGGAAAAGCGACCAGACTTGCATACACATTTATCATTTGAAATAGAAAAAGTTTTTAAATTGGCTGATTTTAAAAAAACCTCACTGATCTTGTCTCACACAGAAAAGAAAGAAAGTCCTATCATCCATTTATCTTATCAACTGCTTATCCTCAGTAGAGTCGTGGGGAAGCTGGAGCTTATCTCAGCGGACTTAGGGCGGGAGGCGGGGTACAACCCTGGACAGGTCACAGGTCACTCACAGGGCCAACATACAGACAGACAACCATTCACCCTCCTGTACACACCTTCGGGCAATTTAGAATTGCATAACCTAACCTGCATGTCTTTGGTCTGTGGGATGAAGCCAGAGCACCTAGAGAGAACCTAGCTTTTTAGTCTGGCGTTTAGCTGAATTTCATTATTTTTAAGTTTAAAGCACTGTATTGTTTTAATTGTTGTTATTGTTCTATTAGATCTAAACTTTAATTTTATGCAATGTTACCCCTTTTATTCACTTTTTAGCGCTTCCTCAGTGCTTTAGTTTTTGGGTTTGTGACTGTATGCAAATGTATGTTTGTGTGTGAATGTCCTCTCTGTTTATTTTTCTTTTTTTATCATGTAAAGCACATTGAGCTGCTTCCTGTAGAGTGCTCTTTAAAGTTTGATTGATTGATTGTTTGAACATGCAAACTCCACACAGGATGCTTTATCCTTACACATTTGTCCCCAACAACAAAAAAAGGTCAGCTTCTCAAAAACTGTTGTAAAAGAATACAAGATTTTTTTCCCACTTTAAACAGGTCAGTCCTTTAAAACTACTTCAGCCTGAAATATACATATCAAATAATAAATATACATTGGGGGTTTTAACCCTTTGATTGCCGGTATGTTTACACAACTCCTCAATGATTAGCAGCAACATCGGTTTTGATGATGAAATATTTTTTCTGCATTGGCACAGATTAAATTTAATAATATAATTTTCAGTACACACACACGCACGCAGAGGAAATGCTTATTACCCTGTAAATAAAAAATACAAGATCAGTTTGAACAAGAAAAACATTTATTATGAAAAGACAAACTCTAAATAATGAACACTGACAGATAAACATTGATAAAGACACGGGGCACTTTTGCTTAGGTTTTTGGGTTTTTGGGGATGGGGAGAGGCTAAGACGGGGAGTAGGCAAGAGAGAGGTAGAGAGTGTGTGAGAGAGAGAGCTATGTGTCTGTCTGAGAGTGAGAGTCCAGCTCAGGCGCAGCAGCGGCTGCAGATGTCCAGGCAGTCGTCTTTGCATGTAAACTTCTCACATTTGATGCAGGTCCTGACGGTTTTTCTCTTTTTGCAAAGGTCGCACTGCTTCCTTGTAGACTTACTGGGAGAGAGGCCAACAGCCACAGGTGCAGCACTCTGCATATTGGCCACTATTTCTGCAGCTGTGGCGCTGCGGGGAAGGCGCCCCCTCCTCTTGATGTGTGGGGTCACCAGCATTTCCCCCACCTCTTCATTGTAAAGCCTCCTCCTGTATGATTTCTTCTGCTGCCAGGACGGCTCGACGGATCTCCACAGGACGAAGGCGTTGTAAAGCGAGACGTCAATGATGTTGTGGAAGAGAGCCAATGGCCACCGGTTTGTTCTCCTCCTGCAGGAGTAGGTGCCAACGCACTAATGGAGAAAAGAAACACAAAACATGAATGAATTACACATAATAATGAATAATAAAAGTGTGTGTATTGTAACTCGTGCGTAATGGCGCTTATACCTTATCAAGGTTGTCGACACCTCCTTTGCATTTGTTGTAGTCTGTGATGATGACGGGCTTTTTTTTGTCATCGTCGTTGATGTCCGGATTGCGGTGTTTAGTGCTCAGGAGCAGCACGTTCTTGCCCCGCCGTTGGACGTAAGACACCAGCGTGTGGGTGTGCGTAAAGGCAAACACGGAGGAGAAGATCGGTCTCGCTTTCAGCTTGAGGATATTCGCGGGAAGCTCGGGCTTGTTGTGGCGAATTGTGCCAACCAGGGCCATTTTCCTGGCGAGTAGCTCATCAGACAGCGCGAAGGAGGTGAAGAAGTTGTCGCAGGTGACGGTGTGACCCTTGAGCCCGTCTGTCATATCCAGCACCACCCTCATCCCCTGGTTAAATTCAGATTTGCCATCCGCTTTGCCCGTGTACATCTGCAGTCTCCAGGCGTATGATGTTTTGACATCGCAGGTTGCCCAGATCTTTATCCCGTACTTGGCCGGCTTGCTGGGCATGTACTGCCTGAAGCCGCACTTGCCTCTGAATGGGACGAGCTGTTCATCCACGCAGACTTCCACGTCTGGGTTGAACAGCAGCGGCAGGCGCTGCGTCCACATGTCCCAGACTGTGCGGAAAGCAGCCAGCTTGTCGTGGCGGCGTCGGAATCGGGTTTTCTTGTCATCAAAGTGTATATGGCGGGTGATCTCGTGAAATCTTTTCTGGGACATCGTGGCCGGGAAAATGCCCCGTCCCGATTTCTCATTCCACAGGCTGAGGGTTGATTCATGTTTGGACCTGTACACACCCGACAAGACGAGCAGCCCCACATAAGCCTGCATTTCCATTACGTCCACATCTCGCCACTCTCCCTTTGATCTACTCCCGTGCAGGTTTGTCATGTCCACAATGTGCTCAAGGATTTTATCCGTCAGCAGCAGCGCAAAGCTGGACGCAGGGTCGTTGATTCGGACGACGGCATATTGTGTCGGTCCCGGGGTCATACCTCTGGCTGCTGGGACGTAGCGGAACGTCTCATTATCTGTGGGAGACCACACTATTTTTTTATGTTTTGAGGTCCAACCCGCCGCTTCTGCTGCTGCATCCTCCTCCTCCTCCTTCACCTCTTCATCCAGCTCCGCTGCTGCGTCTTGGATCTCGTCTTCGTCCTCCTCATCTCCAGATGTGTCGGTGCTGCTGGACTCCAGCTGATCTGTTCTCACCCCGTCCGACTCACAATCAGATATCTCGGGGGAGGTTAATACGGAGTCATCCTCGTAGTCAATGTCCATGACATTTTCCAGGGCTATCAGGGAGCTCTCCTCGGTGTTGTTGTCTTGTTCTGCCATTTTCAAAATGACTCCGCCCACCTACTGCACATGCTTATAACCCACGGCTGCAGCAGTCTGTGTGTGTGTGTGTGTGTGTGTGTGTGTGTGTGTGTGTGTGTGTGTGTGTGTGTGTGTGTGTGTGTGTGTGTGTGTGTGTGTGTGTGTGTGTGTGTGTGTGTGTGTGTTTTTTGTACCTGCATGATCAATTGTATCTGAACGAGAACCAGAACAAGACCTTTATTATTATTATTATTTTGTATTAATAATAATAATCCTCGCTGCAGCGTTTGCATAAGCGAAAACCAAAACAAAGGTTCAGATTTATGTTTCTTTATTCATGCCCGTAGGCAGATTTGCTGTGCAGTGAATTGCTCATGCATGCATACACACACACACACACACACACACACACACACACACACAAAAACGGCATGTAGGGGAGACTGGGGACAGTTGCAACAAGGGACGGTTGCAACAAGCCTTATTTCTCCAATCAGAAACATGCTAGAGTGATGACACTCACACTGCACATTCACAGTTAGACCCTCTACCCACCAATAATAGAAAAGACATATTCAGCATCTGCTCCTGCTTGTACTGAGACAAAGTTGTTTTAAGGGTATGAAAGTAGCTTTTTTCATGAGCTGTAATTTTGTCATACTGTCCTGACCTTTTGTATGAATTAATCCAAACATACCTAGTTTGAATCACTGTTTTGTTGACTATCAAATGACATGGTTAGCATGTGTCAGTGTCATTGTGTCTAGCTAGTACATGATGTTTTGTCATGACTGACAGGGTGGGGACGGTTGCAACAACTGCCATTTGAATATGGAAGCACTATGCAAATGCAAATGTATAAAATGAAAATTTTTTAGCTTAAAATAGGCACAATATATCTATTTTTTTTCCTCATGATGAACAGAACAGCCAATTATATTAAACCATGAGAGACTAAGATTTCAAAATAATTCTCCAGATAACTTCCTATAATGAAATATGCAAGTTGTAGTTGTATCTTATTCAATGGGACAGACTATAGCCACATATATTTTCCTTTGAAAATTAGAGAAAAGTAAATTTATTTGATGTCATACTGTGAATAAATCATCCAAAAGTAGAGTACATGTTTATAAAGGTTTCTTGTATTGCAAATAGTTTAATTCTTCTTGTCTCACACTGAGCTATTGAGTTTTATTACCACTGTTAACCTCTGCACATTGACTCAAGGCCTATGTTCTACGCAAAACAAAACTCCAACTGTTAAATATTACTAAATAACTAAATAATACTATAGTATTATTGTAAGACAGTGCATATTTTAGGAATACTATGCTTATTGAGACAAAAATCAAAAGTTAATTAGTGAAATTTAATGTATGGTTAATATGTTGCAACTGTCCCTGATCCGTGTTGCAACTGTCCCCACGTTTGGGGTCAGTTGCAACGTCTGGATTCTTCCATTCAAATGAATATTTTGATTGATGTGTCATATGTAACCATTTTTAAATGGTATGACTAATTAGCTGACAAATGTATGTTTAATCTATAAAAGTTTGGTGAGTTTAGTCCAAATAGTCTCTGAGTAACTGAGAAAAATGTAAAAAGTGTTGCAACTGTCCCCAGTCTCCCCTACACCTAAACCGTGATTTTTTTTTAATGCTCAATACTCCAACACAGAAGACCAAATAGGCCTTAGATAAAAGCTCGATACAGCAATCAATAAAAAAGTCAAGTTTTGTTTTGGTTCATTTCAGCAGCAGGCAAAGACTAGGGCACCCTTGCAGAAGACAGCCAGGAGTTTGAATTTTTTTTCCTGCTTGTTTTGAATGGGAAAACACAGGAAGCGCCATCTGTTGGACAAAAATAAAATTCAAAAAGTTAAAGTTAGAGTCCAAAATGAAATCTTAACATAAAGGAATGCATTAGTTTATTATCCTGCACAGAATATGTGCAGTATAATAAACTAAGTGCAAGGCACTGATGCACTTTAATATCTGACAATAATAGTTCATTATAACAGATGCAAATGTATGCAGCTTTCTAAGTGTTTCAGCTGGTTGAGATGGTCATGGGGGAGCTGGAGCTTATCTCAGCTGACTTAGGGCAGGAGGCGGGGTACAACCCTGGACAGGTCACAGGTCACCCACAGGGCCAACATACAGACAGACAACCAGCACACTCCCATTCACACCTTCGGGCAATTTAGAGTTGCTAATTAACTTAACCTGCATGTCTTTGGTTTGTGGGATGAAGCCGGAGAGAACCCAAGCATTGTTTTTAGGTTTATAGTACCATTTATTGTTTTAATTATTGTTATTGTTTTATTAGATCTAAACTTTGGTTTTATGCAGTATTTCCATTTTTATTTCCTTTTAATCACTTTTTGCGCTTCCTTATTAGTTTTTGGGTGTGTGTGTTTGTATGTCTATACGGTCCTCTCTGTTCATTAAAAGCACTTGGAGCTGCTCCCTGTGCAATATTGATTGATTGATTGATTGATTGATTGATTGATTGATTGATTGATTGATTGATTGAACATGCAAACTCCACACTGCAAACTCCACACAGAAGGACCGCTTTAAATTTACTTACACATTTGTCCCCAACAACAAAAACTGCTGTAAAAAAAAAAAAAGTTAATATTTTTTACTTTAAACAGGTCAGTCCTTTAAACTACTTCAGCTTGAAATACATATCAAATAATAATTATCTACTTGGAGGTTTTTAACCCTTTATGCCTGTATGTTTACACAACTCCTCAATGAGTTGCAGGAACATTGGTTTTGATGCATCATTTTTTTTCTGCATTGGCAGATCAAATTTAATGCTTTTAGCCTATAATCATGATGATTTTCAGTACACACACACACACACATACACATACCCTGGCATAAATAATTTAAAAAATACAAGATCAGTTTGAACAAGAAAAACATTTATTTTGGAAAGATAAACTCTGAATGAACACTGACAGATAAACATTAATAACACGGGGCACATTTGGTTATGTTGTTGGGGATGGGGAGAAGCTGAGAAGGGGAGTAGGCAAAAGAGAGGTAGAGAGTGAGACAGAGAGAGAGAGAGAGAGAGAGAGAGAGAGAGAGAGAGAGCTATGTGTCTGAGAGTCCAGCTCAGGTGCAGCAGCCGCTGCAGATGGACAGGCTGTGGTCTTTGCATGTAAACTTTTCACATTTGATGCAGGTCCTGTCGATTTTTCTCTTTTTCTCCGGGCAAAAGTCGCACAGCCTCCTCTTAGACTTACTGGGAGAGAGCAGGGGAACAGCCACAGGTGCATCACTCTGCATATTGACCACTATTTCTGCAGCTGCGGCGCTGCGAGGAAGTCGCTCCCTCCTCTTGATGTGTGGGGTCACCAGCATTTCCCCCACGTCTTCATTGTACAGCCTCCTCTTGTATAATTTGTGCTTCTGCCAGGACGGCTGGACGGATCTCCACAAGACGAAGGCGTTGTAAAGCGAGACGTCAATGATGTTGTGGAAGAGAGCCAATGGCCACCTGTTTGTTTTCCTCCTGCAGGAGTAGGAGCCAACACACTAGTGGAGAAAAGAAAAGAAAGAAAAAACATGAATACAATTTCCAAGTATTCTTTCTCATCAATACACATAAGAATAAATAAATGTAGCCTATGCGTAATGGAGCTTATACCTTATCAAGGGTGTCGACACCTCCTTTGCATTTGTTGTAGTCTGTGATGATGACGGGCTTTTTCTTGGCATGATCGTCG